>NW_004443946.1:11288822-11304576 GCF_000243295.1 Trichechus manatus latirostris | reverse complement strand
AAGTAATCTTTCAGTCATTCGGTTTAATTTAGGGCTCAAATATAGCACTGTGTGATGAAATAAACAGCTAGCAGCTCTAGGAGGTCCCCAGTAGATTCATTTAAAGCTGGACAAGAGGATAAAAATGCAAGATTTTTTAGAATCTGGTTTTCCATCTGTGAGCCAGAATATCACAGCTAAAAGATGTGCCTGGTCACTGAGCTCCTGTAACATGCACTGAGAAAAAGTCTGAACCTCCGGAGGATTCTGGGAATTGGGGATAGGGTGGGAGTGTGGAGGAGTCTAAGCACAGAGGATAAACATGTTTGAGGACGATTTAGATTTGAAACAAACTGTCCATGTAATGGGCATCTACCTCTCATAGGCCCTGCAACAAATGCTCTGTGAGAGCAAATGGTGTTTAGATTCCCAGTGCATCAGGATATACTCTTCTGTATAGTTATTTGCACAAACTACCAGATACTTCTAGCCATTAGTGAAACACATTTTCAAAATTACACTTGAAAATTTACCTAACTACACCACTAATGGAGATCAAATTGTCCTCATAGCCTTTTAAAACCTATATTGGCTTATATATAGGACATGCAGAGAGGTGACAAGTCAATACACTATATTGACGTCGTATAATTTGTACATGGACTAAGTTAAACAATCAGATTCTAAACTGTAGCCAAAAGCTAAGAAGGTACATACTGCTCAGGTTTCTCTAGGATTCATATAAATGTAAATCATCAGGGTCAAAGGGACTCATAACCATTTTCTTGATAACATGATTATTTCAGACTTGATTTTGCAGTATTTATGTAGTTTTAAAATTTTTTCACTTTTCTTTTCTCCATCTCTCCATGACCATCCCCTCTTCCATTTCTGTCCTCTTAATCTAGTATTATGAAGCACCTGGAAATAAACACATTGACTGATAGCAAAGTCTCTAACAATAAGTCCTGTAGCAAAGGACATTTGTAACGATCTTGTAAGATAAATTTTGGACTACAAGGAATAAAATGGTTTTGTGATTTTACCATAAGCTTTACAGGATATGTTTAGTGAATGAGAAAACTAGAAGGGAACTCAAGAAGCCATTTTGACCACTTTAAGGTCTCTACGGAGACAAAATCTCAACTAGCTGAAAGAAACGTACATTGTCCACTGAGATGAAACTCTACTGCTGATCCTACTTTGATTCTTAGAAACAGTGCAATGTTCTATTCAAAAGCACAAAAGATATAAATCAATAAATAAAACCACCTATTCGAACATCAGCTTGTTATCACAAACCATCAGTTGTTCTCGCAGTCAAAATAATTTTTTTATAAATTTCTGGGTTTGGGATTTTTTTCTCATCATCTTTAAATTGACTATATAATATTGGCAGTAGTTCACAGCTACTGCATAGGAACTTTAGCAGTGCTCAAATTTAAGCCCGTATCTACATTCCCACTTGCCTCGGTGATATATTACATATTGTCTTAACTGTTCTAAGCATTTCTACAAACTCATCAAGTTGATTTATCAAAAAAATGCCACAGTGTCAATGGAAGGTCTACTCAATATTTTTTTCTTCTATGTTAACTAAACATGTCCTTCAGCTACACAGAATTTTCTCTTGTGTTCATTATAAACTAAAAAAAAAAAAACAAAAACCAAACCTGTTTCTGTTGAGTCAATTCTGACTCATAGCGACCCTATCTAGGTTTGTTAAATAAAAACAACTTTTAACCTCATCAGAATAGAACAATTTTATTAACTATTCCTCCATTAAACTCTGATTTTTGGCTTCCAGACAACTGAATATTTTGAGATGATTCAAGCTATATCCTTGAGTTTTTATAGCGGTCTGATTTCCCCTGCCTAATTAAAGAACAATCCTTTACACTGTAATTAAAAAACAATACATTAAAACTGTGACTCCTTACAACCAGTTTTTTTCTTCAGTCAAGTTAAAATTAAATGTTCCTGCTATCCAATTTTTTTATCTTTCTTCAAGACAGGGAACTGAATAGCTCCTGTAAGAATCTTTCTACTCTTAGTTATGGTCTTAATGCAAAACGCAAGTTTTAAAAATAAAGAGATAAAAAGTGTTGAAATTTTTATTAATTTTAATGGTAATGGAAGAATTTCATTACTAAAGAGAGTTTAAAATAGCTCTAGTAATAAGAGAAATTATGTCGACATCCTGGAAAAATGGTTAACACATGGCTAGTAGGGGAACATAATTTGTATCCTGGTAAATCCTTAAGACTAAGTTGGATTCCTGTAGCTCCTTTCATACCAAAGTGACTTCAGAATATATTGAAAAATGAAGTGATTACTGATGTAAGTTCCCAAGTGAATTCACTTGGCACTGCTTACCTTGACTGCGAATTCTCCTTACCCTGACATATCAACTGAACTCTTTCATTCTTGCTATCTTCATTTCTCAAATTCTGTTCTGGTTACTAACGGTGAGAATGTTCTCAGTGTTTAATAATAAAATTGACCTATAGCAAATAATTGTATTTATGATGATAAAAATCTTCCTATCAGCCTACAGTATTCACCATCGCTACCTTCTGATTGAGATTTTTTAACTTTCACTGGCAATCTTCAGTAGTATAAATGGTGGTTTCTTGCTCAGTAATGGATTTCTCGAATTTATTATCCCAAAACATTAGACTCACTGGCCAAATAAATGGAAGAATAAGCACTGGGTTTGAAAGAAGGCAGATTTACCAGAAGACAATATAAAATTGAACTGGTAACATTTCAGGCATAGAAAACCTTGGGGCCATACTGCATTATTACTTCCAATTAGCTACAAATTCACAAGATGTACTGTTTTAGAAATGAAATCCTTCCTGTAACAAGTCTATGAAACTGATTCCAAATAATAGGTGTGCTATATGATGTGAGATTTATTACATTTCAAAAAATAAAAATAAAATAACCAGGCTTGTCTGAAACCTGGGTTTGTCACCCACAACCCCACTCAGGAAAAGCAGTTGGACATTCTACATGTTTCACAGTGCAAGAGAGCTGACAGTGAGAGAAATGGAACCTGTGATGGGGATACCAACTCCAGTATCACAGTTGCTGTGGAATACTCTACAGGAAACCCTGAGCCCATTTGGGGTGTACAAGAGTCTATGCATTGGGCAGAAGGGTGGGAGGGAGCTCTTAGTAATTCCCTGTCTCCTTTTTCTTTCAGAATTAGCATAGCTGGAGGAGGTGCAAGTCTTAACAAAAAGGTACTTAATAGGATTCAAAGGAAAACATACTCAGAATCTGCCCAGGGAGAGATGACACCTTTCACTAAACTTATGATACCTCACAAAGACCACATAAAGAAATAGTTACTTTTATAAATGTAACCAGATAGGGGTCAATCCCTGGAGAAGAACATCATGCTTGGTAAAATAGAGAGTCAGCGAAAAAGAGGAAGATCCTCAATGAGAGAGATTGACACTGTGGCCGCAACAAAGAGCTCAAACATAGCAAAGACCAGGCAACATTTCGTTCTGTTTTACATGGGGTTGCTTTGAGTCAGAGCCAACTTGATGACAACCAACAACAAGAATCACATAGGAAAATATTCTGATGTAATTTGGTATATTTGGTTAACTTAGAAAACGTGGAACAAAGCAGAGGTATTTTCCTCTGGTTCAAAGGAAGAGTCTGAACTATAGAATTAAATCAGCAATACAATGGTCCCCAACACATCATTTCTAGGCATGCCTCTCATAACCTCCAAACCTCCCAGCCTCCTACTTTATGTTCCAGATAAACTAAACTTCTTTCATTTCCTTGAAACTTCCACACTTTCTATCTCACCTCCTAGCCCTTATATAGGTGGTTTCCTCTGTCTGGAACACTCTTTCTTCTCATCTTTGCCTGGGTAACTCCTTGCTTGTCATGTCTTGCATTAAATGTCACTTCCCCCAGGAAGCCTTGCATGATCCTTTCAGACTAGGTTGGGTAACTGTAGGGTTTAGGAGGGGGTGTCACTAAATAGCATTCTTCTTCCCCAGCAAGTTTAGAATTAACTGAGAGCTAGACTAAGATATCAAGCAAATGGAAAACAAATTACTCTCCTTTTTCACTCATGAAGCCCGACTTGGAGAACCCAACTTTCCTCTGCTGGCAAGTGGGCTTGCTAAGATTTCACCCCTGAATTAGACACTTACCCACTCAGCCATAGGGACAGCTGGACAACCACTGAAGTCCCCCCAAAGGGCTCACCTTCATGAATTTTAAGCACTGAGGGACACAGAAAGCAGGCTGACTTGCTGAGAAATAAAGGAGGAGGGACTGAGCTGTGCATATTCTAAAGAGGAGTGAGGAACTGAAAGGCAAGTGGGAAATGTTACTCCAGTGGAAATCCCTCCACAGGAAATAATGGGGAATAAAAGCTCTTCCCCAAGAAAACACACTGCCTGAGTGTCCCCTCACATAGCACTTGGTCACACTTTGACAAGATTGCATAGTTGCCTGCCTCCCCTGCTAGACCTTCAGCTCCATGAAGTGATGCAGGATCATGTCGGTTTTGCTCACCAGTCACCTTAGGGCCTGGCACAGGGTAGGCACTTAACACGCACAACAAAACAATCAGTGAGTTAGTCAATCAATGAAACATTCTCTTCATCCCAAAGAAAACTTCTATTGCTATATTAAGACAATACAAGGACAATTTACCTGAACAAGGACAATTTATAAAATTTTCATGTTACCAGAAGGGACCAATCTCTGGACAAGGACATCATGCTTGGTAAAGTAACAGTCAGCAAAAAAGAGAAGATCCCCAATGAGATATACTGACACAGTGGCTGCAACAATGTGCTCAAATGTAGCAACAATAGTGAGGATGGCACAGGACTGGGCAACATTTCATTCTGTTATATGAAGGGTTGCTGTGAGTTGGAACCAACTCGGTGGCACCTAACAACAACAGGTCTCTTCAAATAGGTTGTTGTGGGTAATCTAAGACCTTTAAAAGTGTGTACGAAAAGAAGAATGTAGTTGAATCTTACTTTATGGGAAGAGTGCTAAGACCTCAGATTGGTTACATTCTTTATTTGTGGCTGAGGCAGAGGACAGAGGAGAGGGTGGACATAAGGAAGGTAATACAGGAAAAAGAATTGTTGCTTGCAAGGCATAAAATATATAGTTATCAGAGATTAAGCAATATTACAACTTAATATTTTATTCGTAAATATTCCAAATATTTTTAAAATTATGAGCAGGGAGACTTCATTGTCATTTGTGCCATTTGACAACTTACAAAAAAAAAAAGAAAATTCCCAGGTTACATCTCCTCAGTTCTTTAGGAGCTATACAACAGCTTTTTAAGTGGCTGATCAATAGCCTGATGGTTGATAACAACAAGTGTTGGAAAAGATGTGGAGAAATTGGGCCCCTCATATACTGCTGGTGGGAAAGTAAAATACTGCTGTTTGGAAAACAATCTGGCAATTCCTCAAAAGTTAAACAGAGTTATCACATGACCCAGGAATTCCACTCCTAGGTATATACCCAAAAAACTGAAAACATATGTCCCTGCAAAAACTTATACAAGATTGTTCATAGCAGCATTATTCACAATAGCCAGAGGGTAGAAACAAACCAAATGTCTGTCAACCATTGAATGGATAAAAAAAAAAATATGGTATATCCATATAATAGAATATTATTTGGCAACAAAAAAATATGAAGTATTGATACGTGTTACAACGTGCATGAACCTTGAAAACATTATGTTAAATGAAAGAAGTTAGTCACAAAAGATCACATATTATACAATTTCATTTATATGAGATACCTAGAAGAAGCCAATCTGAAGAGACAGAATGTAGATTAATGGTTGCCAGGAGAAATGGGGAATGTCTGTTAATGGATACTTTTTATCGAGGTGATAAAAATGTTCTAAAATTGACTGTGGTGATGGTTGCACAGCTCTAGGAACATACTAGAAACCACAGAACTGTACATTTTAAATGGGTGAATTATATGGTATGTGGACCCTATCGCAATAAAGCTGTTATTTAAAAAAAAAAAAAAAAATGGCAGGGTGTGAGACTGGAATCTCCAGCAACCGCTACATCCTGAAACTGTACTAATTCTGCTTCCATGACCTGTGGCAGGGAAACTACTAAAGAACAAGATGCTCCTTGCTGCCCACCTTCTTTAAAGATTCACAGGGCTGACCTCCATCCAGGCTTGCTTTATTTATGAGATGATAAGGTTGCAGTAAGCAATTCTGAAAGAGACCTATTTGGTATCACTTTTTAAAATGTCAAATGAGTGACTCATTTCACCAGGCAGAAGAAACTAGCTTAGAACAACCAGCTCTGATGAGATGCTTTCAGACAGATAAAGAGGTTAAAATGGTCTGCAGGTTAGGGCCCACATTGAGGCTCACAGCCAGGCAGAACTGGCTTTCAAGAAAGGAAAAAGCTGGGATATTTGCTCAGGGTGTTTGTCCAGAAAACATCCAGATTGTCTCTCATACTTCTCAATACCTTAGGATATGGGGTATAAAGCACCTACTACATGCCAGCGTCCTTAGTTACAATTACCTTCTTTAATCCTCAAAACAACCCTATCAGAGAGATGGTATTATCCCCATTTTATAGGCAAAGAAGCAAACTCAATTCAAGGAAAGATAATCTTAAAGATAGTTGTCCTAGGTTGCATAGCTGGTACCTGGCAGAGCTGTCTGACTCCAGAGTCCAGGTGTTCTCCACTACCCCGCATGGCCTCTTTCTCCTGTGCGTGGGCAGAAGCAAAACTGCTTCTGCAAGTACTCCAGAGCACCCAGGGCAGAGATTTCTAGTGGCTTTGAGCCCACCTCCCTGTCCCAGGCCACCCCTGGCAGCTGGATGGATTTGTGGTCTAAGTCCCTGAAGTCAGGAGTAGACAAAAATGTATCCATCACTCACCAGGATAGACACAAACCTCAAGATAATTTGTTTTCCAATGGTTTCGGCTTCAAATTCTGGTTTGGCATGGATTTTTTAACAACTAACAGCTGTAGGCAATTTTCACACAGAATAGAGACATCAATAAGGCAGAGCGAGTGGAATTTTCTCCTATGGAACAATAAGCTGTCTTCAAAATGAACACAGAGCTGCCACCGCAGGGGCTCCTGCTCTAGGTCTCAGAATACGGTTGAAAGGGCCATGAATGTGGTCTAACAGAGGTGTAACTAAGGTATGGCAGGTAGGGCCTATGCCCTGGGTGCCGCTTGAGGGGGAGGGTGCTAATGAGCAGTTTCTATTGGCCATCACAGTTTCTATTGACAGCTGTGAGAGATCAGTCAGCAATTTAAAACTAATTGCCATAGGTGCTATTTTCTGTAGATAGGCTCCTGGATGTGGGTGCTTTCGGGATACTAGCTCTGCCCACCAGCTCCTCTACCACCGATGTGGCCTCCATCTATCAGCAACACCTGACTCCTCAGACTGGCTTGCAGTTTTAAAATATTTTAAGTGAGAAATAAAACCAAGCCATAAATGCCTCTTATTGCCCTTCTTGATAGCCACAGGGTCACATGATTCACTGCTGCTCCCTGGGGATGGGGGGTGGGGGGTGGGGGGGGATTATGCCACCTGTTGTCCCAACGACCTCAGGCTTGGCCATGTGACTTGTGGTGCCAGTCCCTACAGGAGGATGATACATCATCACTCTGTGAACATGGGAGGGCCATGCAATTTGCTTTGGCCAGTGAAGTGTGGACAAAGGTGACATGGGCCAGTTCCAGCATAAGCTTGATGAGCTGGCTAGCAGTTCACCATGTCGGTCTTTCCTCTTCCACCAGGCCTAGGTCTTACCAGAAGACAGTGAGGAACAGAACCACAGCTGACACGCAGCTGACATGCAGCATTAGCAATGGATAAACCTCTCCTATTGTAATCATTATGGTTTTGTTATCACAGCATAAACTAGCTTATGATGATTGAAACAGCCACCTAACACTGATCCCCTCCACTTCTCACCTTCAACTCCTTACGCATAACTCACCTCCTCTGGAACGTCTTCCCTGACTACCTTTCTCATCACCTTGTTCTGCCCTCACAACACGTATTCACACAATGTCTACAGTGATGGCATTGTGCCTTCTTCAATATGGGTCCTCCTTTGCTATTGAAAATGTTAGCTCTTTGGGGGAAGGCTCTAGTTTTCTATTGTGAACCTCCTCATTAGCACCTAGAAGTGAATTCTGCATATAGCACAGATGAAGGAGAGGGGAGATTCCTTCAACATATAATAATATTCATAAAGTATAAACATGCTATCAAGAATCATCTCTTATTCCTGAAGGGCAGTGAGCCAACCTATATTACTTTCTTGACTTAAGAGTCAAACAAAATGATCAACCCAAACCAAACCCACCGCTGTCAAGTCAACTCTGACTCATAGTGACCATACAGGATAAAGCAGAACTGCCCCATAGAGTTTCCAAGCCTGTAAATCTTTATGGAAGCAGACTGCCACATCTTTCTCCTGAAGAGTGGCTAGTGGGTTTGAACCACCGACCTTTTGGTTAGTGGCTGAGTGCTTTAACCACTGCACCATGAGGGCTCCTTAACAAAATGGTGGCATTCTCTAATATTTGTTGAACAAAATAAATGATCTGGTTAGAACGAACTCCGTAACAGAATGCCAGCGGTGATCAATGGAGCATACTCATGTAACATTTATTGAGCACCTACTAAGGGCCAGGCATTGGGCCAGTCCCACTACGCATGTTCTCATTTAAACATCACATCTAACCTTGGAGGAGGTTTTGTTTTTTTTTTTTTTCCCCCTCTATTCTCCAGAAAACAGGGTTGGCAAAGTTATATGATTTTTCCATGATTATACAGATAATAAAGTTAGTCAGAGGAGTCATTTGAACCAAGGTCTTCCTAACCTCCAGCCCAATGGTCTTTAAATTATGCTATAATATCCTCTAAAATACAGAATGGAAAGAAACACTCCAGATATACTTGAAAAGATAAGGTGAAGAGTACACTTACAGCTCTTGATGAATGGGTCCTACACTAGATATACCACTTTAGTATAGAGGATTTCAAAATATGATAGTATCTATAAAAAGTTTTCCACAACAATTATTATTCTAACTCTATCATTAGGCTAAATAATAATACTGTACTTAGGTGATAATGTCTTTCATCAAAGGATCAAGGGCAGGAGGGGTAGTATGATTAATTTTTAAAATGACATATTAATACTATACATTGGAAGTGGGTGGGAATCCCCAGAGGTATGAAGCAGATGAGGAAATTATTTAATGCACACAGCAGTATAGACTCGGTTGAGATGGGGAGGGATTAGGAAGGGCAACTTGGGATACACTACCGCTACATATTCGAAGACCTAAAGGTCGAAATCCCCACACCTACCCAAAAAAAGTACCAGTGTACTCGATGTGATGTAGAAATGCTACCCTCTTCTTTGTCTTCCTTCTCCACTGGCTGAGTGCTGACAGGAGTGGTGCAGACATAAGGGGATGATGGCGGTAGTTTCGTTGAAGAAGGGAAAGCCCATGGCTAACCAAACCATCCACATCCTCTCCTTCTTGCCTCCCTTCCCTGGCTCCCAACCCATGAAGGGATAGAAATATGAGACTCACCACAAGCTCACTGAACATGACATCCAGCTCCTCCACAGGGGGCATGGGCAATGCCGGCTCCATGGTCTGAAGCTCGAAGTTGCTGTTGTTTCGCAGCCGATACGTGATTTCTGGGTGGTCATTATTTCGGAAACAGCAAAAGATGTAAGAAATCCCCCGTCCACTTCTCTTCCTTGGGGCCATGGCTGAATTCTGTTCTATTTCTTGGAGTGACTAAACTCTGTGGAAAGAGAGCATGAAGAGTGTTAAGAATGGATAAAAGAGTTTAAAAAAAAAAAAAAAAGACCAAATCATGAAAGGGCACCCTGTAGGGCATAGAGAGGACCAACCCCAAAAGGATTTGGAGTCCAGTTGGGCAGAGAGCACATGTGCTTTTATTCACTTGTTGAATGCTTCATATGACCAATGGCTGAGACAACAGTACAAAACCACAGCCACTCCACCCCACAACATACACTTTAATTGCATTGGGCTACTGGACATTTCTTTGTACATCACATGCCCTTTCCTGCTGATCTGTTTTGTTATTACTTCCCCTGCAAGAATAACCTTCTCTTTTTTGTCCCCTTTGAGATCCCTTTGGAGATCTCTTACTTATCATTTAAAGCCCAATTGCAATTTCTTTGTCTTCACCCTCCCCGCCGGGATTAATAATATACATATGCTAAGGTACATACATCCATTCATACTCTAAGTTATTTATAGGTGTGTTTCCCTGTTACACTGTGATAACTCAGAGGGAGGGACTATGCATCAAGCAATCGTGTGGCTCTAATGCCCTGCACAAATCTGTCTTGGAAGAAGTACAACTAGAATGCTCCTTAGAAGCAAGGATGGTGAGACTACGTCTTACATACTTTGGATATGTTGTCAGGAGGGATCAGTGCCTGGAGAAGGACATCACGCTTGGTAAAGTACAGGGTCAGTGAAAAAGAGGAAGACCCTCAATGAGATAGACTGACACAGTGGCTGCAACAATGCGCTCAAGCATAACAATGATTGTGAGCATGGCGCAGGATGGGGCAGTGTTTTGTTCTGTGGTGCATAGGGTCGCTTTGAGTCGGAACCGACTTGACGGCACCTAACAACAACAATGCCCTGCACAGTGTCAGGAAGATAGGGGGCACTCAGTAAATGTTTATGATACTGAATAATTTAAATTCATAGAAAGAGGGACTTAACATGAGCTAAAAGGGTCAGAGAGTTTCAAACAGTGAGGATCACATGAGTTCACCAATAGGGAAATGGTTAAATTATGGCATATTCACATAAATAGAATATGATGCACTTATTAAGAAGAGCAAGGCATCTGTGTATGGAAAAATCTCCAAGAGGCTAAATGATAGGTACACTATATATGTATTATATACTATAGGATTACGTTTTAAAAATAATGTATTATTTATGAATATACGCAAGAAAATGCTAGCAGCAGTAATCTCCAAAATCAAAACAGGAAATGGGAGAACTTTTCTTTTCACTTTATACTCTTTTAAATTTGAATATTTACTACAGAAACGTGTTTTTAATCGTTTGTATGGTCTTAAAAAGTTACAACTGTACGCATCGCCTTGGGAAAATTTCGAAGTGACACCGTCCAATGAATAAGAAAATCAAAGAACAACGTGTACAACATGATGCCATTAAGTCTTTTCAAAACAGTTTCATACATAAACTTAAATCATTTATATATAACTTTGAGGAGGGGAAGGGGGCTGAGAAAAGGCAAAAAAGAAAACATTCTTTTTATGCATTTTATTTTTTACAATGAGTACATATTCATATATAACTTTTGTAGATTTTTAATTTTGAAAAAGAAATGAGGTTTAAAAAAATTTAAATATTTACTTTTTAAATTTCAAAAATAAAACTCAATCCATCAACTTTTGGCATCTCTTCCCAAATTGTGAAGTCCAATTCTAAACTTTGTCACCAATTATTTGATTTTGTAATTAAAATACTGATGCAAACTGGGAAAACAGTTACCACAAATAAAAAGTCAAGCCCTCCCTTTACTTTGTAAAGGGATAGTAGTCTCCGAAAACCTGGCAACTGGAAGTCTTTGGGAATGGGAAAGGAAGAGAAGGGTTAAGAGCAGGTTGTCCTAACTGGCTCTGAAATAGACTGAGCCAAGACACCCAATATCCCATCTTGAAATATTCATGTCCTGGCCCAGGGTGTACGTGTGCAAGGCCACATGAGACATAGGCAGTAATATGCAGTACCTCGGATTCCTTTGGCAAACGTTAGTAATACTATATACCAGACATGACAGATACTAGGGCTCTAAGGATACAGAAACAAATGAGTCACTAAGAGTTTATAATCTGGCGGAAGAGAGTAATGCACCAAGTAACTACTGCTGTTCTTAGTTGCTGTGGAGTGGATTCCAACTCATTGTGTGTCATAAGTACTATGCAAACCAAGCAGGAAGTGCCTAGGGGAAAACTCGAGAATGGTCCCTGGTAGATGAGTGGAGTTTTGACAGAATATAGGAAGAAATGCATTTAGGCAGTGGGAACAGCATAAGCAAAGGTTTGAGGTAGAAAGGGGCATGGAGTACAAGGAATGAGTGGTGTTATGGTCTGAGTTGTGCTAAATACCACCAACTTCCCCTAGCAGAGCCCTGGGCTGCCACCTCCGTGCTCAAAACCCTCCAATGGCTCCCCACTACCATTCTAAATCAGCATTCGATGCCACATCAAATCTGATTCCAACTCAATTCTTCTGTCTTTTCTATTACCGTAAAATAAACCCTATACTTTAGGCGATAGCCTATTTTCCATTCCCCATAAGCATCTTGCATTCCTCTCAGCTTCTACCCAAACAGTCCACTCATTCCTTCCTGCCTCTTATCTTTGACAACATCCTCCCCACTCTCATGGTACCATTCTGAGAGTACCCAGCACAGGTGAGCCACATCCACTGCTGGGGGTAGCTGAAAACTGGGTCAACATTTCTGAAGGGCAATTTATCAAAGCCTTAAAATAGTCACACTTTTTGACCTAGTATTTCTACTTCTGGAGCTATATCCTAAAAAAATATTCAGAGATGCTAGCAAAGGTCTTTTCACAAAACTGTTCAAAGCATTATCTGAAATAGCAAATAAACCAGAGCATAAACTAAGTGCTAGTAATAGAGGACGAGGTAAATAAAGTATGGTACAACCAGATGATAGGGAGAGCCCTGGTGGTGCTGCAGTTAAGAGCTTGCCTACTAACCAAAAGGTCGTCAGTTTGAATTCACCAGCTGTTCCTTGGAAAATCTATGGGGAAGTACTATTCTGTCCTATAGGGTAGCTATGAGTCGGAAACAACTCGATGGCAACGGGCCTTTAGACGATAGGCCACCAAGTAGTCCTTTGTAAAAGAATATTTAATGACATGGGAATACTTATAATACTTCAAGTAAAAAGTAAGTATACAATGTCCCATTTTTGTAGGGGAAAAAATCAATAAACGAGAAGAAAAAAAGAACAAGAGAAATTCACCAAAAGGTGGGCAGCGGTGAGCTCTGTGTCAGACATGTGGGTTAGCTTTTTTACTCTTCTGCACTTTCCAAGTTGTTTTCACAATGAAGACATAGCTTTTAGAATTAATAGAATGAGGTGAGATTTTAAAACAATGTTTGATATGATTATTTGTATATATGAGAGGAGGAAATGTGTATCGAAAAATGTTCCTATCAAAAATATCCAAATTACAGAGATCTACATACCAGCTTCTCAAACTGTCTGTGGTGAAGGACTAGTTTTTTTCCCTCCAATCTGTTACAAAGTGATATTTTTGTAAAATACAGTACACATATCTCAGCAATGTTAAATTGCTATAAAAATTTCTAAATGCTTAATCTCAATTCTGGTACACTGTGTGAAATAGCATGGGCAGACAGAGATAGCACAGATCTACCGGAGGAAATGGGAGTTAAGAGGAGGAAATGGGAGTTAAGACTTAGTTCGTTAAAATATAACTATCAATGTTTGTCTCCGGAGTGTGTCCTCGGGGCAGGAACCACATCCCACTCAGTGGCCAGGCCAGAGGCCTGCGTATGCTATCAGTCAACCTTCAGTAAACTGAAGAGAGGTTGCTCGGGGACTACTGCCAAGGTCTCTGTGACTGAGCATATATGTGTATGTGGGTAGTGGGTGAGGGACAGTGTTCAGGCTATTGGAAGACAAAACCAAAAAGCAAACCTACTGCTGTTAGTCGATTCCGACTCACAGAGACCCTGTACGGTTTCCAAGGCTGTAAATCTCTACAGAAGCAGACTGCCACATCTTTCTCCTAAGGAGCTGCTGGTGGTTTCGAACTGCTGACCTTTCAGGTAGCACTCAATAGCTTTACCCACTGCGCCTCCAGGGCTCCTTTATTGGAAGACAAGGGCTAGAAAATAAAGTGGGCCAGGGCCAGCTCATGGAGAGTCTTATGATCCACGCTCAGTCTTCAAGTTCTTTTCCTGCCACCTCCTCAAGGTAGTCTTGCTAATCTACCCAACTGAATGGGATCTAGGCCCTCTTAGCATTTTGTGACCTCCATGAGGCACAGCCATTGGTTGTGGTTATTTGTCATCTAGGTTTTCTTCCCCAATTGATGATCCAACTCCACAAGGAAAAGTGCCTGTGTTGCTTTGCACACAGGAGTACAGCCAAGTATTTGGGAAATGGATAAAAAGAGAGATAGCTTTACTTCTTGCATTTTGCAACTTGTTTCACTTAAACCTAAGTTATATTACATTCTGGCTGCATTGTGGAGGGGCAGGGAGGAAACATTAAGATCTAAAACTCATTCCAAAGCATTTTTGAAGTCTTAAAAAAATGCCAACAGTTCTATAAACAAAAGAATATGAGGGTCTTGGCTAGATTCTTAGATGGGTAATGAGATACAGAGCCTATTACGTTTAAGAAACTGATTGAAATCACTTTAATAAGGACCAAAATATTGCCTTTGACAGGTGATTTGTA
The DNA here is from genome assembly GCF_000243295.1 of Trichechus manatus latirostris. Classification (NCBI taxonomy): domain Eukaryota; kingdom Metazoa; phylum Chordata; class Mammalia; order Sirenia; family Trichechidae; genus Trichechus; species Trichechus manatus. The sequence goes on along the minus strand of NW_004443946.1, from coordinate 11,290,003 downwards.
TTTAAAAGCCTCAGTTAAGGCCAAAGGCCAAGTTTTTATGCTGGCTTCTCCATTAAACCCAAAATACAAGGTCCCCAATTAAACCCATCATTAAACTGTAGATGATGGCAGAGCTTTGAGATGTCCAACAAGCAACCATTTTTAACACAGTGTATTTTGAACTCCACTGTTCAGGGCCTAGTCTTCTAGATACAGTCCCAAATGGGAAGCAAATGTACTCATACCACTTGACCCCTCAAGGGCAGCAGGCACTTCTGGCCCACCCTCCTTAACACTGTTCTAGCACTTCACTAACAAGTGACTGCGACAACTGCCTTTTGCATGTGATTTTTAATAAGCACATTCGTACCCACTATTTCATTCCATCATCCCCATTTCACAGATGAGACTTTAAGAGAAGAGGAGGGAGAAGGGGGAAGGACATGACCAAATAGGAAGAGAGAAGGTTCAGGGAGAGTTGATTTGCTGGTGAAGGACAAAAAAAGTGTATGTGAGAAGCCAAATTAGTTGGGGGTGGGGTAGGGGAAGCTTGGCAGCTTAATCCTGCTGGAATCCGGTCCCCTCCCTCTCCAACCTCAAGGCCATTACCTTAGTTCAGCCTCCCCTCATCTCTCATCTGCATGACTACAACAATTTCTTAACACTTCTCCCTAACCCTTGGTGACCTAGTCCAAGGATTGGCTAACTTTTTCTTTGAAGGGCCAGATAGTAAATATTTTAGGCTTTGCAGGCCATACAATCTCTGGTGCAACTACTCAATCCTTCTGTTTTAACATGAAAGCGGCCATAGACTATCTGTAAATGTGAGTGTGGCTGTGTTCCAATAAAATTTACTTATGGACACTGAAATCTGAATTTCAACTTGTGTCACAAAATATTCTTCTTTTGATTTGTTTTCAATCATTTAAAAACGTGATAACCATCCTTAGCTTATAGGCCATACAAAAACAGGCTGAACTTTGCCAATGGCTGTCTTAAACCATCATGTTCATCTATTTAATTCATTAAGTCAAATGTTTATCAAGTATCTAATATGTGCCAAGCACCATGCTAGACACTAAGGAAAGGAGGTGTGTGTGTGCCCTCAGGGGGTTTATTTCCTTTGGGGAGAGTGGAAAAACTCAAGTAACACAAAACATATATGTGTGTGTGTGTGTGTGTGTGTGTGTGTGTGTGTGTGT
>NW_004443946.1:11255745-11288722 GCF_000243295.1 Trichechus manatus latirostris | reverse complement strand
ACGTATATGTAAATATTCGGTTAGCGCTATAGGGGATGCAAAGAAGAAACTGAAAAAAATAAATGGTGGTGGTGGTGGTGGTATGGGGGGGGGCAGCAACTTTAGACAGTGCAATCATGGAGGGCCTCTCCAAAGAGGCATTTAAGTTGAGAGTAAGTGGACAAGATGGGACTAGATCTGCCAAGTGTCAGGGAAGAGGATTCCAGGCAGCAGGAGGTATGCAGAAGCATGGAACAGCTGGGGGATTAGTGTTGGAAGACCAGTGTGGCTGGAGTCTAGCCAGTAATGGGAGTATTAGAAGATGTGATGGTTAAGGCTGTGTGTCAGCTTGTCTGGGCCATGATTCTCGGTGGTTTGGCAGTCATATGATGTTGTGATCACTTTCATGATGAGATTTGATATAATGTGATCACCTCCATGATGAGATCTGCTGTGAGTAGTCAGTCAGTTGAAAAGGAGTTTCCTTGGGTGTGTGGCCTCCATCCAGTATAAGTGGACATTCTGGCAAGTCTCGTGAGCTTTTGCTAACACTGGATCCTGCAGCTGGCTCCTGTTCATCTAACCTCTGGTTCCTGGAACCTGAGCTAGCAGCTTACCAGCGGTCTTGCCTGCTGATCTTGGGATTCTTTGATTTTCTCAGGCTTTGAGTAAGAGGCCTGCTCTCTGATCTGCCGATCTTGGGTTCGCCAGCCCCTGCAGCTATGTGAATCAGGAGAAGCCTCTATCCTGACCCACAGACTTGGGATGTTCCAGCCTCTACAACCATGTGAGCCATTTCCTTGATATAAATCTCTATATATTTATACGCTTTACTGGTTTTGCTTCTTTAGAGAACCCAGCTTAGGACAGAAGGAAAGAGGCTGGAATGGGCAGTGGCCAGACCCCAAGGTCCTGTAGACCAGGTGAGGAGTCTGGGCTTTATTCTCAGTACATCTTAAATCTGTGTCATATCAGCTTCACTGTGTCTCCTGGATACAGTCCAACTCTCCAGCATGAGACATAAGACTCTTTATGACCTGGTCCTTGCCTAATTTATTTTCTAGCCCTTATGTCCCAACACCCTGAACACTGCCCACCTACCCCCACATGAACGTGATCCTCAGACCTTGGCAGTAGTCACACCCCTGAACCCATACCTCTGCTGTCCCCTCAGCCTAGGGTGCCCTTTTCCTTGTTTATCTGACAATCTTCTACGGATCATTCAAGACCCTGCTCAAATACTGCTGCTTTTCTGAGCCTTAATTTCCTAGGGATGATCATTCCTTTCTTTCCATACCCCTAGCACCATGTATACAGTTGAATATAGAACACAATTTTTTAAAAATTAATTTGTGGCTTTACCCCCATTAGACTATGAAATCCTGAAGGCAGGAACCAAATTTTCTTCAGCCCTTAGAATACAGTATATTCTCAATAAATGTTTGTTGAATGCAAAAGTACAAATGCCTGAGTGAGCAGATGGTTCCCACTCTGATCTTCAGAGATGTGTGGTGGGGTGTTTTTCCCACAGTTGCCCATGGATCTGTTTTTCACAAGCATCAAAACGTTCAAAGCCATCTGGATCATCAAGAACTCATTAGCCACTTGTCAGGGTTTTTGATGCTGACAGTAGTCTCCAACAGACTTCATCCTCTTGGTATTTGCAGCCTCCCCAGAGTAAGGAGTGGAAACGCTGGTGGCATAGTGGTTAAGAGTTTGGCTGCTAACCAAAGGTCGGCAGCTCGAATCCACCAGGTGCTCCTTGGAAACTCTATAAGGCAGTTCTACTCGGTCCTATAGGGTTGCTGTGAGTTGGAATTGACTCCACAGCAACAGGACTGTTTTTTGATTTAGAGTGAGGAGTTTCAAGCCAAACTAGGTGGTGCTTGGTTTATCCGCCTTCCCCAAGTTCCACTGGAAATAGGCCCACTGATATAATCTTTTAGATGTTAACTCAATTTCTTACAGTCAGTGAACACTTTGTCCAAGAAATTATTCACTTACTTAGCTATCATTACCTGAGCTTCCTCAGTATGGCAGACACAGGGTTAGATACTGGAGACACAGAGGAAGAAACCCCAAACCACCATTCAGGGAGATCATATCCTGGTGGGAACACTTAGGGAGCAGGGGAGTTCGTCCTTCTCCCTCCAATGAAAAGGGAATGCACAGTTATTGAAACCAAGATGTTCCCACATCTTGGACCTGTTTTAGTCAGATCAGCTGTAGGGAAAAGCCTAATTCCACCATGACAGCTGGGCCCTCAACCAGAACATATCTTCTAATCTCAGCTCCTGGCATTTTTGCAGAGGGGAAGAAGTCATTTCTGGGACATCCAAAATGCAATCCATCTATAGCATTACAGATGACTATTGCTATGCTGTGCACAAGGAAGCGATTAGAAAGCTACTTAAGATTCTGGAGCAGGTGCATTTTGCTTAGCAAGGAATCAGAAATTTAATCCATCTGTGGCCTAGCTCAAAGTCAGAGTCATTTGTACTGCACTTTAAAAAAACAAACAAGGCTCTCAATGTGGCAACAGAAGGAAAAAAAAAAAAAGAGGGCCAAGTTTTTGGGGACTTAGGTAACGATGATGATGATGATTATTAAAAAAACATTGAAGTACAACTTACAGTCCATAAGAAAACCCACCCTGATAGTTTTCCTTTGATAAAACCAAGACACAATACACATGTGATATGTAAAGTTTGCTTTCCATGAAGCAACATATTTGTATCAAATATACGGGAAAATTTTGAAGGTGGTGACAGCAAAATAGATTTGTACTGCTACGTACACCACTTTAATTGGTTCATCAGGGACTTCTGCCACATATTATTCATGATGGCTCTCTAGACTGAGGGATAAGATCAGTGACTACGTTAGCAAGGTTTCCTCTAACTGAAGTTATTACAGGGGAAACAACAGCCTAGATGCTGGGGAAGGGAGGGAATGAGAGACTGAGCTTCTGCCAGCCACCAAGTTGGTTAAACAGTTGGGAGTATTTTCATGTGCTCTCAAAGCACAGAAGGGACCTTATTTGTCTTTCCCTACTTCTATTATTTTAATCAAGATACTATCAGTTTCCTAGAGCTGCCACAAAGTACCACAAAGTAGGTGGCTTTAAACAACAGAAATTTATTGTCTCACAGTTCTGGAGGCCAATAGTCTGAATTTAGGGTGTCTGCTGGACTATGGCTAAGGCTCTAGAAGAAGGTCCTTTCTTGTCTCTCCCAGTTTCTGGTGGCCCTAGGCTTTCTTTGGTGTGTAGATGTATCTTCACATGACTTTTTTATGTCTCTGCGTCTCTTGTCTTCTTTTATAAGGACACGACTCAGATGGGATTAGGACCCATCTTACTCCAGTATAACCTCATATTAACTGATAACATCTTCAAACACTATTTCCAAACAAGGTCAGGTTCACAGGTTCCAGGGGTTAGGACTTCAACAAATCTTTTTCGGTGACACAATTCAATCAATAACAGGCAGTATTTCCCCTAATTCTCCAAAAAATTATAATCTCAACACTAAAATAAAGTCATTATTTCTGTAATACAAACAGTCTCTGAAATTTCTAAAACAATAGAATCCATATCACAGACATAAAAAGAAGAACAAGAAAAAAAATTTAAACCATAAATCAACTTTAAAGAAAAAGGATGGGGGAACCCCTTTTTAATTGCCCTGTCTATTGTTTTCAGGGCTTCAGTTTACCTCACATCTTGCAATTTTCCAAAGGGCCCTGACATACAATTTGGATTTCAAGAACATGATCATGTTAACCCAAATTCCCTTATCAAGAAAAATGTGAAAAGGAAAAAAAAAAACACTTTGCTTCTTTCCTTGGCCATCTCTCTCCCCTCTCACATTCCTCATGTCTGGTTTCATTTCCCAAGTGCACCAGATGCCAAATACTGTTTGGAACTTTTAAAAAATCATGGAATACAGTCTAAAGGTTGTATGAGAAAAGTTTGAAAGCGAATTGTGTTTTCCCCACAAGTTTCAACATCCTCTTCATCAGGAAACGGAAAGGGCGTTTCTCAGTAAGTATGACCAGTGGTGGGACAGCCCTTCCCACACACTGGGTCCCAAAAGGATACTCTAATAGGGCACTTCTTGGAGTGGCTCCTGGAAATTCACCCAGTAGTCATTTCTCGCAATCCAGTGATTTTTCTGATGGAAGAGGAAACAACGTGAGCACCCCACCATTGATAGGGAAACCAAAACCTAACATTCAGAAAAGCCAACTGCCCCCTAAAATACTCTACACTCCACTGTCTTTAGCAGAGCAGGGAAAGCAAAGCACACTCCCTCCCCTATATCTGTTCATGCACCAGTGTTAGCATGGGGTGTGCAAAGTGCAAGCCAAGATGGGTCCCCTTCCTTCTCCACTTCCCCCCTAGAGAAGGGAAGAAAAAAACCCACTGAGGTACATGCACTCTCAAGCCACTAAGCCTCAATCAGTACATAATTAATAGCCTTTCTCTAAGCCTAAATCTCAGTCTCTTGCCAGAAAACACCCCCCACCCTCGTGTAAAGAGCAAAGGAGGGGCCCTCCAGGTTTTTAACCCTAAAAAGCTGGCAACAACTGCTGCATCATGATTCTATAGTTTGACCACGAGCTTAGGGCATAAATCCCTAAAACTAGTATAACACAGTTCTCGAGTTAGGAAGCTGGTACTGTTCACGTGACAGAAACCAGAATCTGGAAGCCAGGACATCTCGTCTCGATCATCTGGGAGAAGAGCCAAACCAAAAGGGTCACTGGAGCTCCCCACCAAAGAAAGCACAGCCTCGCCAGAGAACCCGAGTCCCTCCGCCTGCTGGCCTGTTGCTAGTCTGTCAGTTAAGTCAATAAACAAATTTAAGCTGAAGCCAAAAGAAATGCAAATCATTCTTCCCTCTTTGAGCCCCTATCTTCACTGTCTGAGGGATCCACTCAAAGATTTTACAAAGACAGATTTAAATGTGGAGGCTACACAGACATAGAAAACTACAACCCAGGGGCCAGCTTTGTCACATCAAAGTGTTCACTCCTCTAAGAGGCCATGTTTGGTCTTTAACAAACACATCAAAAAATGCCAACTTTCTTGAATCACTAAGCAGCTCTTTTGGAATAGATACAAGAGTAAGGCCACGACATTGACTGAAAAAGAATGTATGCCACAAGACACTAGCAAGCACCTGCACCCTGTCGTCCTGTCCTTCACTGATCCAACTGGAATAAGCCCTGAGGCCAGAATCTTCACCACTACGTTGAAATATGGCTGCTTCTTAAAATGTCTCCCCACGGCAGTGCCCACTGTTGAGTTTCCCAAACAAGTGGCCAAGCCTGTGGTCTCATCCACGTAGAAAATGCAAATGCTATTAAAAGACATTGCCTAAAAAGAAATCTATTATTAGGCATTCTTTCTTTTTTTTTTTTTTCCTTTAAACTTCCTCATATCTGAAATAATTCAGGCAAATCCTGAGAGGGAAGGGGTTGAAGAGATATATACTTGGTTTGAAAAACTATGTTTTCCAGATCTTCAAGCAAGATTACTGTGAGCTAAAAAGAAGATAAACTGGAGGTACTGTGGGCCTAGTACTCATGGCGCCATCCTCACGGTAATATTAAATCCCTCTTCCCTGGTAAGGTCAGAAGACATGCCCCTGGAGAAGTGAGTACTGCTACCAGCCGGCACAGCCCCCAAACCATATGCTATTTAATCTTATGCCTTCACAAATATTACAATTACATTTCACTATCAAGGCATTTTATTGCCCACTAGGTATAATTTTTATTTCTACACAGGCCTCTGTGGAGAATGATGGCTATCGGCATCCTGGGGTAAACGACAGTTCTCTGGACTGGAAATACAGTAAAGAAATAAAAACTTGCTCAGTGGGCTTTATATATTCATGTTTACTGGAAACAAATTTAAAAAACTCACTAATTACTTTCCTCTTTCATGTTCTTCTGACTACTTTTTATGCCAAGATTATTTTAATACTATTGCAACACGAGAAAATGAAACACCATATAGAACAAAGATTGTTGGTTAAAATTAGCTTCACTGTCTGGTAGCTATTAATAAACGCCCACCTTTCTCACAGCAGATGTCTGTGCTTTTCATTGAGGGAAAAACTGATGAGCACAGTATGACACAGGCAGCTGTGGAATCGGGGCTTGGACTTGACGTCTGACGCCCCAGGTTCAAATATCAGCTCAGCCACTTTCTGCATGGAATGATTTTAGGAAAGACACTTGACTTCCCTGACACTCAGTTTTATCTGTAAAAATGAAGACACTTTGTGTGTTTTTACCTTCTCTATTTTGTAAGAGGATTCCCTGGTTGGCGCAAAACATTAAGTGCTCGACTACTAGTCGAAAGGTTGGCGGTTCGAAACCACCCAGAGGTACCTCAGAAGACAGGCCTGGCGATCTGCTTCCAAAAGGTCACAGCCTTGAAAACTCTATGGAGCAGTTCTACTCTGCACACATGGGGTCACCGTGAGTCGGAACTGACTCAGCGGCAACTAATAACAACATTTTACAAGAAAGTTAATTGGGGTGGTTTACAGTTAAACCAAGGAGTCCCTGGGTGGTGTAAATGGTTACCACATTCAGCTGCTCACTGAATGGAGGTTCGAGTCCACCGAGAGGCACCTCAGAAGAAAGGCCTGGCAATCTACTTCCAAAAAATCACCATTGAAGACCCTAGGGAGCACCGTTCTACTCTGATACACATGGGTCACCATGATTTAGGATCTATTCTACAGCAACTGGTACTGTTACAATTAAAACACAGTAAGATCAAACAATTAACATAGAATAAAAGATAGAAGCCAAAATGGGAGAAGCCCAGGGGGAAGTACATGAAGAAATCTAAGCCTAGGAAAGCTAGAGCACAAAAACTTTGGTGTGAGCTTCCAAACAGCCAATGCCAAAAACAAAATGGAAAAAATGGTGTAGCTCTCACTAACTAATTAAAAGAAGTCTGCCAGCTCATTCCAAGTGGAAGATTCCTTCTTGGCCCAGGGAGAAACAAGTCACAGGCTTAGTATGAGAGTGGAATGAGATGATGTTGTGTTCTCCTGCCTCCTCATATTGTCTAGCATCCTGAAGAACTCAATAAATGGTTGATGTATCCTAAGCAGACACTACAAAGAGAAGTGAGAAGTACACTAAAAAGTTGGAGGAAGGGTTTATATTCGTTAACTGCCATTGTTTGGTGGAAATATGTTAATCAGATTCCTTTCTCTGACATTCCTATGTGTATCAGCAGAACAAATTCCTGGAATGAGGCTGGTTTAATCTCTACAGGGCAGTTGTCATCACTAAATCAAGGGCTCTGCAGGTCAGCTAATCTGCAAATAGTGGGAAATTCTCTGAGGGCCTTTGGAGCAGAGTGGAAGAAGGCATTATAAAAATCTTAGCTGTTTTGTATATCTTGAAGCATTCAACAGATTTAATATTCCATTCCAACCACTTGTATGAAAACGATCAACACAGCATACCCAACTTAGTCACTGCAAGGAAGCTGACATTTGGAACACCAGCCTGATTTTCATCCCTCCTCCCCCCAACCCCCCATTCACATTTTTCTCAATCACTGATCTCAGCTACTTATTATCCTACTAAGTCTGAAGGCATCTTGTCTGCTGTCTGCCCAGGAAACTAATTGTGCACTGGTCATCAAGACAGAAAACCTACTGCAAACCCTCAAGATACACTGCACCCAGGGCCACTGGCAATCACACTTTTAACTCAAAAAGATCATTTTGGATACTTGTGTATTCACCACTATCATTTGCCATTACAAATGTTTCAAAAATGTTTATAGAAAGCTAAGTACACAGTGATTCCTGGGTTTAAAATTACAGTGTAGGGAGTTGTTTACTAGGTCTCTCAGTCTCTTCACAACACCCACTGCTCAGAGGGGTTCACTTTAAACAACGAGCTAAGCTTTGCATTTTGGCCAGCACCACACCTATGCTAGGGTTGATCCTACTGAGACCTGTTTACAGTGAGGCAGGGAGAAGTCACGTAGAAAGAATAAGGGCAAATGATAAAGTCACATTATGAAAACTGGAATTCCCTTTGAAAGAAGCACCCAGCCCGTCATAAAAATTCTATTACAAATTTTACTTAATTCTTCAAAAGAGAGGCTCATACAAAGATGATAATAAAAGCTTCGATTGAACTCAAGTTTAAATGTAGAAATAAGGCAATAAAGAGAACACTCCAGCCTCCAGTCCTGTCCTGTTTCAGGTGTTATGTGACTCTAGTAGGTGTTGCTCTTCAATTAGAACTGCCCAAGTCCTTCATGAGAGACGCACATACCCTCTAATGATTAGAAGTGCAGGCATTAATTTGCCACCTCAGCCTACAAAATTTAGTTCCAAAGACACAGCTTTAAAAAGATCTAGAGAAATAAAGCTTTGACATGGGATTTCTTCGGCTTCTCTTCATGTTGGGAATTTCCATAAGCACTTAGATGTACAATCCTTCAAAAACAAACTGTTTTAACCAGAAAAACAAAAACAAAGAAACTTCAGTTTCTCAATGGACAATCTAATAACTTGTGGATGGGAAACTCAATTGTACTACCTCAGTGGAGGGCAATGTAGCTGTGTCTATTGAAGGTTTACTATGCTGGTCCTCTGATCTACATCTAAGAATTCCTAGGTTCCATACCTAGGAATTTAACCTATAGAAATAGTCATACATGGGCACAAAGATGTATCACAATTTATGTTAAAACTAAAATAAATTTTTTTTTCTGGCAACATATATACATTCCTAGAAATGTGAACGCATTGACATTATTCAGAATTGTTGGAAGGATTAGTTGTAACATAGCTAAAGCATTTAGCCAAGTGCTTGGTACATGGGAGATGCTCCATAAATGGTGGCTATCATTTTCATGTGGGTCTAAGTTTGTCTCTGTGGATCCTATAGGAATAGCTTCAACTGGATTATAAATTCTCATAAGTGCATCATGCAAATGTCAGTATTCTATTGAAACTAGAAAGTTTGCAAGCCTTCTCAATAAGCCCATTAAAACTGTTAAGTATACACCTGAATAACTAGTTGTTAGTTTAACTAGTTGTTAGTCATTATATTGATTCTTTTGTTAAAATTACAGCTTGCTTTGTGCATAATACTTGAAACCCGTGCCCATAAATGCAGACAGCTTCACTGTCAATATTATAATTAATCTGAAGATCCACCAAAATTGCCCATTTGAAAGTTGTTTTTTGTCAACTAACAAATCTAAAAACTTAAATGTTTTTAAGTTTTAAATGCAATCTTGATGTAACGCGGAGTGGAAGAAAAATATTCCCAAGGCTGCAGGCACCAGCGTAGGGATAACACTGTTACAAACTTTTAAAAAGGGTTTTGTTTTACTTTCCTTTAAATTCTGCATGTCCCAAGAGGCAATTTTTGGATAATCTTTGATTCACTAAAGTCGTTGTATTGGAAATTCTTCAAATGGTCATGGGGCTAGTTAGAGAAGCTGAGAAATTCTATTATTTTTTCCTTTCATTTGGCTGTGTTTCAGTTACAGTTCTACTGCGGATCAGAGATCATAAGGGTCTTATCAGGAGGTTTCAGAATGCTGACAAGTCACTGAAACTTGGTATCTGGTACATTTTTAAGATGCCATCAAATGTATTTAAAATTTTAATTCTTATAAAGATGAATTCAGTACTATTTTCAAAACTCTTCTACCTTCCTTTAGGCACTTAAAAAAAAGTACTTATAATCCATATTTAGTCCTACTTACTTGGGCACTGAACGTCTGGCTGCAGCAACTATAAAGTTAGTTTTTTAGCTATTTTCTCTCAAGTACTTATTCCTGATGTTGAAATGTTACAAGTCCTCCTTATCAATCGATTAGAAGTCACCATACTGCTTATAGAACCCAATGAAAACATGGTGATGGTGTGAATTTGTATGGGGCAAGAGATAGGCTTTCCAAGTTAAGATTTTATCAAGAAATTTTATGAAATTGAGGTCTGAATGCTGACAATAGCCCTCTGAGATAAGATTCTAATTATTTCCTGGCTACATATCCCAAGAGTTTATGTAGCTGAAACCTGATTCCTTCAGTTATGGGCACTAAATATTCATTGCAGACAGCTGGAAAGGAAATCAATGATTTTGAGAACTGCAAAATGATCAGCAGCATTATGGTACCAGTCCCAGTAAAAAAGTTGTCAATACTTTGGAAACAAATGTCCACTGGAAAAGGAAAAGAACAATAGATTTTTTGGAAATCATTACAAGATACTAGAAATAACTATATATAGCTCATAGGACAAGGATGACCAGGTCTGAATGAATGGTATACCATTAGTCAAGTGAAGAAATATCTTTCCTGGATTTTAATTACTTTAAGTGAATTACCACACTCTTAAGTCCAGGCCTCCCCCAAAAAGTAATTCCACAGTCATCAAAACGGAAGTGTGAAAAACGCTGATACTACCCAATGTGCTTGCTCCACCCAACTCTGTAATTTTCTATATAATTAGGGGTGAGCAGTAATTGCTTTATTAGGCAATTCAAGACTAGACACTAAAGAGATTGCCTCTCTTGCAACATTTGTTCTAAGTGAGATAAGAAAAGTTCTATTTTAAATTGTTTCTCCTACTCATTTACCTAGTCTACTATAGTTGGACTGAAGGCTAATATTTGGAATTCATATTCTGAGGAATACTGTTAAACAGCCAAAATTCATCAAATGGCCAAATATCGGAGATATCAATACAGAACTGGTTAAATGATTTAGAGTAGTTCTATATAAAGAAATACTATGTAGCAATTAAAAAGAATGAAACATCGATTCTGATGTTAATAAGTTTAAAGTATATTAAATAAAAAGTTCAAGTTGCATAATAAGCATGGTTTATCATAAGTGTAAAAGGATACATTTGTTTAAACATGCAAAGAAATTGTCTAGTGTGTGATAATAGATATAAAAACTTATTAACAGTGGCTCCTCCTAGAGAGTAAAAGGGAGATTAGAGAAGGAAGGGAAATTGTTTTCATCTTGATCCCTTCTGTTCGGATCTTCTTCTTCTTACCATTGGCTTGAATTAATTTTTTTTTTTTTTTTTTTTTTTGCGCCTTAATTATCAAGTTGTTTCTGCAATGTTAGAATGGTTTAGTAATATATTCATTTGTAAGCTAGCCTTTTTTAAAATTAAATTTAACTTTCATTTCTCAGCCATCAAGATGCCAGATACTTTCAATATGCTTTACATCCATTCATTATCTTGGTTAATCAGAGAGATAAGCAATGAGTCCTTAAGTGACTCATTTTGTCTTCTTGGAACACATTCCTCTGTCAATGAATTTCCAAGCTTTGAACTTGGTTTATAGAATGGCTTCATTTCTGCAATTTTCCATTTTACTATATCCAACCTTTCCATTAGTCCTCAAAATGAAAACAATCTGTTCAACTGTAAAACACCAATATGAGCAATGATTTCTCTTCCTTTAAACATACAGTTTAATTTAGAATAACTGATTTAGAATTTAGCCATCACACTATTCACTAAAGACAATAAAATTCCATCTCGTCACTATAGCAACGGAATGCATAGCTGCTCACTTTCGCCCAAATTGTATAATTTAGAATCTCCTTAAAGTCACTGTATTTTTTCTAGAGAAGTATTACTATCCTTATTTTCAGAACATCAGCTTTCCAGGTGGCAGCCACGAACGTTATATAAAAGATTAGGAGAGTCTAATTAAGAAAGTTTTGTTGGCTATTCATTGGGAAGCTTGACCCAAAAGAATTAATTTGCTTAGTAATTTCAAAGTCCTGCTTCCTAAAGCCTGATTCTAAAGCTATTGAACTAGCAATACACTGTATCCTGTTACACTCATGGCTTCTGACCCGACCTTAAATAAGCAAGCAAATACAGTAATGGTAAGTATAAATTACAAAAGCACACCAAATGGAAACATAAAAGCTGATCACAGAAGATAAATACAAACATTGGCAACTATTTTTTAAAGGACAGATAATTAATGCCAAAATAAGAGACGGTATAACACTAAAAGAAACCTCAAAATAATAAAGTCAGAAAATTTGTCTTTGCATTTCAAGAAAGCCTTCAACCTACATGAAAACATGGTAGAAAAATGTTTAAACTCTTTATCTACTCACTATTTTTACATACATACCCATCTCCTCTTCCCTGTACCTAAGATCTTTTTATTTTTTCCTAAATTATCAGTTACCTTGCAGGTGCCAGTTTCCATTCCATGAAAATAACATTAATCAGGACAGTCTGTTTTCATGAAGTCTCTCTCCTATTCATCAGCACTAAACAGGCTGTGATAATGTTCTTGCTAACCTGGCTACTAGCTACACTTCATGGTTACTCCTCTAGACATCGCCCCGCCTCAGTGGGTTGTGTCACATAAAATCCAGTCCCTTTGAGGAGATGCCTGTTGGTTAACAACTGCACCTGCTTATACTGGAAAAGCAAACAGAACAGAGATGTCTACCGATATTCGATCAATCTAAACACACACACACAAAGGTGTCCCACGGGTTTTTCCTCAGAGGTACAAAATATAGGCAATCAAGAATCACTCCATCCCCACACACGTACATACAAATCTCTAATTCATAATTCTGTGTGTGATAATTTATACATTTTCATTCATTCAAAAATGTAATGTGTGTCCACTCCCCTGTTTAACCTTAGGATACAAGGATGAACAAAACAGGTGGGGGCCTTGCAGTTAGTTCATAGCCCTGGGAGCCCCTGGTTTCACAAGCTACCTCAATGTTCTATCTGGTTTTATGTGAGTATGTAGTAGGGGTGGGTCAATGACAGTTTAAAAAGTACTGAAAGAAAACCTATCAACCTCGAATGCTATACCAGAGAAAATGTCCTTCAGAAATGAAAAGTGAACTAAAGACTTTTTCAGATAAACAAAAGCCAAAAGAATTCACAAAAAGTAAACATACACTGTGAGAAATGTTAAAGGAAGTTCTTCAGGCAAAAAAAAAAAATTGATACAAAGGAATGAAGAATGCTGGAAATGACCTATCTGTGGGTAAATACAAAACCACCTCAGTGTTTCCCTAGCTACCAACCTTTAGGATTTACTTTTGTAGAAATCCACTGATGACACTGATAGGGTCAGAAGGTTAGGATCAGTAGTTTCCAACTCTGTTACAAAAAAATCCCCTAACCTCTATCACTTTCCTTAAGCTCTCTGAACTACTCTTTCCTCAGAATGATAGCCTTCCTTGAAATGTCATCACATTTTATAAGGAAATTCAAAGTGCTTTGGTGATTTTAAGGATTCATTCATTCAGCAAATATTTACTATTTTAGTCCTCATCTGTAAAATTAGAATAATAGTACTCAGTCCAAAGGGCTGTTGTAGTACATGTAATGTACATAGAACCATGTCTGACTACAGCAAGCTTTTATATAAGTGTTGCTGTTATTTGTAGTAGTATTACTCATATTACTACCACTACTACTACTATTAGGTATATAATGATGAAAAAGACCGATTTGGTTCTTGCCCTCAGGGAGTTTACACCTCTGCTGTTGATAAAAGAAAACAATACTTTTGGGATAATTTGTTAAAATTTTGCCTGACAAAATGTGGGATAACTAAAATAAATAAATACTAGTCTGGAAGGACACCTACGCCCAATCCCAGCTCTGTTCCTTAAGTAGCTCTGTGATTTGATAAAGTTATTCAACTTGTTCAAAGGAGCCCTGGTGGCACAGTGGTTAAGTGTTCAACTGCTAACCGAAAGGTCAGCAGTTCGAACCCATCAGCCGCTCTGAGACAGAAAGATGTGGCAGTCTGCTTCCGTAAAAGATTACAGTCTTGGAAACCCTATGGTGCAGTTCTACTCTGTCCTATAGGGTCGCTATGAGTTGGAATTCACTTGGCAGGAATGGTTTTAACCTGTTTCTGCCTCAGTTTATCATTAAAATACAGAGATATGATAAGGTTCTAACATCTGATGAAGTAAACCAGATGGTCCGTTTTAGAAGCATGCTGTTCCTGCCTTTAGTTGAGCAATTTAATCCTCATACCATCAAATTCTCATATAGGAAAGGCTAATTCTGAGGAAGTGAATTTTTGTGATTTAAGAAAGAAGAAATAAGTTCTAGATCTAGGATTAGTATAAAAGACTGCATATAACTCTCAAATCTAGAGCCACGACCTGATTCATTCACCTAAAAATAAAAAGGAGTGCAATAGCCCAATTGTTTCTAGCCATTGCTGGGTAAACCATCATTTTGATCTGTGAGAAGCCAAAGAATATAATTAGAGGAAGCAGGGAAGCTCTTCCTTCTTGTTCCAATGTCTGAATTGGCTTCAGTGAAACAGAATTCTGCCTACAATTATGCAATTGAGAAGAGAAACGGTAGTACACTGTAGAAGTTCCTTATACATGAGAAACAAAAAATACATGTATAAACAGCTATCTAGCGTCTACCTGTTGTTTGCACTAACACATACCTCAATTGGTAAGCTCTCAATGACAAACACAAAAGCTCCCACAAAATTAACTGGTTCAGACCTCACATAACACAGATAATTTTAGCCAAGTCTCAAAAACCAATGTTTTCCTTTTTGGTAAACCTCATCCAAGAAAGAGGTCTCATTGGAAGAAATAGAAAGTGTCTGAACCATAAGAGAATCTATTAATCAAGGTAATCTTACAAAAATAGTTATGAAAGGGCCTTTCCTAAAGTTTTCCCAATGTTTTGCAGAGGTCAAGCCAAAGACTTTGCAGAATCTTATAAAGTAAAAAGCCTCTATTAATTTTATTTAGAGAAACCATGTTGTGCCACATTAACTCAGAAAAATATTTTTATATGTATATATAAAATGCTGATTATGATTTCAGGTGGTTTCCAGACACCCAACAGTATACCTAAGGCCTCAGCCTCAGCCCAAGAGCCTCTAGTTTAAGGTAATATATAACGAATGCTAGCTGAAGGAGTCCTTACAGCATACATGCATGTGCACACACACACAATTAAATTTGAGAGTAATCAGTATCTGTCTTTGGAACCTCTGATACTACACAGACATGTATCACCTTTTTGTCTACCTAGCATGCCATCTCCTTCAGAATCTCCCTCTATGTGAGATTCTAATGCAGCTATCACCAGGTGGCCATGCCTCCCCATCTGCAGAGGTAAGCACATGGCATTGGTTTGGCCAATCAAAGCACTCCAACCCTTGGACAAAGTGACTGATCTACAGGTGGGCACACAACACAAACAAAACCAGAGGTCTTTATGTGGAGTGATGCTGCAGAGGAGAAGGTTGCTCTCTTTTTTCCCTAAAATCACAAAAAATAAAGACCATATTCAACTGGCATTTACAACAGGCTATCTTTCTACCATGTGTTAGAATCTGTTCAACAATGAAGTCAGCATAGATAAAAGCAGAAATGAGAGATGGGGTAAGGGGGTTGGGGAGGCAAGGCAGAGTTGATGACATCATCTAACTACTGGATCCAACTGAGCTGCAAGTCAACTACTCCTTGAACTTCTCAAAAGCATGATCCAGTTAACTTTGGATTTTTCCCCCCCTTAGGCCAATTTAAGTAGGGTTTCTGTCCCTTAATGATGAGAAGAATCCTGATTCAAGTTCCACTTGACTAAAAGAGATGGCAACACTTACTGAGTGCCTCCAAAGTGTCAGGGACCATGTAGGACGCTCAACATGCATCATCTTAGCTAATTGTTACAGTCACACTGAGAAGTAGATACCATAATTTTACAATAAAGTAGGCTCTCAAGAGGTGAAATAACAACCAAATCCATAGAATAAGGAGGTGACAATAAGGGATTCAAGCCCTGCCTCTCTCATCCCTACACCTGTTCTCTTTCTACCTGACCACACCACTCTGAACCAGAAACTCTTTCAAGCTACTGCATTATTATTTTCTAAGAATCAACCTAATAGTCAACTTAACAATCAAACCATAAAGCCAAACACAAATGTCTCATTTTGGAGAAGGCTCAGTTTTGCTACTCACAAATTGATATGACTAATGTCATGTCTCTTAGAGGGTTCCCATTTGGAAACAAATTTTGCCAGATTGACTTTCCAGGAATCCTAAAACAAGCTTATTAGGGATTTATTCCTTGAAGGTTGAAGTAACACAAATTCTGCAATTGTATGGTGCTGAAAGATAAAGAAGAGTTACTAGAATGTGAAAATCATCATTATTGCTAAGCCAGGAGCATTCAAAAAAAATCCCTCCTCCTTTCTCAGACAGGGGCCATAATCTGAAATTCAGCCATTCGTCTCTAATTCTATCCTTCGCAGTAGAGTTTGAGAGAGAAAATGTGTGGCAAGAGAAGGAATGTAGCAAGAAAAAGAAAAAATCATGCAACGAGGCAAATTTTAAGAAAAGTGTCAAGAATCTGAAAATTCTACTATCCATCCTGCAAAAGGAAAAGTGTCACAGGTAAAAGTATCAAACAAGTTGGGGAGGGGGATGAGAAAGAAGGGGAAGAAAGAACTGGAGTAGGCAAGGGTGTGGTGAATAAAATTTAGAGTGTTCTGCTCCAGGCATAAAATTCATTTATCCACCTAGAAAAGAACTAGCATGACAATAAGGAAACTATGTTTAGCTGGCCTTTCTTGTAGGATTTGGGTGTGGGACTTGACAGGTGGAACTTGAAGCACCTATTTGGGTAACAGCCAATTGTCCTAACTATAGATTGGATTAGTTATTTTATATAACCACAAAAATGGAAGTGTTAAAACCACAGGGCCTAACCCTGTTTCATAACAGTGTAATAGTACCTTCCCTTCATAAGGTAATCTATGATATTCTAAGTATTTTTGCATGCACTGTTTCATTCGATTTTCCCAACAACCCTGAGAGGGGAAAAGAGAGACATCAGCAATCAGACATCGTTTTTATTTCTACTTTACAGATGAGAATTTGTCTTTGAGTGTGTAAGTGACTGCACAGGGTCAAACCACTCCTAAGTGGCACAGCAGGGACTTGAATTCAAGGCTTGTATTGTTAGCCATCCTTTTTTTTAATATACTGCATTGCCAGTCATTCCTTCATAGAAATCATCTAAGGAAGGATAGCCTGAGGCTCTTTCGCTTAAAGGCTTTGCTGAAAAAGACATCATTTAAATTATGGTTGAAATAGGTCATATGATTACTATGTGTCATCAACCACTTGATGTTTTAGAAGGCAATAATACATTTTATTTTACTTCCAGGTACAGACATATATATTCTTATGTTTTGTGGGGTCAATTACAACTTCATTCATTCACTCATCTATTCATCTAAACATTTATTAAACAGCAACATGTCCGGGGTTATATGTGAAAAATTGTTGTTGTGTGCTGTTCAAGTTGATTTCGACTCATAGTGATCCCATAGGACAGAGTAGAACTGCCGCATAGGGTTTCCTAGTCTGCAATCTTTACGGGAGCAGATCGCCAGGTCTTTCCTCCTGTGAAGTGGCTAGTGGGTTCGAACCACTGGCCTTTTGAACTACTGCGCCACAAGGGCTCCTTTGTGAAAGACTAGGAACGCAAAATTACATAAACGATATGCTATGCCTTTCAGAAGGCAAGTAGATAAAAGGGAGGAGACAGATTTGCAGATGGTCACAGTAAGCCCAAGTGCTTTTGGAACACAGAGAAAGGAGAAAATAACCCTATCCAAGACTGTCTGCATCGAATGGGAAATAAGAAAAGTTTCATTTGGTTCAAGTCATACAAGCTAACAGAGGAGAAACTTGTGAACACAATGCAAGTACAAGGCAATAGATAGATACAAATGCCACAAAAGAGGTAGTAAGCACTGTAAGTGTTCAGAGGACATAAAAGGCACTTCCAATTAGGATGATCTCAGACATTTTTTGAAAAAGCTGAAATATGAATGGGGCTTTAGATAACTGTTATGTCTTAGAGGAGCAGAAGGAAAGGGAGTTGAAAAGCTATAAAAAGCCAGCTGTCTGCTCCCTGTAAAGACACTTCCTAAGAAACTGTGGGTTCCATTCAGGTCTGAGACATCTATCTAGCCCAGGACAGGGATGCTACTGGTCTCCTTTGAACTTTGTCTCATTCACAGGGTCATAAAAAAAAAATCTCAAAAAAATGATGAAAGATATCCAAAAGATGCATCTTACCAGGGTCTGAGCCATTATTTTAAGAACATGCATCATTTTGCCTACAATATTTCTCTATAAATGGCCTTCACACCCATGGATGAAAAGATCTCAATGTAAAGAACAAATACCCTACACTTCAAAATTGTCAATTATATCTTGGCAAGCCATTCTAAGCAGACCATTTAATTTTAAAGGAGAAGCAAGTTATGAATATCTCATCTAAAGCCATGCTAATAATAGCTTCAAAGGGATATGTTGGCTTCACTGATTTTCCCATATTCAATAAAACTGGAGCTAGCTTATGTGCTCAACTAAAAAAATCACAACTTATAAATGGTTATAAAAGGGACTTGAAAGATCATCTTAACCTATCTTCATTTTATAGATACTGAAACTATGAGAGATTAAATGACTTCATCAAGGTCACACACTAATTTGATAGCAATTAAACAAGACACAAGAGTGATTCTAAATAGATTCTTGATAACTAAGAAGGGTGACCTAGAAAACAAATCTCAAAATTCTACATAAATGTTTTTGATTTGATTAAGATGGTGATGTTTTAAACGTTGTTTGGAATTTTATCAAGAATTTTATAATCCAATTCTAATTTCTCAGTGGAACAACTTTGATTGTCTTTTATTTAACCCTTTCAGTTAAAAGAAGAAAAATAGAAACCCAACTCCAGAGGCAAACTACTTGGGGTACCATCCCCAAAGACAGAATTTATAATCTTTAAATAATTGAAAGAGCTAGTCCAGAGACTCCTCCCAGTGACCAGTCGGTTCCTGCTTTCAGGAGTGGTGTGGCAAGAAGGGAGAGAGTCCAGGGACTAACAATTTCCTTGGCTATCAGGAAAGTTCAGACATGCAGTAGCTTCTTACTGAAGACAACAGGACTTGTCTCAACCTCTGTACAAAACATTTTATAAATTCAAGTTTTCAAATGTATGCCAATAGCATATATGGATTCTTAAGTTTAGTCTTCCTTCAGGAGAAAAAGGACATAAAGTGCTGATAATCTCAGATCATTCCATTTCCTCAATATGCTCTTTAGGTAAATCATTCCACATTAGACTGAACTCTACACTATATTGGCTTAGCCTGGCCAATCCTTGACGATATTTCTCCTAATATTTCTACTGCAATGCTAGATCAGTCTTGATTTTTCTTTTCCAGTGGTCTCTAACAATGCATTCCACCACCCGTGAGATGTCTCTCTTTTGGAATGTTTCTATCATGCCACAAATAGCTTTCACTACATGTTATCTTCTAGCAGTCACATTCTCTTCTGATAGAACAGAGAGCTAGATGTTCAAATTCCCCTAGTTGCAAACTGAATTAACTAAGTCTCCAACTTAAACAGGTACTCTTTCTGGAGCAAAGGAGAATGAAGAAAAACAAAAGTCACAAGGAAAATATTAGTCCAAAAGGACTAAAGGACCACATGAACCACAGCCTCCACCAGATTTAGCCTAGAGGAACTAGATGGTGCCCAGCTAACACAACCAACTGCTCTGACAGGGATCACAATAAAGGGTCCCGGACAGAGTGGGAAGATTGATGTAGAACAAAATTCAAATTCACAAAAAAAGACCAGACTTACTGGTCTGACAGACACTGGAGGAACCCCTAAGACTATGGCCCCTGGACACTCCACTAACTCAGAACCGAAGCTATTACCGAAATCTACCTTTTAGCTAAAGACCAGACAGGCCGACAAAACAAACAATACTACACCTGAGGAATGTGTTTCTTAGTGTAATCAAGTATATAAGACCAAATGGGCAACTCTTGCCTAAAGGCAAGACTAAAAGGCAGGAAGGGACAGGAAAATTGGACAACTGAACACAGGGAAGCTGGGGTGGAAAGGGGGAGAGTGCTGACATATTGTGGGGATTGCAACCAATGTCACAAAACAATTTGTGTATAAATTTTTTAATAAGAAACTAATTTGCACCGTAAATTTTCACCAAAAGCACAATAAAATTTAAATAAAAATAAATAAGTAAACAGCTACTCTTCAAATTCCACATCCTTTCCACATATATTCCAGAATGTGTAGGTTAAAACTGATTGACTCCTTGTAGAGATGCAACATAAGAAACTTTGGGTTTCATTTAAGTCAGCAGCTATGGCCCTTAGGCCAAATCCTGCACCCTCCACCAACAGTTTTCATAAATAAAGTTTTACTGAATCACAGCCACACCCACATGTACATATTGCCCATGGCTGCTTTCTTCCTACAAAGGCAGGGTTTGACACAGAGACCTATGGCCCAAAGCCTAAAATATTTACTATCTAGCTCTTTCAGGAGTCCCTGGTTTGTGCAATGGTTAATGAGCTCAGCTGCTGACCGAAAGCTTGATGGTTCGAGTCTGAGTACACCTAAAGGCACCTCAAAAGAATGACCTGGTGATCTTCTTCCAAAAAATCAGCCACTGAAAACCCTATGGAGTACACTTCTACTCTGACACATGTGGGGTTGCCATGAGTCAGAATTGACTTGATGGCAACCAACACAAAAACAACAGCCCTTTACAGAAAAAGTTAGCAGATCACTGCTCTATATTAAGTATTCAAAAAAAGAAGTTTTGGGATTTGTTTTCGAAAACACTTATATCAAAAATAAATTCATTCATTTAACAAACATATATTGAATATTTAATTTTGCGTTCCTAGTCTTTCACAAAGGAGCCCTTGTGGCGCAGTAGTTCAAAAGTGAAGGTTTATGCCTGTAAGTTGCCAGTCCTAAATTTATTTATCCATATCATTGTTTCATTATCTCAAACATTCTACTATCAAAATGGGTGGTGATGGGGGAAAACTTATTTGGCATTCATTCAACCCAGTGAACTGTTATCTATAGCCAGAAAAATAGCTACAGCAGCCTATCAGGATGGAAACCACCACCCAGAGCCATGCCTTCCGTGAAGGGTCTCTGAGGGCTTGATAAAAATATATGCTGACCCAAACAATGGGGTTAAGCCTCTTTCCATTTAATTTCAACCAAGCGGTTTAATCAAGCAGGCTTTACGCAACTTTTACTACTCTTACCAAGTCTTTAGAATTTAGGACTATATTGTTGACCTCCTGTAAGGAGGTAAATGAATTTGGGGAGAAATCTTTCTACTGTATTTACTACAAAATTGAAAGCAGAATGAACACACATAGGACCAGGACAGATTACAAGTAAATGTGGGTCTTGCTTTTAATCTTACTTGCATGTTTTTCATTGTTGGTTTATGCTCACTTTAACAGTTATGTGAAGTGTGTTTCTAAATCAAAGATATTACAGGTTTTTAAAGATATCACTATGTCCTAAAGACAAATTATTAAATAGCTGACAAGCAACATTACATTATTTAGGGCGATGTGTACGGGTAGATGCTGGCATAATGAAGTTATAGTTTAGGATACAGAGATACAACTCACACCAATCAAAAGCTAAATGATCCACTGGTCTCAGGAAGATCTCACCCACATGAAATGGAAAACAAACTTCATCCGCTCAATGAAGACCTGGAGTGTCTTTGGTGAAGAGGCTAAATCAATAATTTCCACTGCTGACATGTCAGCTTGAGCAAAATGAAATACACTGAAGAGACACCCTGAGAGGAATCTTGAAAATCTAAATGCTTCTAAGTTTCAATAGTTGATGGTTAATCTGAAACCAGTTGAATATTGAGGGGCAACAGATATTCATAATCAAATTCTCATAAAAAAGAATGTATTAGATTATTTCTCTTTCTAAATGTAATATAATTTAAAAAAAAAAAAGGAAACTAAAGGTGTTGTAGAATTCAAGGAAAAATGAAAAGAAAGGATTCATTCTACCAATAGACAACCAGTGGCAGGAGAAATAAATGACTTGAAACAAGAATTAAGTCCAAAACAAAATAACCCTTTGATCTACAGCACTTGGGGGAAGGACAGAAGCAAAAGGTAAACAAGGAAGACACAGATTTATTTGGTTATAAACTGACATGTGTACTGGCCTCCAGGTGGTTCTGGGCAAAGAGAAGAATAAGGAAAAGCCATCAAGCACAGAACACATAAATATGACCCTAGCTCTGGGGGAAAAAATCTGAGTAATGAAGTCCAAATATAGGAATGCAATCTAAAAATAACCCTTCTGCTTATACAGAGGCATTTTCCTTTTAGCATTCATTCAAAATGTGTGGGAAGACAAAATAGTTTGAGTTAAGTGAATTTCCAGATTTCATAAAAAGTCAAGTGATGCTCTCAGCCATTTTTAACCAACAGTGAAAATGCGATTTCCTCTTCACTTAGTTTTTTCTTGTACGTAGAGGGGTGGAAAAGGACATACTGGGCAAGAGTGTCATTTCTAAATTTTGTGAGGATCTGATGTTATCTCTTGGTAAAACATCTTAATATCTGACTTATATCATGGAAAACCATTAGATCTTTGGAATTTTGTCAGTGAAAACCAGTGTAATTATTTTTTTCCCCAAAAGAAAGATGAATAGAGGATGACAGAATGTTGACATTGTGATTACATTTTCCTATCATGCCAGGAGATTTCATATTTCATTACCATTGCCCTAGGGTTTTTCCCCCTTAAGATTTAAAGAAAGAAAGAAAGAAAAACCCGTGGTATGAAAAACTAAGTCATACGTTGAAATATGTTCTAATTCCAGTACTTCTTCAAAAAAATTTTTTTAAAGATTTGGTGCAGGGTAAGACATTACACAATACTGGGGAAGCCAGCACAATTTGCACAAGGCAAGGTCATGTAAGCTCCATAAACACACCCAAACTTCCTGAGGGACCAAATTACTGGGTTGAGGGCTGTGGGGACCATGGTCTCAGGGAACATCTAGCTCAACTGCCATAACATAGTTTATAAAGAAAATGTTCTACATTCTACTTTGGTGAGTAGCATCTGGGATCTCAAAAGCTTGTGAGTAGCCATCTGAGATACTCCACGGGTCTCACCCCGTTGGGAGCAAGGGAGAATGAAAAAAACTAAAGATACAAGGGAAAGATTAGTCCAAAGGACTAGTGGACTACAACTACCACAGCCTCCACCAGACTGAGTCCAGTACAACTAGATGATGCCCGGCTACCACCACCAACTGCTCTGACAGGGATCGCAATACGGGGTCCCAGACAGAGCTGGAGAAAAATGTAGAACAAAATTCTAACTCACAGAAAAAAGACCAGACTTACTGGCCTGACAGAGACTGGCGAAACCCTGAGAGTATGGCCCCGGGATATCCTTTTACCTCAGTAATGAAGTCACTCCTGAGGTTCACACTTCAGCCAGGGATTGGACAGGCCCATAAAGCAAAACGAGACTAAGGGGGCACACCAGCCCAGGGCCAGGGACTAGAAGGCAGGAGGGGACAGGACAGCTGGTAATAGGGAACCCAAGGTTGAGAAGGGAGTGTTGACACGTTGTGGGGTTGGTAACCAATGTCACAGAATGATGTGCATACTGTTTAATGAGAAGCTAGTTTGTTCTGTAAACCTTCATCTAAAGTACAAGAATTATATATGTATGTATGTGTATATATATGTATATATCTATATATATACACCCACACACACACATATTTAAAGAGTATCTACTTGTAACTGGGACCTACGCTCTGTGCTGTCCCCTAGGAGTTAGCATCTCAGCTGCAGGTGTAAAAAAACCAAAAAACCAAACCCACTGCAGTCGAGTAGATTCCGACTCATAACGATCCTACAGGACAGAGTAGAACTGCCCCATAGAGTTCCCAAGGAGCACCTGATGGATTCAAACTGCTGACCTTTTGGTTAGCAGCCATAGCAAAGAGACAGCCTTATTTCTTTTTTTCTACATTGTTAAAACCCATATAACTACAATGGTAGTGCAAAAAAGAGAAGCTGGGGTACTAAAAGATTCCACTTCATGTCCGTATGTAAGAGCAGAGAACAGGCATGTGGGGATGTCCTTTAGGTCAGACAGGATCAACAGTCTTGTCTCAACTGTTTTAGTATAAGGCAAAGATAAACCTCAGTGGCAATGACTGGGGATAAGAAGTTACCACCTTCCCTGAGTGGTGCAAAAAGTTAACACTCTCAGCTGCTAACCAAAAGGTTGGAGGTTTGAGTCTACTCAGAAGAAAGGCCTGGAGAAAAACCAGCCATTGAAAACTCAGCTCTACTCTGATACACGTGGTGTCACCATGAGTCAGAAATCGACTTAATGACAAGTAGTACTGGAAAAGAAGTCACTGAGTCCCACTGTGGCAGCCTTTCTTTAAAGCAGCGATTACCACCCATTCCTGCTGTGTGTGCATATGGATGCTGTATTGAACCCAAACACAGTGTTACTGCATGTTCTCCATGCAGCCAGTACTGGTGCTACAACAATAAACAAGACCCCATCCCTGTCCTGAAGGAAAGTGAAGATCAGTGAAGATGCTTACAATGCAAGCCCATACCCGTTGCAGTCGAGTTGATTCCAACGCATAGCGACCCTATAAAACAGAGTAGAACTGTCCCATAGAGTTTCCAAAGTTGTAACCTTTATGCAAGCAGACTACAACATCTTTCTCCCACAGAGCAGCTGGTGGATTCGAACCACCGACCTTTAGGTGAGCAGCCAAGTACTTAACCACTACACCACCAGGGCTCCTTACAATGTGAATTGCTTCTCCTAACCATGCTCAGGAGCTCCAGATCTGATCTGAGGACACGGAAAAGTGGGACAGGCATGAGGTTACAGATAATCTATAATGAGAACCTCCCATTTATCTGCATACTTTAATTAAGCAGCACAGACTGAATGCTACAGGAATGTTAGGTGTTGGAACAAATTAAACTTGCAAAACATACTTCTAATACCTGGCCATCCCAGATAAGTCCTTTAGGACCTTCACACAAACACAGATCTCACAATCTCATGGCAAGCTATCTAGGTTAAGTCTACATAGTTGGTTTGCAAAGGAGAGCTGGGGATTTTTCCCCCTCTTCCCTGAAAGCACAGTTTGAGGAGGAGGGGCAGAGGGAAGGAAATGAAAGGTACACCACACCCTCCTTGTTCACATGTAGACTCATTTCTGTACAATGGGTCACTTTCTGAAAGCACCAATAGTATTTGCAAGGGAGTCTGTCTAAAGGATCAGAAGCTAAAATTAGAATATAAGAAGTACTTTAAAGGTATACCATTTATTAGTTTGATTCTGGGGAAATGAGCATTTTTAACTCAAAACACGGTTTAGCTCTTTTACAAGTAATTCTTCAGACCTATGCCAAACACTTTAATCAGAGAAGTAGGAAAAAAACCCTGTAACACAGCCAGAGATGTGGAAAGGTAGAAACCACGACTTTGCACAACACTAGGGGCACTATTCACATTGTCCCCTCTGTTACTGGAGTTGGGCAGTGCCAGCCTATGCTGCCATACACTGCCCTTTAAAGGGACACGAGGATGCTATTGGGTATCATGGCCCAGTCCCAGGTTCTTGGGAAAGGGCCTTCTTATTGCATTTTCAGGACAAACGCCTTCCAATTGAACAACGATCCTTCCATCTTTCTCAACTTCTATTTCTCCTCTGATAGCAAAATGGAAAGGGAGGCTTATATATAAGGTATACAAGGTATTATATAGGTATGGTCCCTGGGTGCAAATGGTTTGCCCTCACTGCTAACCTAAAGGTTGGCAGCTTGAACCTACCCAGTGGCTCCACAGAAGAAAGGCCCAGTGTCTGCTTCCATAAAGATTATAGCCAAGAAAACCCTATAGAGCAGTTCTAACACATGGGGTTGTCATGAGTCAGAATCAACTTGACAGCAACAGGTTTTTTGAGTTTATTATATAGGTAATAACATAAAACATATTGCCCTTGCCTTTTAGGAGCTTAAAATCTAGTTAAGTTCTATGACACCTAGAGAATAGAGCCACTGGTATTCTGACTTCTCTTCCTCATTCCATCTCCTGCTAGAAGATTATAGTAAAACAAAATCATAGCAGGAAAGGATTTGAAACTTTGGCCAACTGTTTAAAATAAACCAAGAATCAAAGTCAAGACAATACTTTTCATTGTAGTGTATTAAAGGAGTGATGGAGGTACATTTCCAGTGGATGCCATTCTGGAAAATTTGTGTTTTTCAAAACAAATAGCTTCATCCATAGCAGGAACCACTCCTGGGATCTATGGCTGAAACCCAGACAAGGTGAATGTACCACAGCTAAGAAAGAATAAAGGGATGCTTAGTTGTAGTGCTTGAGGCAAGGGAGTGGGCACAGAAGAGATATTAGAAAAGCAGGATTCTGAGAGTAAGAAGCCACAGAATAAGTAAGGTAGGTGTAAACGAATCAAATACAAGTTCATGTTCAAACCAAACATCGTAAACATATAAAAGAGAAGGAGTTAGCACTAAGTCTTGACTAGACCTTTCAAGATCTAGTTTGGGAGAGCAGAAATCCCAATTTTCTAGATTTCAGTTTAGCCAGGGTTTTACTCTTGAAGGGAAGACTACTGTATAACAGTCTACAGACAAATCTACCTCACACTAAAAAAGGAGAAAAAAAAAAGTGCAGTTGTATCTTTGTAGCCAGGGTATGTAGTAAAGCTCTTATGTTATCATTTAAATGGTGACCCATTATAAGCAGGTGTGCAACATAACAAAGAATAAAGATTATGACTGATACTTCATGAAAGAGACAGGGGCCACTTGAAATATGGTGACAAGAATAAAAAGTATTCTTGCTTTTTCCCGGGCACAGAAGACAACAGGGAACAAGAATAAGATACTCTCCATGGCATCCCAATGGCCTTCCCAGGGGCTTATGCCAAGGACTGGCTAATTGCCATAAAGTAAATTTTTCCAGTCCTCAGGTAAAGACTACTAAAAATAGTAACAACAATAAGAACAAAACTCACGTAACATCACCTACAAGATTTCTAAATACGTGATGGCGGTAGGGGGAAGGGAATGCTAAATTCTACTTGGCTACTGAAGAGGCCTAAGTTTGGAGAGGAATTTAGATATAATTTTCATGTAGAAACCACCATCACTTATCAGTCCAAGCTCTCCAGAGAAACAGAACTAATATATATAAAGAGGTTTATTTTAAGGAATTAGGCTCACGAAATTGTAGGGGCTGGCAAGTCAAAATCTGTAGAGCAGGCTGGCAGGCTGTAAATCCAGGCAGGAGTTGATGCTGCTCTCTTGAGGCAGAATTTCTTCTTCTCTGGAAACCTCAGGTTTTGCTCTACAGGCCTTTGAACTGATTGAAGAGACCCACTCACATTACCAAGGGAAATCTGCTTTACCTAACTTCAACTGATTGTGGATGTTTAGCCACATCTACAAAATACCTCCATAGCAACACCTGGATTAGTGTTCAATTAAATAATTACATACTATAGCCTAGCCACATTGATGCATAAAACTAATCATCATAATCACCAAATGCCAGCATTAGAGAGAACACAGTTATGTATTTCCAGACCATTGCAAATTATTCAAGTTAATGGAAATGACAACGAATCCTCACATAGATTAGGAAAGGTCTTCTTTCAATTAACTGTCACTCAGTTTATCAAACTTTCTAGAGAGCTAACATGTTATATGTCTATGTTATATAGTCTCAACCCTTGGATATGAGTCACACAAAAGCATCAATAATTCGGCAGTGGCATGTGGAGGATCAAGGGAAGGGAAGATTTGTGCCCAATTCTTCTATTTATAAATTTATAACTTGTGAATTCAAATTTCAAGGTGGATAAAGGTCACCAAATATCTAAATTTTTATCTTCAAAGAACTAAAAGACAATAGATACTAATTTAAACCAAAATGAAATCTAAGCGCAAAAAGGAAATAGTAGCCTGAATAAGATGAAACTCATACATACGTGTACCATTAAAAAACAGGCAATATCGATAACCTGATCTTGGCATAATTTCACTCCTGAACACAGAATTAGAATTATCTATTCTAATGGAAAGGGATAGTAGATAATAATTTATTTAGATACTGTTTCACAATATTCAGCTTGCATGTGAATATGAGCAAGTCTGATTCCTAGAAATTCACAGCCCCTCAGAAACAAATGAAATCATAACAAAGAAACACTTCTTGGACCATTATCCTTCTCGTTCTAGGCTAGGGACAGACAGTAGCAATTATCCAGCACCTGAACTCAACTAAGCAGAACTTTTGTTTTGCTGTGACTATTGTGTTTAGGAGCCCTGGTAGCACAATGGTTAAGTGCTCAGCTGTTAACTGAAAGGTCGGCGGTTCAAACCCAACCAGCAGCTTCACAGGAGAAAAGACCTGGCTATCTGCTTCTGTAAAAATTACAGCCTAGGAAACCCTATGGGGCAGTTCTACTCTGTCTTATAGGGTTGTTATGAGTCAGAATCAACTCAACAGCACACAACAACAATAATGTCCTGTTTGGACCTTTCAGGAGAGAGGAAAGTCAACAATCAGCAGTGTCCACTTTCTTCGATGGTGGAAATATTCTGCCTCTGCACTGTCCAATCCTGTAGATGCTAGCCTCAGGTGGCTGATGAGCACCTGAAATGAGGCTAGTGAGAGTGAGAAACTGAATTTTTAAATTTAATTTAATATTTGGAAAATACTATCTTATTGTAAACTTCTAAATTATACTTTTAAAAGTTTTAAATTATTTAATTAATTATAATTTAAATTGCTATATGTAGCTAGTATTAGACAGCATAGAACGTGTTTTATTTAATAGAATCAAATCTCAGACTTATTCCTCTACTAAGTCTGGTTATAAACCACTATGATTCAATTAGAAAACCATCAAAGGTGAAAATGTTACAGAGATAAAAGGAAGATTTTGCGGGGGGGATAAGTTGTAAAGTGTAGACGCTCTGATAAAAGTGCAGTGGTTAAGTGCTCGGCTGCTAACTGAAGGATCAGTGGTTCGAACCCGCCAGCCACTCTGAGGGAGGAAGATGTAGTGGTCTGTCTATGTAAAGATTACAGCCTTGGAAACTCTACGGGGCAGTTTTACTCTGTCCTATAGGGTCACTGTGAGTCAGAATTGACTCCATGGCATGGGGTTTTTCTTTTCTTTTTTTTCCCTTTTTCGGTTTTAAGTTGTAAAAGCAAATAATCCACTTATAGTACTCAAACTGAGAGTAGCTGTATGAAGTATTACAGAGACTGGTGCTTTATAAATTCTAAATCCTTAGTGCCCTTGGAAATGAGTCACAGCCACACAGGGAGCTGGTCCTGAGTTTTGGTGGGGTCGGGGGCACTGGCACTGTGGTCAG
Source organism: Trichechus manatus latirostris (assembly GCF_000243295.1). NCBI lineage: Eukaryota > Metazoa > Chordata > Mammalia > Sirenia > Trichechidae > Trichechus > Trichechus manatus. The sequence goes on along the minus strand of NW_004443946.1, from coordinate 11,259,340 downwards.
TAACAAAAAAGGCCCAGACACAGATTAGGAAAAGCCAGTTTACCCCCATGAGGTCTAGCCCTAGTGGCTCTATGAGAAAGGATAAAAAAGAAATAAGCTTTTCTCACAAGACCAGGTCAAACATGACGCCAGATGAACAAATGTGTATCAAATATCTGGGGAAAAATTAAAAACTGCTGAACTCCTACTTTGGGGATTTGGACAAGGTATTATTAACTCTCAACCAGGCCAAAGCACAACTTGTAACCACAAACAAGTCAAACAAATATATAGATATTGTATATATTTAAAATTCAGTTCTTTATAGTTCCAAGTCATTAAGCCAAATACATAAATTACTACAGAAATCGCACAATGGATAAGCTAACAGAAAGCACGTCAACTGTTACTCTAATCTTGAAATACTCCCAATATTCTATAGTGATAAAGGATATTGGCCCTTGAAATGGAAGTATTGAAAATCTCTCTCTTGACTAACAACTCAAAGGCCTGGCAACCTACTTTTAAAAAGTCACAGTCATTGAAAACCCTATGGAGCCCAGTTCTACTCTGAAGCACACGGGGTTGAGATCAGTTGGAATCAACCTAACAGCAACTGGTTTGGTTTTTTAAATGAAATACAGGCATAAAAAATAAAAAGACAATGTACATGCGTATAATAGGTAGCTGTCCAAAGTCACACACACCGACACACAGCCACACAGACACACCCATATCCCAACCTCATTTTAATGAAACCAAAATATCGATTTGACAGAGGTAACATAGGACATTGGAAGACTGTGCCTGGGATGGGCAGTCTTTAATGCAGAAGAGATAAGGAACATGGGGTCCTCTCCGGATTCGAGCAAGACATTTCAGAGAGGGACTGGGAATTTGAAGGAGGAATGAGTGGTGGTGATCAAGGAAAAGGCCAGCCGCAATGAGGCTGGAGAGGCCCTGGAGACCAATGCTCACTTTCTAGACCACACCTGTGTGTCATGAGCCCCACTCGCAAGGAGAGTGACAAGGCTCACACTGGGTGCGTGAGGGTGTGTGAATGAAAATATGGTAGGAATCTAACCTTGCAAACAAACCCATCATTCATAGAGTTCTTCTCTACAAGAAAAAAATAGGGGGAATGGAGGAAGACTGTCATCATAAGAGGTAGGCCTCCTCAGTTATAGTGTGGTTTCAGCAGACAAGACAATCTTAATTGCTTACAGCCATAATAGGACCAAAAGTAATCAATAGTGACCAGAAGATAGTGGGAGTTATCTTTTCCATATACAAAGATCAACAAACATTTCCTGGTGTTATTCCCCCTTCCTTCTCCATCCCCTACTCCAGCCTAGCCCTTAGTTTGCTATGCAACACAAAGGAGCTGCGGTTTTACCATTTCCAGGACCCTAGGACTTGCCTGTTTGCTGCTATGGTGGATTATGAAAGGCCCCGTAATCCTGAGCTAACAGAGGGCAGCAAATGCAGACACCACCGCCTGGTGCAGGTCTTTATCATGCCTGCAGTGGCTGCCTCCTGCAAAAAGCATGGTCTGCAGCAGGCCTGTCAATAGCCAGAGCCAGCTGCCTAGCATCCAGCCACAGTATCTTTTCCAAACACTGACTGAACAAACCTTGATTCAGCTCTTACATTACACTCCGGTGGAGAACAGCACAGAAGAAGCACCAAGAGAATGACCCTAGAGAAACTATTCTGGGCATAGACCAAGTACATGTTCCTGTGGAATTGTTAATAACCCGGGGTCTTTTATGTGTGTTTGAACGCTCCTTGTCTAGCTTAGGAAAAGACATTATTTCTTTTTTCTCCCTGGGAGAAAAGTAAGGAAAAGGAAAAGTAAGAAAAGGAAAGTAAAATTTCGGGTAATGTCATATCCAGTGAAACAGGAAGGTTTGCAAGCTCAGGCCTGAAAGGTTCCCAGAGCTACACTGAGCCAATTTGCAAATAATTTATTTGATTTTCATTTGTTTCATTTCTTCCAAAATTATCATTGAGCTCCCTGCTCCCACACCCATCAACACAAGAGGAAACATTAAGTACACAAAACAAAAATACAGTGTTTAAGAAACACCTGAGATACAGAGAAATAGGAACCCACATTCATTGCTGGTGGAAATGTAAAATGGGGCAGCCACTTTGGAAAAGAGTTTGATAGTTCCTCAGAATGTTAAACATAGAGTTACCATATGACCCTGCAATTCTACTCTAAGGTATTACCTATGGGAATTGAAAACAGATACCCACACAAACACTTGTTAGTGAATGCTCATAACAGTATTATTCATAATAACCAAAAAGTCAAAACAACCTAAATGTCTATGAGTAAATAGAATGTTGTATATCCACACAATGGAATATTCTTCAGCAACAAAAAAAGATCGAAGCACTGATATGTGTTACAGCATGGATGAGCCTTGAATGAACCTCAAAAGCGTTACACTAAGAAACAAACCAGTAACAAAAGACCACATATTGTTCAATTCTGTTTATATGTAACATCCAGAATAGGCCTATACAGAGACAGAAACTGCAATAGTAGTTGCCTGGGGTAAGGTTGGGGAGCAGTAAGCGCTTCAAGTCCTCTTCACTTTCAGCAAGCAATGTTGTATCATCTGCAAATTGCAGGTTATTAATGAGTCTTCCTCCAGTCCTAATGCTGCATTCCTCTTCATATAGTCCAGCTTCTCAGATTATGTTCTCAGCATACAGATTGAAGTATGGTTAAAGGATACAACACTGATGCACAGCTTTCCTGATTTTAAACCATGCAATATCCCCTTGCTCTATTTGGACAACTGCCTCTTGGTCTATATGCCAGCTCCTCACGAGCACAATTAAGTGTTCTGGAATTCCCATTCTTTGCAATGTTATCCATAATTTTTTATGATCCACACAGTCAAATGCCTTTGCAGAGTCAATTAAACACAGGTAAACATCCTTCTGGTATTCTCTGCTTTTAGCCAAGGTCCATCTGACATCAGCAATGATATCCCTCGTTCCACGCGCTCTTCTGAATCTGGCTTGAATTTCTAGCAGTGCCCTGTTGATGTACTGCTACAACTGTTTTTGAATGGTCTTCAGCAAAATTTTACTTGTGTGAAAACGTAACAATCTTTGTTGGTTACCAGGGATGGGAGGGGTGGGAGAGAAATACTAAATAGGCAATAAATAAGTGGTATCTTGGGTGAAGGGTGAGACAGTACACAGTACAGGGGAAACTAGCACAACTTCTACAGGGAAAGGTCATGGAAGCCCCATAGACACATCCAAACTCCCTGAGAGACTGAATTGCTGGGCGGAGGGATGTGGTGACCATGGTCTCGGGGAACATCTAGCTCAATTGGCATGACACAGCTTATAAAGACGATGCTCTACATTCTACCTTGGTGAGTAGTGTCTGGGGTCTTAAAAGCTTGTGAGCGGCCATCTAAGTTACTCCACTGGTCTCATCCCTTTGGGAGCAAGGGAGGATGAAGAGAACAGGATACAAGGAAAAGATTAGTCCGGAGGACTAATAGTCCACAGCTACCAAGGCCTCCACCGGACTGAGTCTAGTACAGTTAGATGGTGCCCGGCTACCACCACTGACTGCTCTGAC
>NW_004443946.1:11122762-11255329 GCF_000243295.1 Trichechus manatus latirostris | reverse complement strand
ACTGTTTCATGAGAAACTATTTGTTCTGTAAGCCTTCACCTGAAGTCCAATAAAAAAAAATTGTTTTACTTGTGTGGGATATTAATGATACTGCTCGGTAATTTCCACATTCTGTTAGATCACATTTCTTTGGACTAGGTACAAATATAGATCTCTTCCATTCAGTTGGCCAAGTAGCTGTGTTCCAAATTTCTTGGCATAGACCAGTGAGCACTTCCAGTGCTGCATCTGTGTGTTGAAACATCTCAACTGGTATTCCATTAATTCCTGAAGACTTGTTTTTCACCAATGCCTTCAGCACAGCTTGGACTTTTTCCTTCAATACCATCAGTTCTTGATCATATGCTACCTCCTGAAATGGTTGAAAGTTGACCAATTCTTTTTGGTATTGTGACTCTGTGTATTCCTTCCATCTTCCTTTGATACTTCCTGCGTTAATATTTTCCCTGCAGAATCCTTCAACATTGCAACTCGAGTCTTGAATTTTTTCTTCAGTTCTTTCAGCTTCAGAAATGCCAAGCGTATTCTTCTCTTTTAGTTTTCTAACTCCAGGTCTTTGCACATTTCATTATAATACTTTACTTTGTCTTCTCAAGCCACCCTTTGAAATCTTCTGTTCAGCTTTTTTACATTTCTTCTGTTTGCTTTAGCTACTCAAGAGCAAGTTTCAGAGTCTCTTCTGATATTCATTTTGAACGTTTCTTTCTTTCTTGTCTTTTTAATGACCTCTTGCTTTCTTCAAGTTTAATGTCCTCAGTGTCATTCTGTAACTCATCTGGTCTTCCGTCATTAGTGTTCAATGCATCAAATCTATTCTTGAGATGGTCTCTAAATTCAGGTAGGATATACTCAAGGTCATATTTTGGTTCTCAAGGACTTGCTCTAATTTTCTTCAGCTTTATCTTAAACTTGCATATGAACAATTGATAGTCTGTACCACAGTTGGCCCCTAGCCTTCTTCTGACTGATGATATTGAGCTTCTCCATCATCTCTTTATGCAGATGTAGTTAATTTAATTCCTGTGTATTCCATCTGGTGAGGTCCACTTAATAGTTGCTGTTTATGTTGTTGGAAAAAAGGTATTTGCAGTGAACAAGTTGTTGGTCTTACAAAATTCTATCATGCTATGTCCAGCATCTTTTCTATTATCAAGTCCATGTTTTCCAATTACTGATCCTTCTTTGTTTCCAACTTTTGCATTCCAATCACCAGGAATTATCAATGCATCTTGATTGCATGTTTGATCATTTTAAGACTGCAGAAATTGGTAAAAATCTTCAATTTCTTCATCTTTGGGCTTAATGGTTGGTGCGTAAGTTTGAATAATAGTCATATTAGCGGGTCTTCTTTATAGGCATATGGACATTATCCTATCACTGACACTGTACTTCAGGATAGATTTGAAATGTTCTTTTTGACCATGAATGCAACACCATTCCTCTTCAATTAGTCTTTCCTGGCAGAGTAGACCATATGATTGTCCAATTCAAAATGGCCAATATCAGTCCACTTCCGCTCACTAATGCCTAGGATATCGATCTTTATGTATTCCATTTCATTTTTGATGACTCTCAATTTTCCTAGATTGATACTTCATACATTCCATGTTTCAATTATTAATGGGTTTTTGCAGCTGTTTCTTCTCATTTTGAGTCATGCCCCATCAGCAAATGAAGGTCTCGAAAGCTTGACTCCATCCACGTCATTACAGTTGACTCTTACTTTGAGGAGGCAGCTCTTCTCCAGCCATATTTTGAGTGCCTTCCAATCCGAGGGGCTCATCTTCCAGCATTATATCAGACAATATTCTGCTGATATTCATAAGGTATCCACTGGCCAATTTTTTTTAGAAGTAGGCCGCCGGATCCTTCTTAGTAGTCTGTCTTAGTCTGGAAGCTCCGCTGAAACTTGTCCACCATGGGTGATCTGGCTGGTATTTGAAATACCAGTGGCATAGCTTCCAGCATCACAGCAACAGGCAAGCCCCCACAGTGTGACAAACTGACAGATGAGTCTGTCAGTAACTATAGTATATTATTAAAAACAGGAAACTGACACTAATACAGTGTAATCAACTAGACTATAAACCTTACTCAGGTTTCTAGGAATGCCTTTTTAAAACAGCTTCTGTGTAATAATCCTTGAGATTATATTTCCACTCTTTTTACCTAAAACATGCAGACACTCTGGACGTGTCTATAGCAAGCTAATCATTAATTTCAGTAACACAGATATAAGTGGTGGATATTTTAACAACTCTCAGCACCTAACTTACCTTGGGAAGAAAACTAAATTATCGTAACTGAAATATTTCCACCAAAGCTTATATGTAAAAATCATGGCTGAGTTGTCTAATAACCAGTTCTCCATTTTAAGAATGTTTTTGTTGTTTGTCTAATAACCAGTTTTCCATTTTGAGACTGTTTTTGTTATTTGTTTTCTTCCTTTGTTCCTTTTATTTTCTAACTTTGAACTCTTCTGCTTTTTATTAGTGAGCTGGGTCAGGGAAAGCCATTTCAGTTTCTCATTATCAGTTCTATTAAAATACTTGGGAAGGAAGGAGGTTGAAAGTATTGACTACAGTGAAATGTTTGGCTTTCAGAAAAGCAACTCTGAAAATGAGAAGGAGGAGGAAGCAAGCAGTCTTACAGGAATCTGCAGAAGCAAGCCAGCACTGCCTACACTCTGCCAACTTGGAAGAACCTGAACAAGAAACATTTAACATCCCACCCAGTGATCTGGACAAACTTAAATCAACTTAAAATATCGAGAACAAGAGGCTTCCCACTCTGGATACAGAGTCTGAGGTCTACACAGTGCCCTCTGCAAACTGTCATCAGACTCCCACTCTGGTTATCCTAGGTCACCTAAAAGCTCCAATTATCCAAGGTAAAATGAGGTAAATGAGTCCCAGGGAGCACAGCGAGCTTCAAAGGGACATCTGGCTTTGTGCTAACACCCCAGGCTAAAAAGGCAGTCCAAACTGGGTATGTTTATTTTAAATATCATATTTAGCTGATATCTTGATGGCATATTGATTTAATAATGACAATAGGTGACCACTGCAGAGAAATAAGCCCCAGTGATGCCCTTTGAGAAACCACAAAATCCAGGACAGAGACCAGGAGCTTCTGCCTGAATGGTGTTTAAAATTAGGACAAGGTAAAGTATACCACAGTTACAACAGGGAAGGGGAACTGCACTGGGAAAAAAAGAGAAAGGAAACGTGTTCTGACAGCAGCATCAACTCTTTATTTCTTTAAAATTAAATTAAAAAACAGTAAGCTTCACCATCACTCCACCTACACCAAATAGTGAGAAAAGGCCATTCCCAAACAAGACAAATATTTAAAACATGTACATCCCATAGCCCTCTATTCAAGAGTGAAAATAACAGATTTGAGTCCCCTGGCATTACAATATAATCCATTTTTCTTCCCATATAAGTATGTGCTGCACTCACAGCTAGGGGAGGTGTCAGTTTACATCTTCCATCGGTCCTTGAATAGCAACTCGGGCACAGAGACAAATAGTGGCCGGCAAGTCAGACCCTCATCCAGGCTCCTGACCCCAAAACACTCTGGGCCTCACATTTAGTCGTACGTAAAATGAGAAAGTGGGATTATCTGTGGTTTCCAAACTTTTTTTTTTTTTAAGATATAAGCCCTGTATTCAAATGAAATCTCATAGAGAAGCGCAATATACAGGAGTTTGTAGCAGACCAAACCAAAACCCGTTGCCATTGAGTCAACTCCAACTTATAGCGACCTTATAGGACGGAGTAGAACTGCCCCATAGGGTTTCCAAGGCTGTAATCTCTACAGATGCAGACTGTCACATCTTTCTCCCAAGAAGTGGCTGGTGGGTTCAAACAGCGGACCTTTCAGTTAGAAGCAGAGAACTTTAACCACTACGCCACCAGGGCTCCTTTTGAAGCAGACTATATGGTTAAAGCTGGAAGACATGTGGGGGAAGAGATTAAATATTGGCCAAAGTCACTAGATAGCAGGCTAAAGAGACTTGATTCCCCTATTAGGGTATTTAGCACAACATGAGCCATAATACATAGTTGACAACTCTCACTTAATTACTTGTATAAGTTCTCCATGCAACAATTGATAATATATGGCTTTCTGTTGATACTATTTTAAAAAGTGAAATAAACCTCTCACTTCAAAAGTTTATTCCAACTAGACGATTGTACTAAATGAATTATGTTATTACATTATTATACATTTTGTCATTTTTAAGCCTAGGTATTCAATAGAACAAAACAGTTATGCATTTGAAGACCTTCATAAACACAAACCAAATAAAAGTTACCAATCTCAGTAGAAAATTAACAATGTTATATACTGTCTTCGAAATTGTGTATCAAAGATTTACCCACTTAGGACTAGCCCCTTTAAGAAATGAAACTTACATAAAGAAAGTTACAAAATGTGAATCCATCAATCACATATTCTACCTTAAACTTTTATAATAAGCATAACAAGGACTAGCTTAATTACAAAATGACCGAGTAGTGTTCTATATTTCTTAAACAGATTTTTTCATAAGTTTATAACACATGGAACTGTTTATCATTAACAAGAAAAATGTTTGAATACTTTTAGTATAGAACTTTGCCAGTCACATTAAAAAAAAAAAAGACTATAATTATTACTCTATTTCATATTAAAGATTTTTCACAAGATTTTACCATTGCAAGTCAAGAAAACATTACAGAAAATTGAGATAAAATATCTCATGGTCCATATTACATGGGAGGTGGTGGTTGTCCACAGAGTGAGTGAAATGTCTGATTCTTTACTCCACAGAACAGGTGAAATGTTTGATTCCTTACTCAGAAAGGTATTTTGTACTCTTGGAAATTCTGCTTCTTTAGTCAATTTTATAATCAGTCAAACCACCTGGGATTTGAACGGTCCCTCGGAACTAATAAGGACCCCTGGTGGCACAGTGGTTAAAAGTGCTTGGCTGCTAACCAAAAGGCTGGTGATTCAAACCTAGCAGCCACTCTGCAGGAGAAAGTTGTGGCAATCTCCTTTCGTAAAGATTACAGCCTTGGAAATCCAATGGGACAGTTCTACTCTGTCCTGTAGACGCTGAGTCAGAGTCAACTCCACGGCAATGGGGTTTGGGACTAATGAATCAGTTGGGTAGAAATATTCATTCTTCCAGGCTGTTTCAGGAAGCAGAGTGGAAAGTGACCTTTTCCTCAGCATCTTTGTCTTGACTCCAGACAATCCTCTTGTTACAACCATGTACACCACTGGGTCAAGCCATGCCAAACAAATGCCTGGGGACCTACCTGCCAACATTTGCCTTATAAGAGAGCTCCATAGGGTGGGTGTGGGTGTGGGTGTGGGTGTGGGTGTGTGGGTGTGTCTCTGTGTGTGTGTGTGTGTTACTTCTTAAACAAAGACAGATAGTTGCAGCACCTCAAGCGTGCTGGGAAATGCAGCATATTCCATTACTGGGATTATTGTAATCGTCTAAAATTAGTTTTAAAACATGTTTTGTTTCAATTAAAACAAACCTAAAACAAAGTATGAGAAAACCCATTTTCCCCACAACATTGACTCATGATACATTTACATGAAGACAATCAGACTGTGACGAGTTTAACATTTTCTTAATATTAGGTGTTGCATAAGCACTGCTTTAAATATTTTAACTAAGCATTTGAGTATCTTTTTTTATAATGCCATTTATAAACAAAAAGTACTGGGTATAGCTTTTTTTTTTAAATCACATAAACCATTCTAATATAAACTTCTGCCTCCCTCCTCATAATATTTGGATTATTTCATTGTTCTTTATCCTTCTTCCAAACAAATTTAGTCCAGGGGAAAAACTGCATATCATTTCCCTGTTTTCTATGCCTTCAAAAAAGCCTTCTCTATTGGCACTATCACCATTAACAGAAAAACCACATACTATAAGAAACCACTGTGGCAAACTCCAGGAAACATAAATTGGTGATAAAATAACAGGAGTTGGCTGGACATTTCCCTCAAGATAACAAGTAAGGGCTTCTGCTGTTGTTATTAGGTTCCGATTCATAGCGACCCTGTGTACAACAGAATGAAACACTGCCTGGTCCTGCACCATCCTCAACAATCGTTGCTACACTGGAGCCCATTGTTGCAGCCACTGTGTCAATCCATCTTGTTGAAGATCTTCCCCTTTCTCGATGACCCTCTACCTTACCAAGCATGATGTCCTTCTCCAGGGACTGGTCCCTCCTGATAACACGTCCAAAGTATGTGAGACGAAGTCTCCCCATCCTTGCTTGCTTCTAAGGAGCATACTGGCTGCACTTCTTCCAAGACAGCTTTATTCATTCTTCTGGCAGTCCATGGTATATTCAAGAGTCTTTGCCGACACCATAATTCAAAGGCATCAATTCTTCTTTGGTCTTCAATTATGCAAATCCGCAGCCCAAAACCCACTGCCATCAAGTTGATTCCGACTCAAACTGATCCTATTGGACAGAGTAGAACTGCCCCACAGGGTTTCCAAGGCTGTAAACCTTTACAGAAGCAGACTGTCACATCTTTCTCCTGCAGAGCAGCTGGTGGGTTCGAACTGTCGACCTTTTGGTTAGCAGCCAAGTACTTTAACCACTGCACCACTAGGGCTCCCTAATCTGCAGCCAGAGACCCTTAATCACAGAGAAATATTTTAGGTCATTTAAATGTGCTTGGAGATCTCTTAAGTTTCCTTCTAATGAGCTTTGTGATTGCATACAGTACCCATGAAAAGTTCTGAAAGATTCATATTTATCTTGCTAATTAATCTCTTTTAGGATCAATTCAAAAAAGAAGAGATTTAAATAGATAAATGGGCAAATAGGCCACTTGAGAAAGGAAAAATATAAATGGCCTGAGAGGAAAAGTTCTATTTAACAAACAAAAGAAATACAAATTAAAATACAGTGTGATAGCATTTGCCACTAGTTAAATCTCAGATATTTGTGAGATAGTAATATTCAGTGTAGTGGGTGAAATGAAAGATGTTTTAATGCCCTGTTGCTATCAAGGGTGTCAACTAGCAAAAGCTTTCTTGAGGATAATTTGGCAGTACTTAGAAAACAATGTTAAAATTACATACTTTTTGACCCAATTATTTTGTTTCTGAGAATTTATCCTAATAATCTGAAACATGAAAAAGATATTCATAATAATTTTCAGTAGAAAAACACTCTGAAAATGATTACCCTATATCACACATATAGGACTAAGATGCACCTGACCCAAGCCATGGTATTTTCAATCGCCTCATATGCATGTGAAAGCTGGACTATGAATAAGGAAGACCGAAGAATTGATGCTTTTGAATTATGGTGTTGGTGAAGAATATTGAATATACCACAGATTGCCAGAAGAACGAACAAATATGGCTTGGAAGAAGTACAGCCAGAGCGCTTCTTGGAAGTGAGGATGGTAAAACTTCATCTCATGTACTTTGGACACGTTGTCAGGAGGGAACAAACAGTCCCTGGAGAAGGACGTCATACTTGGTAAAGTAGAAGGTCAGCGAAAAAGGGGAAGACCCTTGATGAGATGGATTGATGCAGTGGCTACAACAATGAGCTCAAGCATAGCAACAATTTTGAGGATGGCGCAGGACCAGGCAGTGTTTTGTTCTGTTGTAATGGGGTTGCAACCAATTTCATGGCACCTAACAACAACATACCACACAAAAAATGGAGGAGGAAGCAGCCATTTAAGAAGTTTATTAAGAGTTTTAACAACATGGAAAATGTTTATGACAAAATTTAGTTGAAGGAAGAATGCAAAAGAGTGTAGATAATATATAATCAAAAATATTTTTTAAATTTCATAAAAATCTTCTCATTATGTTACATTATCTGCCTCCTTTGTAAGCGTTTTCTATTTTTTTTCCTATACTGAGTCTGTATTAATTTCATAATCAAAGAAATAAGTTTCTGACTCAGTAGTTTCAGAACGATCTTGAAAATTCCCCATACCAGGCAGGACAACATTTCTCAGAGAAAGAACTACTGTCAGGAAAACCCCAGGATTTGGAAAAGGGGAAAAGCAATGACTGGGTGTTCTTTCAGAATGAGTGCTATTTGTGTTATTTGTGGTCTAGCAGGCCCGCCAGGGATTATCTTTAACTTTTTTTTTTAATCAGGTCAGTGGTTCTCCAAGTATGGTCTGGAGACCAGTGGGGAACCAGACCTTTGCAGAGTATCTGTGAGTTCAAAATTATTTTCATAATAACATTAAGATTTTGTTTGCCATTTTCACTCTCATTCTCTCAACAAGTATACAGTGGAGTTTCCAAAAGCTACGATACCCATGAAGTCATCACTCTGATGTAAACATGAAATAGGTTTTGTTATTGTTATTTTTTAAATGAGTTAATAGTTTTAAAGTTTATCAGGTCTAATTTCAAATATATAAATAAATCCCACAAATCTCTTTAGGATCTTCAATTTTTAATAGTGTCAAAGGACCTTGAGACTGAAAAGTCTGAGAATTTGCTGGGACAGACTATTTTACAACTCTATAGAGATAGAAATTAACTTGTGAAAAACACATAGTAATGTAATGGCTCTTGTCCATAGCAATGGCAGGATGGTTTGTGCTGGACTACTAACCTAAAAGCTGGAGGTTTGAACCCACCTGGTGGTGCTACAAAAGAAAGGCCTGGAGACTTGTTTCCATAAAGATTACAGCCTTTGCAGAAAAAATCTATGAAGTAGTTCTACTCTGCAACACATGGGGTTGCCATGCGTCGGAATCAACTGACTGGCAAGGGTTTGGTGTTTTGGTCCATAGCAAAGTAAATGAATTTTATCATGGTGGAGACACAATTCCCTGGCTATAGAAAAGATAAACAAACATTACATTTTATCATCCTTTTATATTAACCAGTTTTGTATCTATTAGCAAATTCGTTTCAGCATTTCGACTATAAATAAACAGAAGGACAGATTATCTAGATGGAGATACATATATATCTATTCTTCGAATTCTGTTTTGAACTAGCCTTAACACCTTACTAGTTCCCTCACTAAGTAATGAGTTCAATAAAATCATTGGTATGCGTTTATTTTACGATTTTAAGAATCTTATTTTAAAACTCTTTGGAAACTTATTCTTTAGCACCAGCTATTTACAAACAGATCAATTTCTGTATATGGGCCATAACAATAATAAGAATGAAGAAGAAGGACTAATTAAATTATTTTTAAAAACAAACAAAAGCTATGGCAAATGAACTTTACTAATTTAACAAAGCAAACCCAGTCAAGATTCTACTTTCCCTCGTGAGTCTATCATTTCGTGCTAAATGTGGCTAAAAATAATACAAATTAATTTATCAAAAATTTAAGAAATTAGGTTTGATTTCCAATATTTCTTACCAGTTGCCCTTAAAGTAGTTTGATTGTAATGAGTTTCTGCTGTTAACATCTTGCATTTTAGAAATGCTCATCTTTTCTCCTATTTATTTTCTTGGCATAAGTGTGGGACAAGTGTCATTATCTCATTTTACCAATGAAAAATCTGAGACACAGAAAGACTGAGTGAATTACCCAATCGAATATGCATCAAGAAAGGCTAAAGGAGAATCTCTGCAGGTTCTCCATTGTCACATAGTTAAGAACACTTTTCAGTAAAATTTAAGAGCCCCGCAAACACACACCTACACACATACCCACACCCATGCACGCTCTGGGGAGCATCCTCCAAACAGACATTACCAAATTAGATTACTCAGAAAAGTGTTCTTTGATTTATCAATTATATTTTTATGTTGTCATAAAGTAAAAATTTTAAACAACTACAATGTTTTCACTAAAGCCCCTGTTCACAATTATATATGAAACATAGAAATATAGCTATACATATGAAACATAGTTTCAATTAGTCACAAAGCAGTCAATGTTACTTTTCCAAAGGGAGGACAAAACCATGCTAAAGTAAACTGCACACTATTCTCCCTGGGTCTAACCTGGTTCACTAAAGGTTTTTGTAGACCGGTCTGAATAGAACTTTATTTACAGCTACACTCATTTGTTAACATTGTCTATGATGCTTCAGCACTACAATGGCAGAGTTGAGTAGTTGACAGAGACCTACAAAGGCCTACAAATCCTAAAATACTTACTATAGGGTCCTTCACAATCCTGTTTTAAATTATTATTCTATTACATATCTCAACCTAGTGCTATTTTTTCCTCCAAAATGAAGGTTAAAATGAAATAACCTCTTCTACTTTTTTCCAATGGGAGTTATATAAAATTATTTTCTTAGAACAATATAAAGTCTTGCATTTTAAAAAATAAAATATTCCAGTGGTGCAGATTTAAAATATACATTATCTTTAAGGACATTTTTAAAAAGCAATTATTTCATGATCTTCTCAATTTAAATAATGTAGTTATTTCCAAAATTCAAAACTGAAATATCTTCTCAATTTTTTTTTCCTTTTAAAGAAGCTACAATCAGATTTAACAAAAACACTTATGCCAAATAACTGAGCAAATCCAAATACCGTGCAACAAATATCTATGTTCTATATTTTCTATAAGAATTTTAGCTGAACTAATCCATGTACTGTAAGTATACAAAGCTTAGATTGTTCTCAATATTAGGAATCTGAAAAACTTGACATGTTTGCTTTACTCCCAAATGTATGTCTCTATACACACGGACACATTATATGCCTGGATAAGCATCTAATAACAGAATAGTAAGACAGTATCTGAAGACTTAATTTTGCGTCTGAGTTTATGATCCCATTAGCACCAAGTAAAGTACCTAAACATTCAGCAATTTAACTTTTAATGCAGTACTTCTCAAAGGAACATGAATCAAAACTTGAGAAACCCTGAGCTACATAATCCCTTATAAATGAAGTATTCCTTATCCAGCACACACAGTTAGCTTTACAGGCAAGGTTACATACTTGGGTGCTTTTTATAGTCTAAAAGCTTATATAGCAGAAAAAGCCTTCAAATAATCAAATGGAACAAGTTTAAAGCAAATTGTGACTAAGCCAAACTTATCACAAAAACCTTAGCTTGTCATCACAGCAGGTATCAAATACAGCAAAGCTTTTCATCTTCTAATAACCCAGCTCATGATTAGAAGGTATGAGAAAAATATGGGCCATATTTCATTACAATAAATTTCTTTGTAACAAAGTTTCCCATGTCTCAGGTGATTCATAAATATTAAGGAATTAACACAACTATTCTTTGCCCATGTTATACATCTATTTATTTAGAGGGAAAATTGTGATGTACACGAAAATAAGAAATGGTGAAGTAATAGACATTATTCCTAAGGTCTAAAAATCTGTTTCTAAAGTTCTACTTAATCTGATTCTTTTTAGTCTGTCTTTAAAAAAAAAAACAAAAAACGAAATACTAGTTTTATTGAGATATAATTTGCATATCCTAAAATTCACCTATTGAAAGTGTAGTTTTAGTGGTTTTAGCATATTCACAACTTGTAGAACCATAACCACTAATTTTAGAACATTTTCATCACCCCAAAAAAGAAACCTCAAAATCTGTTTTTCTTTTTAACTGTCATTCTTTCTTCAATACCATTCTACGCTAAAGAATTATTCTCTAGTACTAGAAAACCTTGGTCAGCTGAGACTCAGATTCAGCATTTAGGGATGAAAACAACTGACGGTAGAAGATCTGATCTATAGGAGTAACAAATATTGGGAAGACTGTGATTTGGACTGGTAGAGTATTGCTTCCTGTGATGTTATGGACATTCCTCTGAAAAGCCAGACGTGATCCAAGTACACGAAACATGAAACTACTTGCCAGTGAAGGCAAAAAACCTTTCGTTTATGAGACTCTTCACCTATTGCACAATGTGATTTGTTTATTTCAGAAGCTGTAGATAAAGAGGATGATCTGAGCTTTATTTAAGTGGAACAAGACTTCTGTACTCTAAAGGAAAAAATGTAGAATTTCTCTAAATCAGCATTCTAAAATGCTCATACCCAACATTAAAAACATTTTTGCATGCCAAATGAATGAGCATGTAGTGTTTTAAAGTGTTGCTTCCATGGCTTATGAGACGGTCCATAAAATGCCCAGTATAATATTTTTCCCCTAAAAATTAGTCACTCCCTTGCCTTTGCTATGTCTGCTAGAAGTTGGATCTGAAATTCCATCTAAGTAAATGCCAAGTAAAAAGAGCCATTTTATTCTCTTCTCCCTTTGGTAACTCCAAGATAACAACAACGTCCTCCAAATAGGATACAGTGCTGGCACACTGCATAGACTAAGGAAGGAAACTTGCAACAAACAAAACTACCCCATGTTTATGAAACCAGAGGGAGTCTGATAGGAAGCCCACAAATAGAGCGTTAGCTGTGAAATAATCTAGATCCTTTCCAAGATCTACATTTTTCTATAAGAGAAGCTAGTAAGAGCATTTAAATATTTAAGTCCCTAACTCCTCTTCTACCCACTTTATCTTAAGGACACTTACAGTGTTGACCATTTCTTATTGGGTGGTTTCCGTTTGCTTTTCTTTTAAGCAATAGGTTAATACAGAAATTGAATCCTCCCAGGTAAGCATCTTGACAAAATGATAACTTCCACAAGTTTTTTAGTTAAATCCACCAAAATACAATAAAGCTTCAAAATCATTAGAAGCATTAGGTTCAGTGTATTAGATAAAAATTCTAAATTTAAAATTCTAAAAGAAATTTAAAAAAAAATTGGACATCAAAATGCCATTAAGACAATTCCAACTCATGGAGACCCCTTTTGTGGGTCAGAGTAGAGCTGTGCTCCATAGGGCTTTCAATGGCTGATTTTTCAGAAGTAGATTGCCAAGGCCTTTCTTCTGAGGTGTCTTGGTGGACTTGAACCACCAACCTTTGAGTTAGCACCCAAGTACGTTAACCATTTGCACAACCCAGGGACTCCTAAAATGGATACAACATTTTAATAGGCAGAACAGGGCATTTAACCAACCAGCCAGTCCCTGCACTCATCTGCAACTATAACCAATTTCCCAAACACAAGATCGTTTCCTCTTTCCACTTGTTTGCAATCCTGGCTGAGCGTGAGAATTATTAAGGAGTTTAAGAAACCTGCAGATTGGGCCCCAACCCCAGATCT
Organism: Trichechus manatus latirostris; assembly: GCF_000243295.1. Taxonomy (NCBI): domain Eukaryota; kingdom Metazoa; phylum Chordata; class Mammalia; order Sirenia; family Trichechidae; genus Trichechus; species Trichechus manatus. Next base: position 11,242,187 of record NW_004443946.1, on the reverse strand, counting down.
ACTGAATCAGCATCCTTCGGTACAGGATCTCTGTTTTAGATCCACTATAGAGAATTCTGATGTTTATCCAGGTAGCATTATAAGACAGACACAGCAACCCCAGGGGAAGAAGGGTGGGTCCCTTCACAAGTTCCACCTACTCCTCTGAGAAGGAATTTCGGTTTATGGTTCAACTAACTGAAACTGTGTGCCTCGCTGAGGATTATCTTTGTGTTAGTTGCTCAAGAAGAGAGGTTGGGTTAATTAAAACTTTAGAACATTTTCACTCTGAAACTGAAAATCTTATCAACGTTTTTCTGGAAGTCAAGGCAAGTTTGAGTGTTGCCAAGGCCCAAGCTTTAGAGTCAAGTTTAAAAGGTATGCTTGTTTTGGGGAGAAAAAAATGGAACATCTCTCTGTTAATCCTTTTCAGAGCTCTTTTCCCACACTGCTCATCTGAGATAAGCTGTCATTTTTAAAAGCTGAAGGGCTTTTTTTTTTTTTTTCAAAGGATTTTGGCCTTTGACAATAATGGCAGAGCTGACCTTTCCCCAAAGGCTCAGTGTTCTTATCCACAGATAACATTACTGACTTGCCAACACAGACCTTAGGCTTCAAAGTTGTTTATTCACTAGTTCCGGTGGGCTTGCCCTGACCCAACATCAGTGTCTCAGGGAGTCCTCTGTTGTGACCAAGCGTATGTCCTTAAAATGTGGCTGACCTCCCAGGCTGTGGTCATGGAAGAATGGAGAAGTGACCCAAAGGGTCTAATCCACTGACCTTTACTTTGCTGTAACCAACTGCCCAAATAAATAAAAAGAGCAGGGAAGCTGGGCTTCCCAGATAAATTCCAATTTATCCCTAAATATCCAAGCCTGGTCCAATGTTTAAAGTTCTCAGGCCATCCAAAATCTGTCAAGTTAGAACACAAGCTCTCATCTGGGGGCAATTTTGTCCCCCAGGGGACATTTGGCAATGTCTGAAGACACTTTTGGTTGTCACAACTGAGGGAGGGGGGCAGTGCTACCGGCATCTAGTGGGTAGAGGCCAGGGATGCTGCTAAACATTCTGTAACGTACAACACAGCCCCCACAACAAAGAATGTCAATAGTGTTGAGGTTTCCAAGAATGGGTCATTTACCAGCCCACGGCTGGGTACACCTTCAAAGACATTCTCATCCCATTTTAATTTAGCTTAAAATAGAGATTACAAACTCAAATGCCTTCAAGAGCCAAGGACGTAAAGAAATATCACATAAATGAAGTGGCTGTGCATGAGGCACTAGGGTGAGGTGAGGTCTGTGACAAATCAGAAAGTATAAATACTGAAGTCATTCCATGTTTAAAATAACATTGTGCTGGCCAAACAAAACATGACCTACCCACTGTCACTGAGTTGATTCCGACTCATAGTGACCCTATAGCACAGAATAGAACTGCCTTATATGGTTTCCAAGGCTGTAATCTTTATGGAAGCAGACTGCCACATCTTTCTCTTGCAGAGCGGCTGTGGGTTCAAACCTCTGACCTTTTGGTTAGCAGCCAAGCACCTTAACCAATGTGCCTCCAGGGCTCCTCAAAACATGACAGTTGGCTGTCTTCATTCTGTAGACCACTAGTGGTCAACCACCAGTTTAAAGAGATTATCAGTTTAAATGGAACTTGATGATCACCAAAAGACCTGGTCCAGACTCATCCCTTATGTCCTGTGGAACTTCCTGAGTTCTGGGACTGGGAAGTGGGACTAGAAGCTGTTAAGAGGAATAGACGTGGACTGAGGACCAGATCTTAGCGGTTCTAGCTCCAGCCAAGAACAGAATCTCAGGAATGGTGTGCTAGGAGCAGAGGCTAAGGTTGGAAACTCTGATGGTAAAAAAGTAGAGCCCCCCTCATTGATCCCCATTCCAGGGAAAACCAGTGGCTATTACATCAAACAACAAAATGTCACATAAGTGAAGTCACTATTTTAAGATATCGTTCTTATACAATTTTAGAATATTTACCAAGGAGATAGCTTGTTCTATGTGAACAGTTTCACAGATGAGGAAACAGAGGCCCAAGAAGTTTAAGGGAATCACAGAGACTACCCAAATGCAAACCTAAAACCAACTGGTGTTTCTTTTTCTTTTGTACGATTGCTAAGAACCAACCAAAATATGGAAAGATTTCATTTAAGGTGCCAAACATTTGTGACTAAGCTCTCTACCAAACGTAAATAATCTATACAGTCACTTGCTTTAAAATCTCTTTTCCACGTAATGGAAGAATTAAAAGCAGGTTAAATACCTCTAGCCTTCCTTTCAGGATCAGGCTGTGGAGAGGAAAAGCCAAATCAGCAAACGGGAACACAAGAAGAAGGAAACCATGATCTGAATATGAGACTATGCATGCTTTCTGTTGGAGGAATTCCTGGCCTGAAGAGACAGTATAAACAAAGGCAATCCAGAGGGAAACAAATGATAAGATAAGTGAAACCCAATAACTCCCTCTGTCCTCCTCCCCTCCATCTACTCCCCCCAACTTGTTCCATCAGAAAAACAAGCGAGCTTGGGAGAATTCAAATGTAAGCCTTTTTCTCTTTGCTGTCACCCATCCCAAAAAACCCACTGAGCCTCCTATTCTAAGTAAGAGGGCTAGTCGGGGAGATGTCTTCTTCATAAGGTCAATGATTGTGGCTCCTCTACTATGGAATCTGGCAGACTGGGGACAGATGTCTCACTGCCCACAGGGAGACTATTAGAGCAGAATTGGCAAGGAAGCTGTTCACTGGTCCTCCAGACTCAAATTACAATCCAGCAAGTGTAGTAGAGAAAGGTGGGGTGTGGAGAAAAGGGTATTTCAGTCATAGGCTGAAAAGAAATTGTGTCAAACTAAAAATCGTATTTTGTCTTTTTTTAAAAAATCAACACTTCTTGCCACAGTTCCTGAACACTCCTGTCGTTGAAAGTGTTACCTACTCATAGAATCTCAAAACCTAAATGGGACATAGAGGTTTTCGACCGCTAGTCTTGATTTTAAAAATACAAAAATATAGAAGCAAGCTGTTAATTTAAGCTTCTGAGGACACAGTGCAACCAGTCTCAGCCATCAGCTTCAATTCCTGCACTTACTCCTTCCACACCCTCTGACTTTTAGCTCGAATTAGCTTTGAGCGGTCAGCACTGGGGAAAACCCGTACCTCTACTGCAAACACGATTACCACACACAAACAGGATGGGAAACAAACAGAAATGTTATTGCTGTTTGTTTTGCCATCATCGTCCTAAATCAAGTAACAGCCACCAATATTGTGTAATCGTAGACTGCATTTTTTTTTTTATCCTAAATTGGTTGCCTTGAACAGACTGCTTGACATTTTCTTTATTGACAATTTTCATCAACTTTCAAGAGTAAGGTAGAGAATGCAGCAAGGTCCTTCAAATGGGTTAAGTTTTCCATTTCATTTCCTTTAATTTCTAACAATAAGTTTTGCAATAAATTCTTGGGATTTTGAAGGGCCCCTAATCCAATCCTCTGTTACAGAACTGTAGGTTCCAACTTAGAACTCATGCCTTGACCTGTCACTGCTGGATTTTACCAAATCGCCATGAAATTTAAGCCTAGGCACATATAAATAATCTATCTCACCTGGCGAATGAGGTTGAATATCATCATCCTTCACTGTTGTGGGGTAGTTCTACCCTATAGGGTCACTGTGAGTCAGAATCGACTCAACTGCAATGGATGTGGTTTGTTTTTTGTTGTTGTTTTTCACTCTTCTTCTAGGGTACAAATCTACAGAAGCTTTACAGAAGAAGAATAAATCCCAAAATATTAATGACATCCCCTACTTCCCTAAGAAAAAGTTAAAACCAAGGCCATGGACTCTGGCAAACTTTTAGGAAGCTGCTCGTTGTCTTGACCCAATCTTTGCAGAAGGATGTCTGTTAGAAATGGGTGCAGTTCCTTGGCAAACTGCTGGTAATGCCTTGCCTCTAGTTTATTGCCTCTAAACCAAAACCAAACCAAAACTGTTGCCTGTTGAGTCGACTTCAACTCATAACGACCCTATAGCCTCTCAAAACCAAAACCAAACCGATTGTCATTGAGTCGATTCCAACCCATAGCGACCCTATAGGACAGAGTAGAACTGTAGAACTGCCCCATCGGGTTTCCAAGAAGCAACTGGTGGATTTGAACTACCGACCAACCGTAGCGCTTAACCACTGTGCCACCAGGGCTCCCTATAGCCTCTAGTGGTGATGAATTTGCACTGATCTATCCATAATGTACTGTCTAGGCTCTTTTGTGGCCAAGAAGATGATGAGTTAAAAAAAAAAAGCTGACTAGGATTACAGGTGCAGTTTGTGGCTTCAAAATAAGGCAAAACTAATCCATGCCCTTGACCTCGTTCATACGTCACTAACAAACTGAACTGAGCCAACAAGCCAGAATATAAGAACCCATCTCAAAAAATAAAAGATGGGCATCTGTATTGCCCAGACAATGCCCAAGGCTGGGATCTGGGCTATCTGCTCTTGGAAGTCTAAATTCAGAAAGTCCATCAGATGGGCAAGGTTCTCTGCCAATCACAATGCAGATATTTTCCTCAGAAATGAAAAGGACAAAGACTAGTTTAATAGGTGACCCTAATTGTGTGCCTGGCAGAAATAAAGACAGTCTTCAACTCCAATCCTGGTGCAATTTATAGAACAGAATGAGCTCAAGTTATTACTAAAGGTGAACGGCATTCTTAGAAGTATAACAAGATGAATGGAAAAAGGAAAAAAAAAAGCTTCTGAAGTTAATAATTGTTGGGTGAATATTATGTTTAAGTAGCATAATCATAGCAAATGTTTTCAATTTTTGCTTCCTGGCAATATACTGTTTGGGCATAGCTTTCCTATTATTTCCCTAAATGACACAGTTTGTGTTTTAGTCAATTGCCATCATTGAATGTTGCGAAAGTGGCACAATATTCCGTCTTACCAAAAGGAAAAGATCTATGGTAAGTCAGGAAATCACGCCAACTACTTTAGAAAAGGAACTTGCTTCCCTAGGTTTACACATTTAATTCACAATGGTGGCTATAGTTTAAAATAAATGCAATCTTATAACTGGCACCATATTTGCTTTATTGTATAAACAAATAAAAGTCTCTTTTCTGAGGTGGGGTGGGAGAACTTATTTTAAATTTTGAGGATATCCAGTATTAAATTACATTTTGACTACTGCTCAAGTTTTCATTTTCTTTTCAAAGGAATTTTCACAGCTTATGTTAAAAGACAACAGGGAGAAGGAAAGCTAAGAAATTATGGGCCCTCTTTCAATGTAGGCTTCTGCAGCCCTGTTCTGGGTGGGAAGGTTTTTCTTTCTTTCTTTCTTTCTTTTTTTTCAGATACGGAATTCAACCTAATGAAGTTACCTCAAGTACAAATAGGACCTCATGCTGGATAGGCTCTAGATAGATAAGAGCATTTTCTTCTTCAAATAATTTGCCTATCATTCAAATAGCAAAAAGGAGAAAGTTCAAGGATTTACCATTCACTCAAAAGCAACATTTTAAATTTCAGGCAATATTTTCTGATTTTCATTTTAGAAAACCAGACTATAAAAGACCATTACAAGAAGAAACATTTTTACTCTTAATTAACCAATAGTGTGTTGTGTAAAGAACTAGACTGTCTGGGTCTCTATCCTGATCTGTCGCCTACCAGTTGTGTGATATGGACTAGGCAAGTCCCTTAACTTATTCATGACTCAGTTCCTAATTTGTAAAATGGTAACAATAGTATCTACCTCAGAGTTGTTGTGAGGAGTCAATGATTTAGTCCATGTAAAGCACTAGAAAAGGTCTGGCGAAGGTAAGCCTTACATAAGTTGATCATTAGTACTACATTAACTGTGTTAAGGTGTGTGGTCAGGCTCTAAGGAATCCGGAGCAGAGGCACTGAGGTAAAAGTTGGGCAATAGGCAGAGAAGGCTTCCTAGAAGCTCTGGCACTCAAACTGGATCTGAAAGCACAAGGAGAATTTAGATACCCAAGGTGGTGCCCATTCCAGATGTGGGGGCCTATTACTGCAGAAAGTCAGAGAAAAAAGAAAAAAAACAAACCTGTTGCCATCAAGTTAGAGATGGGGTAAAAATCAAGAGTGTTCAAACAACAAGGAAAATAAGCTGACTGAAGCCAAGGGTGTATTAGGTAATCTTGGTTTGATCCGGGTAGAAGCGGAGAGGGTCTCTGTATACTTGCTTTCAGACACATGTGCTATGAATTCAAACTCTCTCTGAAATGCTCATTTCTCTGCTCCTGAAATAGTGGAAAGGATATCAGAAGATAAAAGGGAAAACAGTTTTTAGCTACAGAAAGATTCTGCTAGAGTGGAATGTAGGATGCCAAAATTAACTTGGATCTCATCTTCGTCTGTCACTCTTGGGGGATGGTTACTTTTAGGGGATGTTTTGAGGGAAAGGGGAAGGGGGCTTTAGATCCACTCTTCAAGTTCAATCCCTATCAGCAGCCCCCAGCCACTCTATATAAATCCAATCTACATTTAAAAAAAAAAAAAAAAAAGTACACTAGCTAAGTAAGCGCAATCTCAAGAGAGGTACCCTCTGCCCCAGCCTGCCCTGCCCTCCTAACACTATCCCCAAGCCCTCCCATACAGAAACTCTGCATCTGTCCCTGCTCTTTACTGATTTCTTAAATAGCACCTGTGCTATCTATTGCTTCTTAGTTTTAAACTTTGAGTTCTTGGGGAAACCACTAAAACAGATGCTGTTGAGTGTTGAGCCATACATTCATTTACAAGATTTTCTCCACTACCAAGTTAGAAAATGGCATACCAAAAAATGTGACAGTAGCCCACATGCCTCATCCAAAGAAGAAAAATCTCAAAAGAAAATAGAGGAATTTTCATTTGCGGTTGGTGCCTTCTCTAGAGAGAGAGCAAGTTTGCTAACCTCAGTTGGCCAAGTTGCTTTGTTTCCTGAAATATAAATTTAACACTTGGAAATAACAAGAGCGATAGACAAAGCCAGGAAGGGCCCCAGCAGTTACAAGCTCTGTGATTATTTCTTGAACCAAACACCTAAGGCTCTTAGTAGTACCAAGCTTTATTGGAAAATCTTAGTTCCCCTGATCCAACAGCTGTAACTTTTTAAGTGATTTCACAGAAGACCTCAAGATTCTCAAGCCAAAGCCACTCCTTATACCACCCTCAAAATATTTACAAAATGAAACACTTTCAATCTTAACTGTGTTTAGTTTGTAAACACCTTATTTGTTCTGATGACCGTGGTACCAACACTAAAAGCAGCCTTTTAAACAAAGTAGCTCAAATAAAACCACACACAGACACACATACATTCTTAACACCCTGAGCCTGTCCACAAAGCAAGAAAACCAGGATTCAAATTCCTTGGCACCTATTCACAGAGCTCCTGTAAGCACCACCCAAGTACATAATCCACTGTGCTCTCTTTACTATCACACCTCCTCACTGATTTATACCTCTGAAAACTCACAGAATCCGACTACTGGATGATAACAGAATGTTACAAAAATTGGACAAATGCCCCCACCCTGTTCTTCGCTCACATCAGCCAGTCTGGGACAACTGAACTTGTGTGTAGAACAACTCCACCCCAGATGAGAGACCTATTGTCTCCCCGCTCTTCTTCCCAAAAGGTGCCTCAGAGCCGTTGGTGCCCTGGCAAAACCTTTAGGTGTCTTTGCCTTTGTCTCTCTCTCCCTATTCTCCTGTCACTGACCTCCTGGGAAAGTTATCTGGGCCAAGTATAGTGCAACGGAGAAATCTATAAATCCCTGGTTTGGGGTAATGATACGAAATTTTAACTAGAAAAATATTTTATGTAGGTGAATGTATTCCAAAAGCAAATAATTAGGAAACACGTCTCTCTATTTTAAACACACTGAAGGCCCTTAATACTCAAGTCATGCTACACAGGAGTTCTGGTTTATGCTGAGCTGAAACTGCTTCACATAAAGCAATTTAGGGGAATGTTACAATTGCTGACAGAACTATCAATGGAAAGAATACAGACCTTGGATCTCCAGTCAGGGCTCTACTACTTACTATTCATTCAGCAAATACTTATTAAATACCTATAATGGCAAAACACTGATATAAATACTGAGGAGACAGGGATGGACAAGACAAACACCTCTGCCCTCAAAGAGCTTACAGTCTAGTAGGGGAGATAAGAAGTAAACAGATAAATGAAGGAGACTTTCAGTTAGCGATAAGTTCTAGGACAAAAATAAATGGTAAATCACAACTTCTGATCCTTTTTCCTCACAGAGGTGTAACCACCTACTTAAATGAGATGATGAATGTCAAGCATCTGGCACATAGCATCCCCTAAGCATTTACCTGCATAGCAATGGAAATGCATAGACACTCGACAGATACACACTTTTTACCGCCTTAACTGCAAGGTTTGTGATGATGCACCTTGGCATTAAATGCAAGTAAAAGGAAAACAAAACATTTGTATAATACAATCAAGTTACAAATAACTGCATCTCATCAAGAATCTGTAAAAAGGTAAGACCTAAACAATTAGCTGTAAGCTAAAGGTATAAACAGAAGTCCAGCTACTGGGAGTAATACTAGCTGTCTTGCCCCTTTGAAGGGTTGCCATGAAGAACCAGGCCATTTTGCCACACAAGTAAGGCTCAAAGTCACATGATTTTATAGCTAGAATTAACTTTAGGAAACCCTCTACACCCTTCTTCACACATTACCAATAAGGAGACCGATGTCCCCAGAGGTACAGAGCTTAACCCCAGAGTGAGGTTACCAGTAATGACAAAGCCAGAGCAGGACCCAAGTGTCCTAGTTCCCAGGCCAGGGTGTTTCAGCCTCAAAAACCTGCAGCCTCTAGACAGGCTTTTAGATTTTATGAGAACCACGAGTGATGACTGTCTTCCATAATTCAATTTCATAATCAGAGGAAACTCGCTTTCAGTTGTTAATTGTCGCTGATCACTTCTGACCAGCTGCACCTGGAGCAAATTGACCTTTACTGGTGACCAGGGAGCTCTCTTCATGCATAAGAAATAAAGAGCGCCCTTCGTGAGACAGCCAGCTGCCTCCAACACTGTTTGCTCCATTATTGGGAAATGCTGCGGCTAGCCTGAAAGGGAAAAAGAGACCTTTCAATTGTAATTTTCAGATCTTGCCTTAGGAAAAGGGCTCAAACAATTCGTTTGTGAAAGGGAGGTGGAGAAATGCGGTCTGGGCACCAGAGAGAGATACAGATCTAAGCCCTGTGTTCAAGCTATTTACAAGAGAATGGGGAGAGTCCTGGGACTGTGAACCGGCTGAGGACAGAGCAGCTGGGCCCACGGAAAGCACTTGACCACACCCACTGACCACGCCCTCCCAGCTGCCCGCAGAGCCGCATCGAATCGAAACAGGAGTGGGAACTGTTAAGATTCCAACGGCAGGAGTCGCCATGGCAACAGGATTCATCTTGCAGGCAAGCTCCTCTCCAATTCACTGGGTCCTGCTGGAGTCTCAAGAAAACTACCAGCCCAGTGAAAGGAAGGGGCCAGCTCCGATGGGAGCAAAACAGTCACGGGTGGCATTTCCTCTTGATGCTCTCTTGAAGCGGGGGGGTGGGGGGGTGGTGAGGGGGTGGGACGAATGGGGATGGGGGGAAATGAGCCCACTGAAATATTTTGTGGGAGTGAGACAAACACCCCAACCCAGGCTGTGAGCTCCTTGAGAACAGCGACTTTAGCATGATTTGATGAATGAGTGAGTAATCCAACGAATGAAGGTGCCAAGAACCGGGAGAGGAAATCCAGAGGACTTCAGAGTTCTCGGGCCTTAAGCACGTCTGCAGTCGGAGGCCAAGCCTATGGCAAGCAAGTGGCTTTTCCACACCAACTGAAAAACCCGATTATTCCTGCCTCAAAGCGAACCTTATCTTTAGATTATTCGACACTCACCTCCCTTGCATCTCCTGGCTCGTGGCTCCGGGGCAGGCGATGCGTGCTCTCTGCCGAAGGAGCAGAGTGCAGGGGAGACGCATATACGCCAGACCGAGAGGGATCGCGAGGCGCGCGCGCTCTGCGGCGCCTCGAACCCAGGACGCAGGCGGCGCAGCCTTCAGGGTTGCTGCCGCCAACACCCGTCGCTCCCTCCGCAACGCCGAGTTTCCCTCCTCTCGCTTTGAGACACTTAGCTTACAACTTTGCTTGAATTACACTCACCCCGCCCCTTTCGAATGGGGCTTGAAATGAGGGTGCCAGGGATGGTGGGGGTTCTGCTCCGACGCGGACGGGTACAGGAGTCTCTTCTTCCCTGTCACCACCTTCGAGTCCACTAAGCTTGCCTCGGGATTCTCCCTCTCGGAGCCGCCGGGTCAGGAGCTCCTAGCCACTACACTGTCTCCATCCCCGAGCCGAGGCCACGACCCCTACAGCCCCAACCCCAGGGTGCCTGCTGCAAGACGGCGAATGGTACTCTGCCGGCTTTCCTGGCATCCGAGAGCCTCAAAAAGGAGGGAGGGACCACCGTCCTCCTTGGGGCTCGCTTCGCTTTGCGCCGCGCTGCAGCCATTTTCCTATCCTCAGCTTGGCAGCCGGGAGCTGTCTCGGTCCCGTTCCCACCCAAATCTAACCTGAAGGACGGGTTTAATATTTACCTACTGGCCCGGGTGCTCCGGGGAGGCAGCGAGAGGGCGCGCCGCGAACCCAGCGCCTAGCTGGGGGAAGCGCGCCCAACCTCGCGCCACTGCGCGATGCCACCTAATGAATGAGTGGGGCGGGTAAGGCGGCGCGTCCCCCTTACCTGAGCAGCCCCAGCATGCTGGAAAGGCAGCTCTGCGCTCCGGGTACAATGGGATCCGGTTAAACAGTTTCCTTCACAGCCGCTCGTAGGTTACTAACTCGCAGGTGACATCACCCTCTCTCCGCCTGATAGGATACAATGTGGCGCCCACTGCGCATGGACTCCCCGGCCGGGCCTGCAGACTCCTGGGAGCTGTAGTCCTGACCTGGCAAGCGGAGCTTTTCTACTGGGATTCTTGGAACTACCCTTCCCGACGCACTCCTCAGCGTCTCCGTCTCCGCCCCTTGGCCCCGCCCCCTGCCAGGACCCGCCCCCTCCCCGCCCTCGAGCTTTGGAGCTTCTGCCGTGGTGGTTCTGATCCAGAGCTGCGGGCAGCGCCGGCCAGCGGGAGGGCCGTCCTTTGGCTGTGGCCTTTGACTTGACCTTTACTGGATCCCGTGCGGGCTCTGAGGAGTCCTGGGCTTGTGCACGTCGGCCTGGGAGCTCTGACCAACCCGGCTCTCTTGTCCCCAGCCGGGAAGAGATTAAGCCTTTCACTGCCTTCCCCAAGCTGAGCAACTAATTAATAGGATGCACTGGTTTCTGGGTTAATGCGATCCTGGAATTCCCCCACGACCCTGGGGATGGGGCGATGCCGGCGCCGAAGGGGAAGAATTCTCGTGTGCCCCACTTCGTTCAACTCACCTTTCTCTTCTTTTCCCTTCTCCCCTGTTTTACGGAGCCCGGGTAACCAAGCAGAACGCGGGGAACAGTTTTGTTGGCTGAGCTGACGGAATAACGGAGGCTGTCATTAATAAAAACTCGGTGTAATAGACAGTCGCCGCAATCCTCAGTCAGGGAGCCTTCTTCGACTGCAGAGATAAAACTATCGTGCAGCCATGCTTTTGTTCATCTCTGCAACAGACTTCCCTCGCTGATGGTTCTCAATTCCAAGGAAGATAACATCTTAAAGTTTTAATAATGAATGTGTGTGTGTGTGTGTGTGTATTTCACAATACTCTTCATTTTTTATATCTTTTCCTTCAAATATTTTTTAAAAGATCCTAAACGAGTTGGGATCGACTCGACGGCAACGGGTTTTGGTTTGAAACCAAACATCGTGCTGTGGAAGAATTGCCATGATATTAATATACCTAAATGTTTACGTAGAGGTAAGAAAAAGGAGTGTAGAATTCTTTTTTTAGTATATAAAATTCCTCTCTAGCATTTTTACCACTATTCAATGAATGCCAGGTATTAAAAATTAACAGTGAGAGAAGTCCCTAGGTGTATTTTTAAATCAAAAAATAAATTCATCTAGTTATTCCAGTAGTAAATGCAGAGAAAATTAAAATGATATTTGATGTGTCTATCAATGACATATAAAAATCAGCTGACACCTGCCATCTCTGCTAGCAAAATCTTTAGAAGCTATGATGGATTACACATCTTCCTAAAAGGTTTGCAATTAAGATTTCAAAGGCCTCTCCATCTAATTGTTTGGTCGAAGTCTTATCACTTTTATATTCTCGTTTAATCTGCAACAGTAACTTGGATTCAAGTGAAAAATATTCGTGGATCTATTTGAGGATCTCAGGGAGAGGGAAATGCTTTGTTTTCCTGAGAGAGAGGTTTTAGTGCTGAATTCTGATTTTCTTTTAACAAGCCTATTTCTTATACACCAGACACATTTTTCTCCACTGAAGGAAGATTGAATGTTGCTCTTCTGTTCTGAGATATTCAGTTCATTTCAAATATTGTCTTAAGTAGAACCCAGACAATACAAGTGTTCCCTTGGCCATCCGATTAAGAGGACGGTCAGTGATATTCTAGCTAATGGGTAGGCTTAATGTATTGTCATTCGTTTCATGGGAAAAACATTGAGAAAGAAACTTGACCTAGGATGATTCTAAAGGCACTCTCAGTTTTATAACTATGTAAAGCTTTTAGATGGAAACATAATCAGTGGCTGAAATTTATTGAGTTAATAAATTGGATGTGGAGCCTCTCTATAAGACAGGGCTTATCCTTACAGATACAGGAGTTATCTTCATACGTAACTGAGGCACACTCGGAAGAGTATCTTTGTAGGAGAAATCACCTTACAGCAAGTTCTCTTGAGTATTCAGCAATGAAGGAGAGGATGGAGTCTGGCAGAAGAAAAACAAATCCATTCTCTGTAGCAATTAATATTACAAAGATGTGATGTAACTCATCTCCAGAGATAAAGGACTGCATACACAATAAACTAAATAGATATGTAGATAGATAGATAGATGATAGATACATAGATAGACAGATAGATAGATAGGCTTTGTGTTTGGAGGCATTTTTCTAGTAGTAATGGATTTGAACTGATCCCTGCATACTCTCATTGGTAACCAGGGAAAACAAAGACAGCCCTTCAGCATCAGAAAGGCAATCTGTGGACCTGGGACCAGAGGAAACTTACGACAACTTCTATAAACACAAAAGGGAATTCACACACATACATTCTCTTTCACATATACTCACTGTGTGTGTTTGTATTTATTTTCTAGGTGACTAAGTAGTCTCATAAGACATCAAAAACAACCACTCACTCTGTCTAGCTGGATTTATACTCTTAGTCAAAAGAGTTTCTTTACTTCCTCCCCCTCCCCCCTTTTCTTTTTAAACAGCGGCTGCTGATCTGGAATAATCTTATGAAAGGCCCTGCCTCGTCCCATAATCATGGTCTATTAATTAGGAACCTGTAGGACCACTGAGAAGAATAGATTTAATTGACCAACTACAGGTGGGGGAAGGGGGAGGCGCCGCGGGCATTTTGCTGATCCTTCGAAACGTCCTCTCTGTGCCTGGCTACAAGGTTTTACTCTAGATATTGGGTTTTAGATAAGGGAGGAAATGAGATATCAACAGAAAGAAAGAATTTAAAGTTTGTATCCTTGCATGTGTTTTTCAAACAATAGCTTGGTGTTTTGTAACAACTGAAGTTGTGTGCTGAGCCCAGGTTTGGGACTGTGCCATTTTACCACTTTTAAGCAATGTGACTTTGCTTATTCTGAGCTACTCATTCTTTCTGAACCTCAGTTTCCTCATTTGTAAAATGAGAGTAACGACAGTACTTACTTCCAAAGGTGTCTGAAGATTAAATCAGAAGAGACATGTGAAAAAACTTTTCAAACCGAAAAGAACTATACAAATGTTAGTTCTTAATATCAGTCGCAATTTCCCCATAAAGACTATCTCAGAAAAGTCAGGTCTCCTTAAACAACAAGTTAATACAAACTTATTTAAACAGAAAAAAAAATCTTATTCTTGACAAGAGACTGTTAAATATTGTATAGCATACGCGTATCGGATTCAAACTGCCGACCCTTTGGTTAACAGCCATAGTTTTAACCACTGTGCCACCAGGACTCCATATTATCTCACTCTAATTTGTAAGTAGGCAGAAAGAACTTTTGATAATGACAAATCCCAGAGTTGAACAGTGCCCGTCCTTGGCTGGTTCTCAAATCCATACCTTGTCCTTTCCTGGTATTGCAGGCAGCTGTCCCACGCTTCCCAGCATGGGGAGGCACTGCTGGGAGAATGGAGGTGGAAGGAAGGGAAAAGCCAGGGTATTTCCCCACCTCTTCTGCCTTGGGTGATGTTTCTGTCAGTGGCAGCAGCATTTCCCGTTTTAGACTGGTATGTCGTGGTTCCAGCTTCAGCCAGGTCACCCGGACTCTCTTCACCTTTTCCCTTGGTCCCTCCAGCCTGGGAGGTAGTTTCCTGCTGTTGCTAATCTCTAGGATGCATGTTTGGCTTCTCAGATCTTCTATCACTTGTGTCTGACCAGTTTTCTGTACTATATTATCTCTGTTTTAACTACTTAGCATGGCTTCTGTTTTCCTGGTGGAACACTTACTGATATACTCAAGCCTTGGTTAAAGTTCTTTTAGGAGCAGGCAACAGGAACTCTGTGTGGCCAGTTTATGCAAAACAAAGAAATTAGTGGGGTTTATTGAAAGGATTTAAGGGTATCCTACATAATCAGTGGAGGAGTTAAACAACCAAGGCTCAGGAAGAGCAAGACTGGGGCAGCTCTGGCAACCTAAACAGTAGTAGTTTACTGATCTCTTGAGAGCTCTGCTCTAATATCCCTCAGTGTCTCTGTCTCTTTGTCTCAAATTTCAAATTCCTGAGAGAAGCTGACTGTCCTATCTCAGATGACTACCCCTGACTTAACTAACTAGACCAGTGGTTCTTAAAGTGTGGTCCCCAAACCTGTAGCATCAATACCACCTGAGAACTTGTTAGAAAGTTCAGGGGTAGGCCCTACAATTTGTGTTTTAACAAGTCCTTCAGGTGATTCTGACACACAAGAACATTTTTAAACCACTGATCTATAGCAAGGAGCCCTGGTGGCACAGTGGTTAAGAGCTTGTCTGCTAACCAAAAGGTCAGCAGTTCAAATCTACCAGCTGCTCCTTGGAAACCCTAGGGAGCAGTTTTACTTTATCCTATAGGGTCACTAAGAGTCTGAATCAACTCGACGGCAGTGCGTTTGGTTTTGGGTCAGATCTATAGCAAAGACAACAAGATCATGTGGTTCAGATAAGGTCATTCAGGACCTATTCCTGTGTATCTGGGAGTCTTCCCAGAGAGGAGGACGTGTTGTGAATCTGGTAGCCACCCCAAGAAGTATCAGCTAAAGCTGGTAAATATGTCAGGATCTCAAAAGTAAAACTCGGTTCTTTCTGAGGGGAAAGACTTGGTAGCATTCTGAGTCAACTAATCAATTTAGTCACTGTGAAGGCATTTGGAAAAGATTCCTTTCAGTGTGTTTCATTGAGAACCCAGAAAAGCTGAAAAATCAGGATCAAGGCAGGACAAGGGACATGGAATCCTACAGAAATCTAAGAACAGTAACAACAGTATGGTCAGGAGCAGTGAGAGGCAAAGTGAAAGTAACTCCAGCGCTCAAACTCTGTCCAGACCAGTCTTATCTAAACAGCCCGCAGAAATTCTCCTCTGACGTATCTTAGCTACTCTACCTGCATCAGCTTATTCATAACTGGCTTGCTCCTAGCCCATCTATGAGACCTGCAATTGTTCATTTCTGTAGCCACAAGCCCCTATGGATTTATTTAAGTTTAAATTAATTAAAAGTAAACAAAATTAAAAATTCAGTTCCTCAGTTGCACTAGGTACATTTCAAGTGCCCAATGGCCACATGAAGCTGTTGTTTGGTGCTGTCTAGTCGATTTCAACTCATAACGACCCCATGTGACAGAGTGGAACTGCCGCATAGGGTTTTCTAGGCTGTAATCATTATGGAGAGCAAATCGCCAGGTGTTTCTCCCATTAAGCTGCTGAGTAGGTTTGAACTTCTAACCTTTCAGTTAGTAGCTGAGCCCTTAATGGTTGTGCCACCAGGGCTCCCTCACATGAGGCTAGTGGCTACCGTATCGGACAGCACAGATATAGAACATTCCCATCATTTCAGAAAGTTCTACTGGACAGTGCCGTGCTAGATTCTCTTTTACCTCATAGATTTTTAGCTTCTGTTCATGCTGAAACATTTTACATTCTCCATCTTCCCCAAGTCAAATTCCAGAGAGAGAAAGAACTTGATTGTTCCGCTTCATCATTTTAAGCTAGATCATACCCTAAATAAACTGGCCACCATGAAAAAGGCAGATAGCCCAACAGAAAAATGGGCAAAAAATGAACAGGCACTACGCACATACAAAGCATATCCGAATGATCAAAAAACATATGAAAAGTTTCAAATTCATTAGCCGTCAGGAAAATGCAAATATAGATCACAATATAGATCATTTTTACTACACACTTACTAGAGTGGTTAAAATTAAAAAGCCCAAGATAAGAAGCAACTTAAATCTTACACTCCTGGTGAGAGTTTAAATTGGTATAACTGCTTTGGAAGACTCTTTGACAGTATCTACTAAAAGTGAACATACATACATTTTATGGTCCAGCAATTCTGTAGGAATATATCCAACAGAATTGTGTCCATATGTTCACCAAAAGCCAAATATATGGGTGTTCATAGCAATGCTGTTCATTGTAGCCTACGGTTGCCATGCAATACTTTGGAGCCCTGGTGGGGCAGTGGTTAAGAACTTGGCTGCTAACCAAAAGGTCAGCAGTTCTAATCCACCAGCAGCTCCTTGGACAACCTGTGGGGCAGTTCTACTCTGTCCTATAGGGTTGATACGAGTCAGAATCGACTCAACGGCAAGGTTTTTTTTTTTAATGTTGTAAATATTATTCATTGTTTGTCCAAAATTCAAGTTTAACTGGGCATCCTGCATTTTTATCTGCTAAATCTGGAAACCTTATTATTGCCTTAAATCAGAAACAATACAGTTGTTCATCAAGAATAGAATAGATAAGTAGACTGTGGCATATTTATATAACTAATGCTATATATTGGGATTGGAGGAAGACTCATTAACAACCTGCATTATGCAGATGTCACAACCTTGCTTGCTGAAAGAGGACTTGAAGCACTTACTGATGAAGATCAAAGACTACAGCCTTCAATATGGATCACATCTCAACATAAAGAAAACAAAAATCCTCACAACTGGACCAATAAGCAACATCACAATAAACAGAGAAAATATTGAACTTGTCAGGAATTTCATTTTACTAGGATCCACAATTCACACCCATGGAAGCAGCAATCAAGAAATCAAATGAGATATTGCAATGGAAAAATGTGCTGCAAAAGACCTCTTTAAAGTGTTAAAAAGCAAAGACGTCACTTTGAGGACTAAGGTACACCTGAACCAAGCCATGGTATTTTCTATCTCCTCATATGCATGCTAAAACTGAAAAATGAATACGGAAGACTGTAGAAGAATTGATGCCTTTGAATTTTGGTCTTGGGGAAGAATATTGAATATACCATGGACTTCCAGAAGAATGAACAAATTTGTCTTGGAGGAAGTACAGCCAGCCTGCTCCTTGTAAGCAAGGATGGCTAGATTTCAACTCACATACTTTGGACATGTTATCAGGATGGACCAGACCCTGAAGAGGGACATCATGCTTGGTAAAGAAGAGGGTCAGTGAAAGACAGGAAGACCCTCAGCAGGATGAACTGACGTAGTGGCTGCAATGATGGGCTCAAGTATAGTGACAACGGTGAGGATGGTGCAGGACCAGACATTGTTTCATTCTGTTGTACATAGTGTCACTACGAGTCAGAATTGACTGGAGGCATCTAACAACAAACAACATATATCAGAGGTCAGCAAACTTTTTTTGTAAAGGGACAGATAGTAAATATTTTAGGCTTTGTGGGCCATATGATCTCTATTGCAACTACTTTACTCTGCCATTGTATTGTGAAAGCAGTCATAGATGTAAAGGAATGAGAGTGGCTGTGTTCCAGTAACGCTTTATTTACAAAAAGAGTTGGCTGCCCTGCAGGTCATAGTTTACCAATCTTTGCTATATAGGAATGAGAATGAATGAGTCATGTCTACATCTAAAAATTTGGATGAACCTCACAAAAATAACAAACTGTGTGAAAAAGGATATATTGCATGATTACATTTATATGAAGTTCAATAACAAGTAAAACAAATTATGATGTTAGAAGACAGACTAGAAGTTATCTTCAGGAGATAATAGGAGAGAGCATGAGAGATTCTGGTGTGCTCGTATTGTTCACGTTTTTTATCTGGGTGCTGATTACATCGCTAGTTCACTTTGTGAAAATTCATCATGCTGTATGCTTATGATCTGCGTGCTTTTCTGTACATACGTTATACTAAAATAAAATGTTTATTTAAATAAAAAAAGCAGAGCAAATTATCTGAAGATCATTCCCATAAGAAATTATTTTATATATTCTGGTACCCTATTTTGGTTTATCAAAACTTATTTACAAGTTAAAGATGGACTGGGCATTCAGAGGAGAGGAAGAATGCTGTTTACTTTTTAGGTTTTTGCAACTTTCTTTGTTAGGGATTATCCTGGCAGATGAATTCTCCTCTGTGGCTGGAATACTATGGCATGTAGGATTTGTATAACAGCCTTGTTTCACAGCAGGTTGTGCTAACACTTAGATGCTGGATTTGAAGATTAGGGACGACTTTGGTCCTGTATTACATGAGAACCTTCTCATGTGGAATTTCTCATGGAAAGCCACACTTCAATACAATATGTCATAGCATATTATCTTTGTGAGAGTATTTTCTCTTCACCAAACTGTGATTGTAACCTTTTCTCTCGGGTTGTCTGTGCCCTCTCCCTGTGTCTCAAGCTCCTAAAATAATATTTTGGGTTGTCAGAAGACTAGTCACCCAGTTAAAAGGGAAGAGGAGATGTTGGAATGCTTTATTCTGGCTTTGGTTTCCTGCAAGTGACAGGTTTTCTTCTCTGGGATTTATTTTATTGTTTTAGAAAATTATACTCATTTAAATCTAAACATAGTAAAAGCAAGTAAAATATAACCCTGCTATTTTTCCCGCATGTGTCACAGTGCCTCTGACTAACAGGGTCATCTCCCTTTTGATTTAAGCACGTAAATTAACTACACTTGAAGCAATATCACCTCTGACTACAAGCCCACTAGAATTTGCAAGTTGGGTAGCTTTGTGTTAGGTCAATGGTAGCATGGGAGACCTCCAAAGAAAATTCAGATGGCTCAGAGAGGAATATAGGGTTTTAAGTAAGCTTGATTGTATCCCTAATTTAATAGTGGACAATCCCTACAGCTATCATTTCAGGAAACCTTTTCACAAGGCACATCCATACTTAAGTGCAGGTAAAAAGCCACCTGTTCCAGGCACATCTGTGCTGGAGCCAATTGTATTGCCTCAGGAGAATCCACTGCTAAATTTTCAGAAATTGCAAGCCAGTTGTTAAACACAGCCGATATTACAAATGAAATTGTATAAATCTACAATTAAATAAATTATATTTTTAAAAGGTTGTTGTTTGCTCTTGCTGCTGTTTGCGGTTTAGCTGTCGTTTGTTGTCAGTTCAATTCTGACTCGCGGCGAACCTATAGACAGAGTAGAACTGCCCCATAGAGTTTCCTAGGCTGTAATCCTTAAAGGAGCAGATTGTCAGGTCTGTTTTCCTGCGGGGCTGCTAGGTGGGTTCAAACCACTAATCTTTTTGTTAGCAGCTAAGTGCTTAACCATTGCACACTGGGGCTCCTTTTAAAACAGGTAAAAATATGCAAAATTTATCATTTCTTTTTTTCTTTTTGTGCTTTAGGTGAAAGTTTACAGTGCAAATTAGTTTTTTATTCAAAAATTTGTAAACAAATTGTTTTGTGACATCGGCTGCAATCCCCTCAATGGGTCAGCGCTCTCCCCCTCTCCATCCTGGGTTCCCCATGACCATTCCTCCAGTTTTCCTGTCTCTTCCTGCC
Source organism: Trichechus manatus latirostris (assembly GCF_000243295.1). Lineage (NCBI taxonomy): Eukaryota > Metazoa > Chordata > Mammalia > Sirenia > Trichechidae > Trichechus > Trichechus manatus. The sequence continues at coordinate 11,222,033 of NW_004443946.1, read as the reverse complement.
TTCACATCTTGCCTTTGGGCTGGAGTTGCCCATTTGGTCTTGTATACTTGATTGTACTAAGAAGCACGTTCCTCACTTGTGTTGTCATTTGTTTTATAGGCCTGTCTAATCTTTGGCTAAAAAGTGGGCTTCAGGAGGGGCTTCAGTTCTGAGTTAGCAGGGTGTCTGGGGACCATAGTCTCCAGGGTTCCTCCAGTCTCTTTCAGACCAGTAAGTTCAGTCTTTTTTGTGCGTGTGTGCATGTGAATTTGAATTTTGTTCCACATTTTTCTCCTGCTCTGTCTGGGACCCTCTATTGTGATTGATGTCAGAGCATCAGCGTGGTCGTGGTGGCAGCCTGGCTCTATTTAGTTCTTCTGGGTTCAGGCTGGTGGAGGCTCTTGAGTCCTTTGGGCTAATATTTTCCTTGTGTCTTTGGTTTTCATCATTTCTTAATTGTTACTACATTTTACTACTATCTAAGATGGACTATATGAAGAATGTGGCATCCGAATTGGCAGAAGACTCATTAACAGCCTGTGATATGCAGATGACACAACCTTGCTTGCTGAAAGCGAAGAGGACTTGAAGCACTTACTGATGAAGATCAAAGACCACAGCCTTCAGTATGGATTACACTTCAACATAAAGAAAACAAAAATCCTCATGACTGGACCAATAAGCAACAGCATGATAAATGGAGAAAAAATTGACACTGTCAAGGATTTCATTTTACTTGGATCCACAATCAATGCCCACAGAAGCAGCAGTCAGGAAATCAAACAACCCATTGCACTGGGCAAATCTGCTGCAAAAGATCTCTTTAAAGTGTTCAAAAGCAAAGATGTCACTTTGAGGACTAAGGTGCGGTCTGACTTAAGCCATGATATTCTTAATTGCCTCATATGCATGCGACAGCTGGACAATGAATAAAGAAGACTGAAGAAGAATTGATGCCTTTGAATTATGAATATACTGTGCACTGCCAGAAGAACGAACAAATCTGTCTTGGAAGAAATACAGCCACAGAGCTCTTTGGAAGTGAAAATTGTAAGACTTCGTCTCACGTAATTTGAACATGTTATCAGGAGGGAGTAATCCCTGGAGAAGGACATCATTCTTGGTAAAGTAGAGGGTCAGCAAAAAAGAGGAAGACTTTCAATGAGATGGATTGACACAGTGGCTTCGACAATGGGCTCAGACATAACAACAATTGTAGAGATGGCACAGGGCGAGGCAGTGTTTTGTTCTGTTGTACATAGGTTGCCATGAGTTGAACCTGACTCAACAGCACCTAACTACAACAGCAGGCTCTTTATATTACTGTACAGAATCCAAATGGTGGAAATACTATATGATAGTGTGCTACTGGGGGTCTCTTCCCAGCTCCACATTTAGTGCCATCTCATTGGTTCCTAGAAATCAACATGGTGGGAATATTCACATCACGGAAATGTGCAAATGCTATAAATTAGCGCTTCCCCGGAAGAGCCAGTTTTAAAATATTTACCAGCAACTTCCTCCTCTTCCATTTGTAATAAAGAAACCAGCCCTTCTCGAACTACCATGCAATTCTCTGTGTTTTTCTCTTGTGACTTCATCCCGCTGTTGGGTTCTGGAAACAGAGACACTGTGTGTCATTGTACTCGGCTTGGGCAGAAATGTGATGTTAGATCCTGAGCTGAGAAAAGCCCAGTTCCCTATTGTATTTAAGGAGCTGAGCATTTTCCCTCAAAGCTGAAAGAGGAACTTGGTGACAGGTTTAGTGAGGAGTGGTGGTTTTGAAAGGAGTCCTGGTGGCGCAATGGTTAAAGCACTCAGCTGCTAACCTGAAGGTTGGCAGTTTGAACCTACCAGCCGTTCCACAGGAAAAAAGACCTGCTTATCTGCTTCTGGAAAGATAACAGCCTAGGAAATCCTATGTGCAGTACTCCTCTGCCCTATAGGGTCACTATGTGTTGGAATCGACTCAAAGGCACACAACAACAACATGTGGCTTTGAGAGGGCAGTTATCGTTCGGCAGTAGAATTCTTTCCTTCCATGTGGGAGACCTAGGTTCAATTCCTGGCCAATGCACTTCATGCGCAACTGACGCGTCTATCACTGGAGGCTTGTGTGTTGCTTTGTTGCAGAACAGGTCTTAGCAGAGCTTTCAGACTCAGACTAGGAGAAAAGCCTGAAAATCTACTTGCAAAAAATCAGACAATGACAACCCTATGGATCACAATAATCTGATCCCGTTTTGCGTGAGGTCACCATGAGTTGGGAGCCCACTCAAGGGCAGCTAACAATAACAACAACCAGTTGTTAGGAAATACGAAGAGAAGGAAGTCAACCTGGGGCTGCTATAGGTATCAGATGGATTGCAGAGAGAATTCTGGAATAACTGCACTAGCACTAGGGCTTCCTGACCATGTGACAGCTTAAAACAGGGCCCTATATGCTGTCCTTGAGAACACTCTCACTAGTCTGTGAGATAATGATAAAAAAATATGAAAAAGGCAACGTAAAGAGTTTCTGTTTTTTTAAAAAATGAAATATCTTCGTATAAGGACTTTTTAATGCTGGGATCATAGACTAATTGTCTCAAGAGCAATCAAATCAACTGTGTTAGAAGCATGAGGCTGTGAGGCTATAAGGATGCACCATTATAGATAGAGAGATAGTAGTTTTCACCATCCTTACGGCCACATGTATATATATTATATTGTATTTTAAGAATAATTCTGTTCCTTAAGCCTGTTTTGTGCCCATTCCCTGACCCATTGCATTAGAGAAATACTTTTTTTCCCTTTAGGGGAAAAAAATAAATAAATGTTATCAATGGTGATGAGGTTCCCTAGACCAAAAACGCAACTGCATCCCAGAGTATAGTTGATTCATAGTATTAACCTTGTGAGCCTGAGGTCTGAATGGTGGGGAGAGGGGGTAGGCCTTACAGAAATGAGGGACAAAAAAAAAGAGGGAAGAGCATATCTTTTCCCTTGCCTGAGCCAGAGGCAGATGCCCTAGAAAATCTGAACAGGAGAAGCTTGTCCTCATCCCATTTCACAACTGGCTCTCCAGCATCTGGTATCCCTCTCACCAGACACTGTGCCCACATAGCACTTGGCATTCTTCACTTTGTCACGTTCACAGTCTGTCCTAACTCCTAAGGTGCTCTAAGTTCCAAAAGTCACTTGCTCCCTCCTCTGTATTTTTTAATCACAGCCCTTCCCTTTTTCCAACACAGCTGGTCTCAGGTGTCATTGAACAAATTTATACAACTGTGTGAATGATTAATAGCCCTTAAGCTTCCCAGAATCATTTGAGTTGTTAGTAATGAGTCTTGCAAACACAAGTTATCTCTAATTGGCAGTATATTGTGAAATTAAAACAAAAGAAGGGAGAGTGAGAGTTTGGGAGGAAAGAATATTAGAATAGGGAGAAACGGGGCAGGTCCCACAGAGGCAATCCACACACTGGTAGCAGTTGCTTAATCTTTGAAAATGTGTTCGTGATTTTCAAAAACTTACCTTTGACCCACAGATTTTCCTGAACTGGTCAAAGCTGGATTTTAGCTAATCCTTGATTTGGTAATTGCCCACCTGGTACAGGCAGCCCCAGAATAACAAATATTTCCAGATTAAACATTAAAATCCTCTAAATCATTTTAGATTCCAGCTTGAAAGTCTCCACGTTTCCCATCAGGGGCTTGTGTGGGAACTGTGGAGCTTCCAGCCATAGAGGGAGGATGGTGAGAGGTGAAGTGTGTGTGTGTGTGTGTGTGTCTGTGTGTGTGTGCATGTGTGTGTATGCACGTGTGCTAGAGGAGGTTGCAGATGTATGTTTGTATGCACAAGCTATCATTTTGCAAGAAGCGTTTGACATATAATTAAACAGTTGCAATAGATTCTAGCTTTGCAAGTTTAGGAGACATGTATTATTCAGCTTTAAAATCCATACTGACGTCTAAAATTCCTTCTCTCCAGCTACCTAAGCCTCTGCCCTTGCCAGACCAAGGTCCTCCTGCAGTGATAAGTGAACGTATATTCTTTTTACAATTCTAATCTCATTTCTTTTTTCTCCCCCTAGTTAAACGTATGCTTACTTCCCTAAACTTTCCACAGAACAGGTGTCTACTGGTGCTTGAATTCCCTTTTGATCTATTGTTCAGAGTTAACCAGAACTCTATTAATCATCTTTACATCAGTGTTTGCTCCTTAGTAATAAATGCTCATCAATTAGCTGTAGTTGTTCGCCTACAAACATGAACACTGACGAATGACCATTAATACTAACAAGAATCCATCAGGCATAAACAATAGAAGGGAGTTTGCACAGATGATGATCATTGTGGGTCATCAATGATGAATGTTAAATTTTATCTTGCATTCATAGTGTGTGGGGAGCCAGGCAAAATATAAAACACAACACAGCCCCTGATCTTAAGGAACTGAGAGACTAAAACAATAAAAATAAGAATGCGTCTTTCATTTTACCACAGGGAACTTCACCAGAGCAGTGTGGAGAAATCTCCCAATGACTTGAACGAAGGTCAGAGAGAAACGTTTTCAAAATGGAACCTGTTTGGTCAAAGTTAAAAGACAATGGAGTGACCACTTGTTGCTTATATTTTTTGCTAGTAAGCACTTCTCTACTTTTCATTCTACAACAACACCATTCAATAGAAATTTAATACGAGCCACGTATGTGCTTTAAACTTTTCTAGTAGCCACAGCTTTAAAAAGTACAAAAAAACCTGTTAAATTAATTTTAATAATGTATTTTTAACCAAATAAATCCAAAATATCATTTTAACATTAATTAAATAATTTACATTATTTTTTCATGTAAATCTTCAAAACTAGAGTATATTTTACACTTATAGAACATCTCAGTTCAGACTAGCCACACTTCAAGTGCTCAACAGCCATACGTGGCCAGTGGCTATGGTAAGGGACAATACAGACCTAGAGTATTCCACTTCAGAGGTTGCTCCACATGTATTAACATTCACATTTACTGAGGGTGAGGCATTTCACTTTCTTGTTCTTCCTCCATCTTCTTTCGCCAGAAATTGGTTGGAGGCAGGAAAGGGATAGGCAATGCATTTAAAAACTCCAAGGAGTGTTTAGCAATGCTTGTTATCATCCAGAGGTATCAAGGGACTAAAAAGTGTCCTTTGTCAAAGGAAGACTTTCTTTCTGATGGATCAGAAGTATTCTCTGCATTCTAGGGAGTTGATTTATTTCCTAGCCCTCTCATCATCTATTTGATAGGCTTGGGTCTGGCTTTTTGCACAGGTGTCATCCCAAATTCCCTCTGTGGTTTGGATTGAAAGGAATTCCCGGACCCATTCTATCTTCCTTATCTAGGACTTGTCTACCTAAAGATAATTCACTCTAGAAGTATTCCCTTCTGTCTCTGGTCCTCTTTAAAATGCAAATACGCCAACTCTGAGGAAATGTAACTGATAACAATAGCTTCCACCTTCCTGCTATCTGGACTTTTCTTCCAAGCATCATCCTCCCAGCAATTGTTAGGATTGGCACTTAGATGAAGAATCTGAATTTCTGAAAAATCACAGTTATTTGGTGATTAGTCCTCTGACAAACATATTCAAATTTTAGTGTGCACAGGAATCTTTGAAGGTGCTTGTTACTACTGATTCTAGGGCCTCCTACCAGGAAGTTTGGGTTCAATAGGCCTGATGTAGAGCTGTATTTTTAACAAGCATTCTCCAGGTAATTCTGGGCCAGGTCCTCTGTCTGTCTACAGTTCAGAAACCCTACTGGGCACTAGGGAGTTCCTTGGGTAATGCAAATGGCTTGTACTAGAAGGCTAACCTAAAGATTGGAGGCTGAAACCTACCTAGAGGCACAGCAGAAGAAACGCCTAGTGCTCTGCTTCCGTAAAGTGTCAAAAAAAAAAGAAAAAAAAAAAAAATCCATTGCTGTCCAGTCAATTCCAACTCATAGCAACCCTATAGGACAGTGTAGAACTGTCCCACAGGGTTTCCAAGGAGCAGCTGGTGGATTTGAAATGCCAGCCTCTGGTTAGCAGCCAACTTCTTAATCACTGCACTACCAGGGCTCCAAGAAAACTCTATGGAGCAGTTCTACTCTATAACACATGGGGTCACCATAAGTTAGAATTGCCTCGATAGCGATCAGTTTGGTTTTTTTAATTTATTTGGTTGGATGGGCACTAGAACCCAGGTCCCTAGATTTGGAGCTCATTGCTCTGTCTCATCAGCTGTCCCACTTTAGGTGGTGTCTTAGTCATATAGTGCTGCTCCAACAGAAACACCACAAGTGGATAGCTTTAACAAAGAGAAGTTTATTCTCTCACAGTCCAGTAAGCTACAAGTCCAAATTCAGGGCATCAGCTCTAGGAGAAGGCTTTGTCTCTCTGTCAGCTCTGGAGGAAGGTCCTTGTGATGCATCAGTCTTCCCTTGGCCTGGGAGAATCTCAGTGCAGGAATCTCAGGTCCAGAGAACGCACTCTGCTCCTGGCACTGCTTTCTTGGTGGTGTGAGGTTCCCATGTGCCTCTGCTCGCTTCTCTCTTTTATATCTCAAAAGAGACTGGCTTAAGACACTATCCCATATTGTACAATTCATCAGTGTAACTGCTGCTAATGCATCTTATTAGATCAGAGTGATTGAATTTAGAACACATAAGGAAATCACATCAGATTACAAATAGGTACACAATTATACAATACTGGGAATCATGGTCCAGCCAAGTTGACAGATATTTTGGGGGGACACAATTCAATCCATGACAGGTGGCAACACAAAAAAATCATTTCATTGTAGTATGAAATTATGTTTCAAATTCTTTTTGCCCAGGATTTCCCTGGCAGCATGAAATTCTGGGTGTTTTTCAGGTGAAAGGAGCTTCTGGACAGGTTTTAAAAAGACAATAAAAGGGATATATAGAAGCTAAATAAAAACATCAATGCTGTCTACAAGAGACACACTTTAGACACAAAGACATAAATATATTAAAAATCAACGAATGGAAAAAATATATCAAGCAAACAGCAACCAAGAAAGAGGAGTGGTAATACTAATCTCAGATAAAATAGACTTAAAGGAAAAATGCACCCTTAAAAGAAAAGGAGAGACATTATACAATGATTAAAGGGACAATCCATCATGATGACATAACCATAATAAACATATATGCAACTAATGACAGCACTCCAAAATACATAAAACGAACTCTAACAGCACTGAAAAGAGAAATTGACAGTTCCACAATAATAGCAGGAGATTCAACACACCACTCATGGTAAAGGACAGAACATCTAGAAAGAAACTCAGCAAAGATACAGAAGATCTAAAGGCCACAATCAGCCAACTTGACCTCATAGACATGTATAGAACACTCCACCCAATAGCAGCTAAGTATATATTCTTTTCCAATGCACATGGAACATTCTCCAGAATAGACCACATCTTAGGCCGCAAACCAACCCTCAACAAAATCCAAAACCTTGAGATAGTACAAAGCGTCTTCTCTGATCACAGCGTCATAAAAACAGAAATTAATAATAGGCAGAGCAAGGGAAAAAAAATCAAATACATGGAAACTTAATAACATCTTGCTTAAAAACCACTGGGTAATAGAAGAAATCAAAGCTGGAATAAAAAATATTCTAGACGCAAATGAGAATGAAAACACATCACACCAAATCCTTTGGGACACAGTAAAGGCAGTGCTCAGAGAACAATTTATAGCAATAGATGCACACATCAAAAAAGAAGAAATGGACAAAATCAGAATATTAGCCCTAAAACTCAAACAAATAGAAGGAAAACAGCAAAAGAAGCCCACAGCCACCAGAAGAAAAGAAATAAAAAAGATCAGAGCAGAAATAAATGAAACAGAGAATAGAAAAACAATAGAAAGAATCAACAAATCCAAAAGTTGGTTCTTTGAAAGGATCAACTAAATTTACAAACCACTGGCCAAATGACAAAAGAAAAGCAGAGAAGGATGCAAATAAACCAAATAAAAATGAAATGGAGGACATTATGACAGACCCAACAGAAATAACAAGGATCATAACAGAGTACTATGAAAAACTGTACTCCAACAAATTTGAAAACTGAAAGGAAATGGACAAATTTCTAGAAACACACTACCTACCTGTGATGGTTAAGATTGTATGTCAGCTTGGCTAGGCCATTATTCTCAGTGTTCTGGCAGTTGCATAATGTTGTGATCACCCACATGATGGAATTTGCTGAGTGGTACTGGTGGAGGCGGGGCTTGTGGCAGCTCACCACCCCCTCAGTTTCATCTCTCTGCCTTCCACTGGTTACTTTCTGCCTGCTCGCCTTGCCAAGATTTTTGGCTTGTTCCAGACTTAGCAGCTGCCTCTTGTTGTCTCACCTCCGGTTCTTGGGACTTGAGCTAGCAGCTTACCTGTTGATCTTGGAATTCGTCGAACTTCTCAGCCTGCGAGCAAGAGTTTGGTTCCCCGACCTGCTGACCTTGGGTTCGCCAGCCCCTGCAGCTACGTGAATTAGGAGAAACCTTGCGGTCTGGTCTGCTGATCTTGGAATCCATTGACCTTCACAGCCTGTGAGCAAGAGCCCCTCTCCGACCTGCCAACCTTGGGTTCACCAGCTTCTGCAGTTCCGTGGATTGGGAGAGGCCTCTACGCTGATCTGTGGACTTGGGACATTTTAGCCTCTACAACTGCGTGAGCTATTTCCTTGATATAAATCTCTCTATTATATATTTATACGCTTTACTGGTTTTGCTTCTCTAGAAAACCCAGCCTAAGACACTACCTAAACTAACAAAAACTGAGGTAGAAAATGTGAATAGACCCACAACAAGAGAAGAGATTGAAAAGGTGATTTAAAAAAAAACTCCCAACAAAAGGAAGTCCTGATCCAGATGGCGTAACTGGAGAATTCTACCAAACATTCGGAGAACAGCTTGCACCAGTACTACTTAAACTATTTCAGAACATAGAAAAGGAAGGGATACTTCCAAATTCATTCTATGAAGCCAGCATAACCCTGATACCACAACCAGGCAAAGATACTACAGAAAACCCCACAAAATTACAGACCAATATCTCTCATGAATATAGATGCAAAAATTCTCAACAAAATTCTAGCCAATAGAATTCAGCACCATGTAAAAAAAAATAATACACTCTGACCAAGTGGGAGTCATACCAGGTATGCAAGGATGGTTCAACGTTAGAAAATCAATCAACGTAATCCACAAAAGAAAAGAATCACATGATCATTTTAATCGATGCAGAAAAGGCATTCAATAAAGTCCAACACCCATTCCTGATAAAAACTTCCAATAAGATAGGAATAGAAGGGAAATTCCTCAACATAATAAAGGGCATCTATACCAAACCAATAGCCAACATTGTTCTCAACGGAGAGAGGCTAAAAACATTTCCCCTGAGAATGGGAACAAGACTAGGATGTCCTTAATCACCACTCCTGTTTAACATTGTACTGGAAGTCCTAGCTAGAGCAATAAGGCAAGAAAAGAAAATAAAGGGCATCCAAATTGGTAAGGAAGAAGTAAAACTATCCCTATTCACAGATGATATACTATACATAGAGAACCCTAAAGACTCCACAAGAAAACTACTGGAACTAACAGAAAGGTTCAGCAGAGTAGCAGGATACAAGATAAACATACAAAATTCCGTTGGATTCCTATACACCAATAAAAAGAACTATAAAAAGGAAATCTAGAAAGCAGTACCATTTATAATAAAACAAACAAACAAACAAAACCCCATTGTCATCTAGTCAATTCTAACTTATAGCGACCCTATAGGACACAGTAGAACAGTCCCATGGGGTTTCCAAGGAGCAGCTGGTGGGTTTGAACTGCCAACGTTTTGGTTCTCAGCTAAGCTCTTAACCACAGTGCGACCATGGCTCTATCATTTATAAAAGCCACTAAAAAAAAAAAAAAATTCTTAGGACTAAATCTAACCAGGGATGTAAAAGACCTATACAAAGGAAACCACAAAACACTACTGCAAGAAACCAAAAGAGATCTACATAAATGGAAAAACATACCATTCTCATGGATAGGTAGACTCAACATTGTGAAAATGTCAATTCTACCGAAAGCAATCTACAAATACAGTGCAATCCTGATCCAGATACCAACAGCATTCTTTAACAAGATGGAAAAACTTATCACTAACATTATATGAAAAGAGGACCTGGAAAAATAAAACATTATTGAAAAAGAAGAACAAAGTAGGAAGTCTTGCACTATCTGACCTCAGAACCTACGATACATCTCCGGTAGTCAAAACAGCCTGGTACTGGTTCAACGACAGACACATTGACCAATGGAACAAAACCGAGAACCCAGATGTATACCTATCTACCTATGGCCACATGATCTTTGACAAAGGCCCAAAGTCCATTAAATGGAGAGAAGACAGTCATTTTAACAAACAGTGCTGGTAAAACTGGAGGAGTCCATCTGTAAAAAAATGAAACAGGGCCAATACCTCACACCATACACAAAAACCAATTCAAAATGGATCAAAGACCTAAATATAAAACCAAAAACTATAAAGATCATGGAAGAAAAAATAGGTTCAACACTAGGAACCCTAATATACAGCATAAATACAATACAAACCATAATTAACAATACACAAACACCAGAAGGTAAGCTAGATAAATGGGATCTTCTAAAAATTAAATACTTATGCTCATCAAAATTCGTCACCAAAAGAGTAAAAAGAGAACCTACAGACTGGGAAAAAATTTTGGCTATGACATATCCAACAAAGCCCTAATCTCTAAAATCTCTATAAATCAACACCTCTACTATAAGAAGACAAATAATCCAATTAAAAAATGGGCAAATGCTATGAACAGGCATTTCATCATATAATACTTTCAGGCAGCTACCAGACACATGAGGAAATGCTTGCAATCACTAGCCATTAGACAAATGCAAATCAAAACTACAGTGAGATACCATTTCACCTCAACATTATGGGCACAAATAAAAAACATAGAAAATAACAAATGCTGGAGAGGTTGTGGGGAAATTCAAACTCTTATGCACTGCTGGTGGGAATGCAAAATGGTACAACCATTTTGGAAAACAGTATGGAGCTTCCTTAAAAAGCTAGACATTGAAATACCATATGATCCAGCAATCCCACTCCTAGGAATATATCCTAGAGAAATAAAAGTCATCACACAAATACACATATGCACACCCATGTTCATAGCAGCATTATTCACAAAAGAAAAAGATGGAAACAACCTAAGTGCCCATCAACAGATGAATGGATAAACAAATTATGGTACCTACACACAATGGAATACTACACAATGATAAAGAGCAATGATGAATCTGCAAAACATATTACAACATGGATAATTCTGGAGGGCATTATTCTAAATGAAAGAAGTCAATCACAAAAGGACAAATACTGTTTGAGACCACTATTATAAAAATTCATGAAAAGGTTTATACACAGAAAGAAATAATCTTTGATGCTTACAAGGGAAGGGAGGGATGGGGAGGGAAAAACACTAACTAGACAATAGACAAGTGATAACTTTGGTGAAGGGTAAGACAGTACACAATACTGGGGAAGTAAGCACAACTTCACAAAGACAAAGTCATAGAAGCTCCATAGACACATCCAAACTCCCTGAGAGACCGAATTACTGGGCTGAGGGCCAAAGAACATGTTCTCAGGGGACATCCAGCTCAATGAACATACCAAAGTTTATAAAGAAAATGTTCTACATCCTACTTTGGTGAGTAGCATCTGGGGGTCTTAAAAGCTTGGGAGTGGCCATCTAAGATACATCTACCTGTCCCACCCTGTCTGGAGCAAAGGGGAATGAAGAACACCAAAGACACAAGGGAAAGATTAGTCCAAAGAACTAATGGACCACAACTACCATAGCCTCCATCAGACTGAGTCCAGTATAACTAGATGGTGCCTGGCTACCACCACCAGCTGTTCTGAGAGGGATCACAACAGAGGTCCTGGAAAAAGTGGGAGAAAAATGTAGAACAAAATTCAAACTCACAGAAAAAAGTCAGACTTACTGGTCTGACAGAGACTGGAGAAACCCGGAGAATATGGCCCCTGGAAACTCTTTTAGCTCAGTACTGAAGTCACTCCTGGGGTTCACCCTTCAGCCAAAGATTAGACAGGCTTATAAAGCAAACAATAACACACGTAGTTCAACCATGTATGTGAGACTAAATGAGCACACCAGCCCAAAAGCAAAGATGAGAAGGCAGGAAGGAACAGGAAAACTGGAGAATGGAAATTGGGAACCCAATGTCGAGAAGGGGAGAGTGTTGACACATTGCGGGGTTGGAAACCAATGTCACGAAACAATTTGTGTATTAATTGTTTAATGAGAAACTACTTTGCTTTGTAAACTTTCACGTAAAGCACAATAAAAAAAAAGACTATAGTCATGAGAAATAAAATGGAAAAGAGACAATAAAAAAAGAGTAATTTTTTTTGTGATTACTATGATCAGGAGGAAGAAAGGCTATAAGAAAAAATTGTAAGACTTTGAATTTAGTGGGTATCCTGGCTAGCTCATCCATATGGGTTCTACCCTTGTTTGTCTTTGACTAGACTATTTTACAACTTTGTAGAGATAGAAGTTAACCTGTAGAAAATTGATAGCAATGCAAATACTTATTGTCCGTAGCCATACAAGTTGTGTTCTGTGGCATGTAATTGATCATCTGTGTATATTGACCAGTTTGCATCCATCTTAAATTCATTTCAGCATTCCTTATCTCACTATAAATGTGTGGTATTTTGAGTTCTCTTCTGAGCCAGTTGTTATATCTTACTGCTTCATTAATTAAGGAGTTAAATAGAGTTTTCCACATGTCTTTTATATTTGTATGAAAGTCATGATTTTACCTTCTTTTAAAAATTATTCTTTAACAGATTAAATACTAGGAGTAGATTCTCACCTCTTTTTGCTATACAATTTTGTGCCCTAACGGCACCCAAAGGATGGGAGACAGCAATTTTCCACTCTAGACTGAGGAATAGAAGTTCAATCCTATCTTTTAATTCTGCTCAGTAGCCCTTATTCCATATTATATCACTAGCTATCTCACACTCAGTCAGCTGTTTTGAGTGACAGAAACAATTCTGGGGAAAATGAAAATCTATAACACAGTAACAGACTTCAGCTTTGTTTATTTTCAAGTGAAGATTATTTTATCTCCTTAATTTTTTCTTTACATTTCAACTCTTTTAAGATTTTAATTTCCAAGAGCTCTTTTTTTGTTGTTGTTTTCTAGTTTTTTTCATATCATTCTGATCTTGTTTCATTTATATGTCTTCCCTAATCTCAATGATAATATTAATGATGATTATTTTGAAGAGTTCTCCTTGCATTATTTTTATTTCTTCAAAGTTGTGTTTTTCTTCCTTTTTAGTTTGGGGCTCAATCTTTTATGTTAGGAGCTTTCCTCAGAGGCAATCCCTGGTTGCTCACGTTAGGAAGTGCTGTTGTTATGTGTTGTTGAGTTGTCAAGTCGATTCTGACTCATAGCATTCCTATAGGACAGAGTAGAATGGCCCTGTAGGATTTCCTATGCTGTAATCTTTAAGACAGCAGATCAACAGGCATTTGTGGGTAGCAGCTGAGCATTTAATCGTTGCACCACCAGGGAGTAGGGGACCAAAAAGTGAATTGGATGCGCTAGGTGTGTGAGAGGGGCTTGTCAAATGTGAGCTGCTTTGTGGGTTTAGCTAGCCAGGCCTGCTTTATGTCAGTAACTTTGCTCTTGGGCTACTCAAATTACCCGTGGAAGACCTTTCAATCTTGCTAATATTCTGGGAGTTGTCTGGAAAAAAAATAGACTGGGATTTTCATCATTTAGTGTGCAAAATATATTCATTCTCTCTTTCCAACACAGCACTCCTGCCCTCAACTCTGCTTGGTGTCCGCCAGCCTAGAGATCCTCTGTTTTGCCCAGTTCAGAGAATAAAATTCTAGTCCTTGGCCCAGAGAGAATGGGGCAGTTGTCCAGTGTCAACAACACAGCAAAAGAACAAAATTCAAACCCTTGGAATTTGGCTGTTAGCTTCCATTCCATTGTCTACCACACCTTCCCATCTCAAGTCTATCCTCCACCAATTACTTAGAGTTTTTCAAACAGATAATGCCTTCTTCTTTTTTTCTCTATTATCCCCTTGAAGTTACCTGGCACTTCTTCCCTCCCCACTCTCTCATTTCAATCACACCTTACCCCAACTCTCCCCTACTCCCTATCTTGCTACCTCCCTCTTTTCTTTGAAGATTCAACTCAAGCATTACCTCTTTTTGGAAGTGGCTTTGGTGTCCAACCCTGCCCCAATACTTTCACATACTCCTATGCCACCTCTCATAGATCATGAACTGCTTGAAGTAGGGACCCAAGTCTGGTTCGCCTTTGTGTCCCCCCACAGTTGGCCCAGTCACATACATATGGTCAGTAACATACATACTGTCATGTACATATGGTCAGTGTTCTGTAACTATTTGTGGAAAGAATGAATATTAGAATGCTCACCTCCAACATACACTTTACATCCATTAACTCTTTTTATCCTCATAACAACCCTATGCCATTCTCCTTTTTTTCTGGCTCCTTTCAACTGTGGAAAGGCATAAGAAAAGACTGACAACTGTAAGAAGTTTAGCAAGTGAACGTATTGATACGCAAAAGAGAACCAATGGTCAGGCAGATTTAAAGCAGAGAAGTAAATGGCAGGGGAGTGAGATTCACAAGGGAAAGGGAAGGTGTAATGTATACCCGGCACCACGCTAAGAAGCACTTTAAGTAAGAATAGAATTTATTTCTCAAAACAATCCATTGATTTACAGGTGATAAGAGGAGGCTCAGAAATATTAAGAAATTTACCTAAGATCACACAATTATAATTGGAAATCAGGTCTCTCTGGTCCCCACACTTGTCTCTCTGAAGGATCATGATAGACATGGCCTTCGCTTTGCTGGGACTTTTGGTACACTGATGAGATGAGACTCCTCCCTGCCCACCCAGCACCCTAGACCCAGTGCTTATTGCATTAACATGCTCTTTATTTAGAATGTTGCTCTGCTTTTAGACTGAGGCTTTCAAAAGAGCCAGGCAAGCAGTGTCACTCATAACTGAAACCCCAGATTCGTTCTAGGTTTCCATCCTGGTGAGCATCTGAACTGCTTGGGGCATAATGCCTAATAAATGTCAACCTTTTATTTATCAGCACGACTCTTAGATCTAGCAATCAATAAGGCATATCTTTCTTTTGCTAATGGCTGCGTTAAATGGTATCTGTCACTTTGCATTAAGAAATCACATTGTACTTGTCTACAATTGACCAAAATAATAAAGCAGTCCAACAGCTGTGCCTCTTTTAACTGCTGCTGCTTTTCTTCAGGGCTCAGTACTAAAAAGGTAGAGAAGACAAACAGAATGAGACTATTAGTTCCATCACCTTGCCCACTCCTTACATAGGCACTGCTTATTGGACTAAACTAACAAATGAGCTCTTCAGACCTAAATGTCATATACAACACTTCAGACATACAGAACATTCTAGAATTCTTTTCCACATGCCAATTCTCCACTTGGCATTGTCAGAGAACTCATCCAAGAGATGTGACTGAGCCCAGGAGCCTGAGGAAATGGAGCATTTGTGTTACAGGTCATAGTTTTTTTTATATTTCTTATTACTACGTCATTAGATTTAGGTCCACTCTAATTTGGGTAGGTCCAAGGCTAGATTATACAGTTATTATCTTTGTTAGCAGAGTCATATTCCGTATTTTTTCCACATCCAATGAATGGATTATTACCTTAAATATATTGTAACTTTGTCTATTTTTTCCGAGCCATTAATCATTTAACCTTTCCCTCAGGCATGAGACAGTTTTGTTTTCGTGCTTCTTAAGAATATTCTTTTGACAAAGTCATAAAAGCTCAAGTGTATTCGCTCTCTTTTCAATTTGTGGATCTAATCCACCATAAAGCATTGTGACTGCACAGAGAAAGGAATGTGTAAAAAAGCAAGTATTATTAATGCAATACCTCCTCTGGGCACATTTGCCAACCAAAATATTAAACTCCTTTTAGAAAAATGCTTGGGAATTAGTTTGTCACTCAGTTAAGGATTTACATGTGTGAAGATATTCCAACCAAGGTAATGTGCCCAGCAATGTGATGTCATATGTAGTCTTCCAAAAGAGATATTTTGGGGTCTGCAATTTCCCTTGTTTGTGAGGTGGCCTAATTTTTCTTGATCACTGGAACGCCAGAAAAATGTACTTTTACCATAACAGGCCAGTCTTGGATATAATCATCAGCATCCCTTTATGCTGAGAATATCAGAGTCAAAGTGGAATAGTTTGAACTTCCCATGTTTCTGTTTGAACACGTTGTCTATATCTCCTACTAAAAGGAAAAAAAATCAATGAAATGAACTAAAATGTTTATCTAAATACAAATAAAAATCACTGCTTCGTCTTCCACAAATGCTCAGAATATTAATTCTAGCTTACCCTCCCTCCCTACCCAGCTCTTTTCCTCTTTCTTTGCTTAGAAAGCAACACTTGAAAAATCATCTGGCCTTTTTCAGCCTAGGAGTGGAAGCCACACGCCCGCCCCACCCCCTGCCCAAGCAGGGTTATGGTGAGTTTGTGGCTGGGCAACATGAGGCCTGACCCCCATCTCTTTTCCTGCAGGGGGCTGGACAGGCACTGCCCACAACAGTGCAGCAGCTGTTGCAGACCAGCCTCTCTTTTCCAGCAGAACACGGAGGGGGCGAATTCTCACTAACCCTGCTGAATATCAGCATTTTTTTCTCTGAAAGTCCAGGTGGCCCTAACACAGCCTGTCTCTAGCCCACCCTTATCTCATTTGTCCCTGGGGATACTTGGTCTGCCCATCCCCAAGCAGTGAGTTAGTCCCTCAGGTTTTCAGGGTGAAATATGATGCAAGAGGAAGCAGCGAAATCTTAGACATGGAACAAAGCCGTTAGAGAGCTGTTGCATTAACCCAGTACTTTGATTTTTGTGTGTTCGCATCTTAAATGCTAGTTACTATAGCTACCCTGAGCAACAGATAGAAAGGTGATATCAGGAGCATTGTGAATAGCATTTTCCTTTTGAGCTTTTCTTGCACTGAATGTCAAGTCAAGGATACGTACTTTAATTAACGGTTAAATTGGAATTGGAAATGAAACATAATTAGCCACCTGACATTAATCATTTGTAACCTCAGAATAAGACTTTCGGTACTCCAGTTTTCTGCCAGATGTAGAACTGTGCATGTTTTAAAGTTAATCAGGAAGAGCGTCTCAGAAATCCATTTTGAAGCGTATTAACATTATTATTTATTCTGATTTAAGTGCCCAGTGTTAGGTTTTAGCCTAAGCTTAATTTGAAGAAACAATTGACAGCAATCACTTTTCTCTCTGCTCTTCTTAAATGATGAATACTACTATACCAGTTGCTGGCAAGTCGATCTTGACTCACGGTGAGCCCAGGCGTATCAAAGTAGAACTGTGCTCCATAGGGTTTTTGTCTTAGTTATCTAGGGTTGCTATAACAGAAATACCACAAGTGGATGGCTTTAACAAAGAGAGATTTATCTTCCCATAGTCTAGGAGGCTAGAAGTCCGAATTCAGGGTGCCAGCTCCAGGGAAAGCCTTTTTCTCTCTGTCGGTTCTGGAGCAAGGTCCTTGTCATCAATCTTCCTCTGGTTTAGGAGCTTCTCAGTGCAGTGACCCTGAGTCCAAAGGACACACTATTCTCCTGGCTCTTTTTTCTTGGTGGTATGAGGTCCCCATGTCTCTCTGCTTACTTCTTTCTTTTATATCTCAAAAGAGATTGATTTAAGACACAACCTAACCTTGTAGATTGAGTCCTGCCTCATTAACATAACTACAACTAATCCCACCGCATTAACATCATAGAGACAGGATTTACAACACATAGGAAAATCATATTATATGACAAAATGGTGTACAATCACACAACACTGGAAATCATGGACCAGCCAAGTTGACGTACATAATCCACAACAGTTTTCAAGCTGATTTTTCAGAAGTAGATCACTAGGCCTTTTTTCTGAGCACCTCTGAGTACACTTGAACCTCCAAACTTCCAGTTTGCAACCAAGCACATTAACCGTTTGCACCACCCAGTGACACCCACTTAAGCGATTAGATGAGCATTTTCCCCCATCACTGGACATTGCAAAGATTCGAGAGTATGAACCGTAGAGTCTTCCACACAAGTTACAAAAACCTATATAAAAACTATGGCCCAACTTGCACAACTTCATGCTGTGGGGTATAGTTTTATAATCTACTTTCTCTTCAGTGGCCTGCCTATTCTCTAAACAGCCATTACAAACTCGTAATTTCCCTTTTACTGCATTACCCAGCTCAGTGGTCAGAGGCCAAGCTATCTGTGAAATTTTACTTCAGTAAAGCCTGCACTATAACACTAAACAATAAAAAAGACTTATAAAAGATCTTCTCAAACTCAACAGACAAGCAAAGGGCAGTACAGCTTCTCTGCTCCTGATGGAAATGATTACGAATTTAAGATTACCCACAGAGAAACCTCCCTCTATGAGGCATGGAAAAATTTCCAGAATATAATCTAATAATAGCAAAATAAATAGATACACCAAATAAATACTCCGAGAGACCCATAGCTCACATCACCAGTGGAAATCCAGAGCGCTGACAGTGCTCGGGTTTTTCCTGTGACCCAGAGCATGCAAGAGGTGTGAACCCCATTTCACTGATATCATATCAGGTGTGGAATGTCGCTGTGGTTTTCCATGTGGAAAAGATGAAGCACGGAGAAGGGATGTGGCTTGCCCAAGGTTATCTTGCTCACAGTGAGAGGCAAGGTTTATTATGGACCCAACCATCCTAGGCTTGGTCCTCTAATCCACTGCCTCTGTTGTTGTTAGCTGCTGTTGAGTCAGTCCCCCTGCTCATGGCAACCCCACACACAATG
The DNA here is from genome assembly GCF_000243295.1 of Trichechus manatus latirostris. Classification (NCBI taxonomy): domain Eukaryota; kingdom Metazoa; phylum Chordata; class Mammalia; order Sirenia; family Trichechidae; genus Trichechus; species Trichechus manatus. Next base: position 11,203,015 of record NW_004443946.1, on the reverse strand, counting down.
GGACCGGGCTGTTGTGACCCACAGTGTTTTCATTTTGGACAGTAGAGGCGATATTTTGGAAGTAGAATGCCAGGCCTTCCTTCCTAGTCCATCTGAGTCTAGAAGCTTCACTGAAACCTGTTCCACATCACAGTGACATGCAAGCCTCCACTCACAGATGGGTGGTGGCTGTGCATGAAGTATATTGGCCAGGAATTGAACCTGAGTCTCTTGCATGGAAGGCAAGAGTTCTACCACTGAAACATCACAGCCCCACACTGCCTCTACTAGCACACAAACTTTTTTTCAGTGTGAAGCCTTGCTGTGCTTTCCTTATACCTTACTGAGCCTAGTGCGGTGATTGGAAAATAGCTATTTTAAAAAGTATATCAGTAAGGCATGCTCATTATTAAAAACAAGAAACTATATTCAAGAAAAAAGAAGAAAATATGAAGAAAACTAAAGACACAAGGGAAAGATTAGTCCAAAGGACTAATAGACCACAACTACCATGGCTTCCACCAGACTGAGTCCAGTACAACTAGATGGTGCCCAGCTACCACCACTGACTCCTCTGACAGAGATCACAATAGACAGTCCCAGACAGAGCTGGAGAAAAATGTAGAACAAAATTCTAACTCAAAAGAAGACCAGACTTCCTGGCCTGACAGAGACTGGAGAAACCCTGAGAGTATGGCCCCTGGACACCATTTTAGCCCAGTAATGAAGTCACTCCAGAGGTTCACCTTTTAGCTAAAGTTTAGACAGACCCATAGGACAAAAAGAGACTAAAGGGGCACACCAGCCCAGAGGCAAGGACTAGAAGGCAGGAGGGGACAGGAAAGCTGGTAATAGGGAACCCAAGGTTGAGAAGGGAGAGTATTGACATGTCACAGGGTTGTTAACCAATGTCATAAAACAATATATGTACTAACTGTTTAATGAGAAGCTAGTTTGTTCTGTAAACCTTCATATAAAGTACAATTAGAAAAAAAAAAACAGGAGAAAATAAAAATTACCTGTCATTCTCTCACTTGCAAACCAGTGCATAACGTTTTAGACATTTTTCTAGGGATATTCATAGTATACATAAAACACAAATGTATAGTTTTATTTTTTATAAAACTAGAATTGTATAATACATAGTTTTATAATTTCATGTTTATACATGTATATTAATAATATAGTTTATGTTAATAAATATACTTCTACAACTTTATTTTTAATGACTTAATCATGTTCTGTTACATAGAATTCCATAATTAAGTTAACTAATTCCTTATGGGTTGGGTATTTAGTTTGTTTCCAAATTTTTTTTTTTTGAAGTCAACGCACTGAACATTTGGGAGGAACACTTTTATAAGTAATGTTTGCAAACACCTTTAATTATCAATACGTAATTAGTGATTGATTAGTACTTGTCTACTGATGTTTTTACAGTACCAGGGTGGTGCAAATGGTCAGTGTACTCAGCTGCTAACCAAAACGTTGGCGGTTCAAGTCCACCCAGAGAAGCCTCAGAAGAAAGGCATGGAAATCTACTTCCCAAAAACCAACCATTGAAAACTCTATGGAGCAGTTCTACTCTGACGTGCATGGGGTCACCATGAAGCTGAATCGACTCTATGGCAACTGGTTAATGATGTTTTTAAGCACCAGCGACTTACAGATCACATGCATATCTTACCTCCCTACAGAACCATACAAATAGTTATCTGTTGAAAACTAGTGTGAACTTTGCAGCCCTTTCTGCTTTGGCAGTATTGGCAGGCAGGGTTTGAGTACTGGAGAAAGAGAAGGGAAGAAGAAAAGTTGAAAGCTCTGACAAAATAAAAGGATTTTCCATTAGTAGAATAGCCCAGCTCCATCCCATGCCATAAACACTGAACAGAAATGTTCTTTAAATGCCAAAGTAATAGAAAATACTATCCATGCAAAGGGACAAATAGTGGGGAATAAACTGTGAAGGTCAGATTATCTTCTAAGAAGTCACATGGCCAAAGAAAACCCCTGATGACAGAATTGCATCATCCAGTAGATCAGCCTTGAAATATGAACTTTAATGGGATATCATGAATCTTTCTAGGAACTGCAAATCTCCTTGATCTTTCTGCCTGCGGTGTTTTGGAGATGTTTACAGTACAACTGTAATCTAAGACTTGCCTTTCAGGAAGAGGATAACTGGTAACCTGATCCTAGAAAGCTTTCTGCACTCAGTGTTTTAAATAGTGGGTGAGTAGAAGGATTGCCCTCCCACGACGGCCTTTGATGGAGGGAAAGGGAATGAGAAGTAACATGCATTCAGACTTCTCTGTGCCGGGCACCATGCTAAACACTCTGCGTGGCTCATCTCATTGCATCTTCCCAACAACCTTGTGAGTGACACATTATTACTCAGTTTTATATAAGAGGAAAATATATTGAGAGATTAAAAAATGTACCCCAAATCATATAGTTGGTTAGTACCAATCATAGATTTGAACAGTCTGTCAAACTGTAACTCACATGTTTTTTCCACCACACTTAATGTGTTTTAAAAATCTTTCTCATAACTGTCTGGCCCAGATCTGAGTAACTCCTCTTTGTCATAAAGCACATGTCTAGGTCAGTCAGGCAAAGATGATTTTATGAGTAGGAATCCTGTCTTTCCTCAAGGTGGCAGCCCTCAGAATATAGGCATGAGGTCACCTCTAGCTTCAGCAAAACTCTGCCTCCGCCAGTGACTTCAAATTCTGAGGGGCTCATAAGCCTGCATACTTTGTAAGTGGCACTCATACGAGATCCTTTAAGCTGGATACTAGTGAAGGTGGTCTTTGTTGCTCATTTGAGACAAAGACTACTGGTATTTTGGGTTTTCTTAACTAACTTGGTAGGGACACAGGCCCTCGTTTCAACTTTGTGTTCCTAGGAAGAGGTTTGGAGATAGCCACATGTTGAAGAAAACACTTATAAAACTCCGATGAGAAGGACTTCAGAATAATAGTTAAATGCTATTTCAACATCACTGCAATGCCAGTAACTCAATGAAGTAATTGCAACTGCAATATTAATAACAATAAAAATTAAAAGTGATAATAGCACTTAGCTTTTATTGAACTCTCACCATGAGCCAGGTACCGCATAAGCATTTTATATACATTATTTAAATTTCCCCTTGTAATAATTCTATAAGAGTTGTTTCCATTTTATAGATAAGAAAATGAATATTTAGAAGATCTAAGAACCTAGTCAGTGATAGAGCCATGATTCAAACTCAGGTGTCTCTAGCCTCAAAGTCTACCCTTGATCTATCTTAAAATCCATTGCCATTGAGTGGATTCCAACTCATAGCAACCCCATAGGGTTTCCAAGGCTGTAAATCTCTACGGAAGCAGACTGCCACATCTTTCTTCCACAGAGCCACTTGTGGTTTCGAACCACCAACCTTTCAGTCAGCAATCAATTGCTTTAACCGCACACACACACACACATACACACACACACACACACACCACACGCAAACACACACGGATGTATTCTTAAGCTTGTCAACTACTATGAAAGAAAATGCTAATTGAACCCCACTATCCATTCCCCTTTGAGCAGTAAGAGCCCTGAATTTTAAATGGTCACATGGCTGTCCAGTGCCAGAAGGACGTTTCCCAGTCTCCTTTGCGTCTAGCTGTGAGCATATGCGAAGTATGCAATTTCTGGGACATGTCCTTGAAAAAGACTGAAACATTGTTTGGTACTAATGAACCACTATCACTCATGAGGATGAGAGTAACACATTAGCAGAAGGCAGAACAACAAAGTAAAAGCAACCTGGTTCTATGACTTCAAAATAGAGCCATCTGTTTGCCCTGAAATGCTCAACTGCCTCTGGAAGGTGATGTGTAAAAGAAGTAAACGTCTGTCTTACTTAAGGTCTTCTTGTTATAGCATCTTGATCTGTACTCTATTGTTGTTCTTAGGTGCTGTTGAGTTGCTTCTGACTCATAGTGACCCTTCTATTATAACTACTAATATGAAAGTTTTTCTGCAGGCTTCTAGAATCACATAGTAGTGTCACTAGTGGGCTCACCTTCAAATGTTACTTCTTCAACCCTGGGATCAGGCTTTATTCCTATTTGTAGTTTCTTGAGTACTTGGCTGTGGACTGGAGTGGATTATCCAATAAGCAAGGTAAGCACAGGCTTACTCGTGCTTACTTACTAATCTGTAGTGAATAATTTCACATGGGTTTTGGTAATTGTTCACTACAGATTAGTAAGTAAGTGCGAGTAAGCCTGTGCTTACCTAACTTACTAGGTCATCCGCCCCCGTAGGTGATTGTAAATTTGAAAAGAAGCTTTGATTCTGTGGGAAGGTGCTGTGAGGTTGGGAGAGAGACAGATGACAGCCATACCTAGAAGCAGAATCTTTGATGTGGTAAGAAAATGTGAAATTTTTCACTACAGATTAGTAAGTAAGCACAAGTAAACCTATGCTTAACTTGTGTATTGGATAATCCACCTCTGGCTGTGGATTGCTTTTGATCTACCCTCCTCTTATCAGCTTGAAATGATTATGTATTGAATTGGGTGTCGGCACAATGAAGGCCACTATTCCTTCTGTACAGATGCATTCTACTATTATATGACAGTTCTACCTTTTTCCCCGTTGTGAAATACTGTTGACAAATCCCAAAATGGAGGGAAAAAATGCCATAAATTTTCATCTCCACAGAAATTCAGATCTGAACTCAAAATGCTACTTTGCTAAATGTGATTTGCGCAATTCTTACTCTGTTTTATGGCACTGTCTTAAGGCACGTGTGGCCTGAGGCTAAGCCAGTTTGGTGGCTTTTGTTCTTGGAGGTTAAAGTTTGACTGGAACCAGGATCCTGGTCCTTTGTTTAAATTTCTTCTTTATAGGCTCAGACACATTTAAAAATACAACGTAACCCAGTGTGTCTCATTGGAAAAGAAATAAGAAATCTAAAGGAGGCTAGATCACGATTTTAAGCTTACAACATCCCAGCTACCTTGGCTTTTTAAAACTCAACTTTATGTTTGTCTCAATGAGTTATTTTATAGCTGCATATTAAAAATAAATACTAACAACATGCTATGGGGCTTTTTTTTTAATTAGTTCAACAAAAATCCCACGTATGTTTTAAAAACTGGCCTTCTGCTTTCCAAAAAGTCTTGTAAGGAAGTAGTTTAATTTCTGTATATTTGAAACTAAGACAAAGGTGTGGTTATTTACATAGTTTGAGATTTCCAAATTACCTAAGATATCTAAAAACAGAAATATTATTATGTGTAAAAGAAGACAAAATGAAGTAAAAAATAAAGATTTGTTCTTACATTATGTTTGGGTTTTAGAAGGAATGCTTCATGGTGACAAAGGAAAGAGTAACTTTTTCTGTGGTCTGCATATGAGATCATTGAAGTGTAGTTATATTTGTATTTAAAAGGTTGAGACTAACCAACCAGAGAAAAGTGGATTGAAAGGTATGCAGTAAATGGAAAGACGTCAGGCATTCTTTCAAAAATGGGGTAGGCGATTGCTCTTCCTGTTCATCTGCCATGGGGAAGTAGACAACCATGAAGAGGGTCACTGAGAACCCTAACTCATTCTCTTTATTTCAATATTCAATTTAACACATTCCTCTTTTATAATATAACATGAATATGAACTATTTTAATCAGCTACATTTTCTTAATTCCTACCTAAGGAAAATACTTTGAAATGGAGTGGAAAAAATTAGTATGGCAGCATTTTACGGCTTTTATTTTACAGAGCACTTGATGAGGGTGATGGGGTGTGAAGCCTTAGTGGGATTTTAATAAGACGTGCTCAACAGAGCACACCTTGAAGAAACAGTTTAGAGAGTATTGTGTAGATGGCAAGTCTGGGGTCTGAAAGGAGTTGAGAAGGCAGCAAAGACAAACTTCCTCTTATTCAAGTGAATTTTGCCTAGGTCTCTGGTAGTGTCGAAGAGATTCAACATCGCTGGCTTTGCCTGCTGCTATAAAACACCTTCATCCTAATATCAGTTATTTAAAGAATGCACCTGTAAGAATGCAGAAAAAAATCAAGAAAGGCATTTATTTTTTGAATCATGAAACAAGACTTTTAAAAAAACTAACAAGACATAGCAGATGTTGTTTATATACATGTTGGTTGTTGCCAATGTTAGAAATGCAAGTTTGCTGATTTTTTAAAGATTAAATGGAAATGTCTTTTCCTTTAAACTTGGTGTAATTATGGTGGATTCATCTTCATAAAATGGGCAAAGAAAGTGAATAACATCCCAATTTGACAGAAATATTTAGGAAATGTAATTGAAGACAGTTCGGTTTATTTAGACTTAATCCATTTAAATAATCATCCTAGCTCTTTCTTTCTTTAAAATGCAAGATCAGTTATTCTGTCAACCCATGCATTGTTTTGGAGTTTCCCAACTCTATTCTATACGCTGGAGGACTTATTTATATATAACTAGTAGGCATCTGTGCTTAGAAAACTCCTCTTTACCATGACAACACATAACATTATTAACAAGTAAAAGTCTGATAGGAGCTTTATGTACAAACAAAAGCAAACCATTTGAGGAATGATTATTCATCCCCCTGCTGGTGATGCTCTCCCAGCCTTGGGCAAGAAGATGATCAACATCATAAAATATTTACTTGGTACCTGCAGGAGTACTGTTTCTGCCTTGGGCCCTAGGCCTGCTCTTTTCTGGTGGTTTAATGGAGGTGAAACTTTAATCCCTCAAAGAAAATTATAAGAATTAATTTGTGAACTGAGCTCTAAAAATGAATAAGTATTTTTAGATACTTACATATATTCTATAACTCACTTATACTAGAGCCAAACCTCAAAATTCCGAATGCTTAAAAGCACCAAGAAGAAGGTAGACTTAAACTCTTTCAAAGTGAATATCAGGTGATTGAGAATTTCCAGACTATGACTTTTTGGGCAGGAATGGGGATGGGTGTTTGGGGTTGAGGGAAGCAGTCAGGGCTCTGATTAACATGTCTTCACTGTCAATGTACCCTTAAAAAAAAAAAAAAAAAAAAAACCAAACCCCTTGCCCTCGAGTCCATTTTGACTCAGAGCAACCCTAAAGGACAGAGTAGAACTGCCCCGTAGGGTTTCCAAAGAGCGCCTGGTGGATTGGAACTGCCGACCTTTTTTTAGCAGCGGTAGCTCTTAACCACTATGCTACCAGGGTTTCCAAAGCACTTTATATATTTAATCTTTCGCTGATTCTGTTGTAGATGGTTTATGTCTCAGGTTTTTTAATTTTTCCATGTATTCAAAAAAAAAACAAAAAAACAAACCCATTGCCGTTGAGTAGATTCTGACTCATAGTGACCCTATAGGACAGAGTAGAACTGCCCCATAGGGTTTCCAAGGAATAGCTGATGGATTCAAACTGCTGATGTTTTCAACAGCCATGCTCTTAACCACTCCACCATCAGGGCTCCATGTGTATTGCTAGAGCCCTTCAATAAATGGTTTCATTCTAATTTCATTTTCATCAGTTGTGTGTAATAACACACCTTTACCAGGCTAAGTGGAATCCCAATACTTGAGTCTTTTCTTCACAAGACTATCCTTCCCCCTCTGGCTACGAGATCTCAGTTGATAGTTGGGAGGGTTAGATTAACCGTGATAGCATGGGGGAGACTGGAAGGGAGGAGGGCCTAGAAGATCTTCTTTCAGAAACAGTGCCAACACTGGAGAGGCAGACCCTGCAGCAGAGCCTGGGAGGAAATCCAGGAAAGCAGAGTGCATAATCTACGGCAGTGATTTTCAAACTTGAGTGTTCATGAAACTAGTAACAGAGCTTGTTAGAAACATGGCTTTTTGGACCCCAGAGCTAGAAATTCTGATTTAGCAGGTTTGAGCGGGGCAAAATAAGCCATATTTTAAACAATACTCCTGGGTGATTCTGCTGCAGGTGGTCTGTGGACCACACTTTGAGAAACACTTACCTAGTGAATTGCAAAATAGCTAACAGGCAGTAGTCAAGAATGTTAGTTGGCAGAAGGAATACCTCATTTTGGAAATGGGGTTCTCTTGGAAGATGGACCTAGCCAAGGCAGAGGACTTCAGATACAAACACTATTCTGAGAACTGAATTGGCAAGCAATGGGCTTTAGGAAAGTCCCAAGAATCCCATTTACCAGCCTGAGAGGTTTCTAGCCTTTGGAAGGAGAGCTATTAAGAAAAAGGCATGCTGTATCCTGGAGAAGAAAGGCTCTGGTCCAGGCAACAGGCACCCATCTGACCCAGGGCATTGGGTGGAGACTGGGGCTTGGAATAAGCAGTAACATCATTGCCATTGCCACTACCCTGGTTCCAGCCACAACCCTTTGTAGCCTGGGTGCCTCCAGCAGCTTCTTGATGAACTTCTCTTCTGCAGCTCTGTTTCCCTCCTGTCTATTGTTGTCCGTGTGCCTGAGAGCTCTTTCTAAACACAAATCTGATCAGTCCCGTTTGTTTGCTTCAAACTCATTGGCTTCCCATGTCTCTTTATATGAAGTCCAAATTCCATATCATGGCTCATGGCCTTCTATCACCTGGCCCCAGCACACATCCCCATTTTCTTCTCTGGTGAACTTGTCTGTTTTTCTTAACCTTCACCCCGTCATAGTCTACCCTCCATCAAAACTAACACTTAGTTTGGGGTTTTGTCTTGTTTTCTTTCCTCCTGACCCTTGTAGATGCTGAATCCTTTGCTTAGAACTCTTTTCCCCTGCCTGTTTTGCTGCCTAAGTCATATTCATGCTTTAAGTCCCCTCTTGGATGTCATTTCTGTGACGCTTGGCTTTGATGTCCTTCTTGTGTGCCTACAGCACCATTTAGTAACCAGAGCACTTGTAATGCTGGGTTGTCATTTACTGCTTACCTGTCAGCATTTGACCCACTAACTGTAAGTTCCACGAAGGCAGAGGCAAGACCAGTGCTGGCTCTAGAATTTCTATAGGAGAAGATCTGAGTGGCATTCTGGTTATAAGAGGGTCTAGGAATTTATTTAGGGTGGGAGGGGCTGATGGAGATCTAGGGTGTCTAAAACCTACCCAAAGCATTCCTTGTATCATCTTTGGCTGGCATGTAGCTTGTCTTGTCCACTACTGTGCCTGACACATAATAGGTGCTCAGAAATGTTGGATAATTGAATGACTGACTGAATATGTGGGAAGTTCCATGGTCAACTCTTGTGCCCAAGGTCAGAGCCAGATGTTTCACATCTCTCATGGAACTAGAATATCTTAAAGTATCTCCTGCCCAGAGTCAGGACTGGTCACAGGTGGCTCAAGCTGTTGGAGAAGAGAGATACGGAGCCTGGGAGCTAGGCTCAGCTCCACTACTAGGAAAGTCTGGATAGTCATATTTCATCAGTTCCTCTGGCCTTGGGCCCTTCCTGCTGCTCGACGAGACTGTAGCTCCTATTATCCACTCTTCACCAGCTGCTCCCTCCTTTTGCTGCAAAATAAAAGAGTGCCATTTGGGAACATTTTAAATGCTTATCGCTAAGTGCAAGATGTAAGTCTTAAAAAGCTGCACACTGTATGATTCCAACTATATGGCATTCTGGAAAAGGCAAAACTATAGAGACAGTAAAAAGATCAGTGGTTGCCAGGAGTTCAGGGTGAGGGAGGGAGGGATAAACAGGACATTTTTAGGGCAGTGAAACTATTCTGTATGATGCTGTAATGCTGGACAGATGACATTAAGCATTTGTCAAAACTCATAGGACTGTAAAACACAAAGAATGAGCCCTAATGTGAACTATAGACTGTAGCTAATAATAATATATCAATATTAGTTCATCAGTTGTGTCAAATGTACCACCAAATTAAAAAACCCAAACCTGTTGCCATTGAGTTCACACATAGCAACCCTATAGGACAGGGTAGAATAGCTCCATAGGATTTCTAACCCTGTAAATTTTTACAGAAGCAGACTGCCACATCTTTCTCCCATGGAGTAGCTGATTGGTTCAAATCGCAAACCTTTTTGTTAGCAGCTGAGGGCTTAATCATTGCACCACCAGGGCTCTTTAAATGTACCGCAGGCATGCAGAATGTTAATAGGAGAAACAATGTGAAGGCGAGAGGGAGTAAATGGGAACTCTCTGTACTTTCTGCACAATTTTCTTTTTCTTCTTTTGCTATTTATTTTTTATTGTTCTTCAAGTGAAAGTTTACAATTCAAGTTAGTCTCTCATACAAAAATTTATGCACACATTGTTATATTGTGACAGCACACTCCCTATACTGTGACAGCACGCTCCTCCTTTCCACCTCTGATTTCCCGTGTCCATTCAACCAGCTCCTGACCCTCTCTGCCTTCTCATCTCACCTCTGGACAGGAGCTGCCCATTTAGTCTCATGTAGCTACTTGAGCTAAGAAGCACACTCTTCACGAGTATCATTTTATGTCCCACAGTCCAGTCTAACCTTTGTCTGAAGAGTTGGCCTGGGGAATTGTTTTAGCTCCGGGTTGACAGAGACTCCGGGGGCCATGCTTTCTGGGGTTTCTCCAGTCACAGTCAGACCATTAAGTCTGGTCTTTTTACTAGAATTTGAGTTCTGGACCCCACCTTTCTTCTGTTCCATCAAGGACTCTCTGTTGTATTCCCTGTCAGGGTGGTCATTGGAGGTAGCTGGGTACCATGTAGTTCTTCTGGTCTCAGGTTGATGCAGTCTCTGGTTTATGTGGCCCTTTCTGTCTCTTGGGCTTGTACTTCCCTTGTGTCTTTTGTGTTCATTCTCCTTTACTCCAGGTGGGTGGGGACAAATTGATGCAATTTAGATGGCTGCTCGCTAGCTTTTAAGACCCCAGACGCCACTCACCAAAGTGGGATGCAGAACATTTTCTTGATAAACTTTGTTATGCCAGTTGACCTACATGTCCCCTGAAAGCATGGTTCCCAGACCCCTGCCCCTACTACTCTGTCCCTAGAAGTGATTGGTTGTATTCAGGAAACTTCTTAGCTTTTGTATAGTCCAGTTGTGCTGACTTCCCCTGTAGTGTGTGATGTCCTTCCCGTCACCTAAGATAATTCTTGTCTGCTATCTAGTTAGTGAATAATCCTCTCCCTCCTTCCCCACCCTCGTAACCACCAAAGAATGTTTTCTTCTGTGTTTAAACCTTTTCTTGAGTTCTTATAATAGTGGTCTTATACAATATTTGTCCTTCTGTGACTGAATAAATTCAGTCAGCATAATGCCCTCCAGATTCCTCCATGTTATGTTTCATGGATTCATGGTTGTTCTTTATTGTTGTGTAGGATTCTGTTGTGTTAATATACCATAATTTGTTTATTGATTCATCTGTTAATGGGCACCTAGGTTGTTTGCATCTTTTTGCTATTGTGAACAGTCTGCACAATTTTCCGTAAACCTAAAATTGCTCTTTATAAAGTCTATTAAAAAACAACAACACCGTTTCTCCAAGGTGAATGGTGCCCATAAAAGTGATTTTATTGTTCTCTAAAGATACCACATAGCAGTACATCGACAGGGAACTGCCAGAAATTCAAACTGGATGTAGAAGAGGATGTGGAATGTGGGATATTATCGCCGATGTCAAATGGATTGTGGCTGAAGCAGAGAATACCAGAAAGATGTTTACCTGTTTTACTGAATATGCAAAGGCATTTGACTGTGTGGATCATAACAAATTATGGATAACATTGTGAAGAATAGGAATTCCAGAACACTTAATTGTGCTCATGAGAAACCTGTATGTAGACCAAGAGACAGTCATTCAAACAGGACAAGAGGATACTGCATGGTTTAAAATCAGGAGAAGTATGCGTCAGGGTTGTATCCTTTCACCATATTTATTTAATCAGTATGCTGAGCAAATAATCTGAGAAGCTAGACTATATGAGGAAGAACGGGGCCTCAGGATTGGAGGAAGACTCATTAACAACCTGCGTTATGCAGATGACATGACCTTGCTTGCTGAAAGTGAAGAGGACTTGAAGCACTTACTGACGAAGATGAAAGACTACAGCCTTCCAGTATGGATTACACCTCAACATAAAGAACACAAAAATCCTCACAACTAGACGAACAGGCAACATCATGATAAATGGAGAAAAAATTGATGCTGTCAAGGATTTCATTTACTTGGATTCACAATCAACACCCGTGGAAGCAGCAGTCAAGAAGTCAAGCGATGCATTGCATTAGGCAAATCTGCTGCAAAAGGCCTCTTTAAAGTGTTAAAAAGCAAAGATGTTACTTTAAGGACCCAAGCCATGGTGTTTTCCATCACCTCATATGCATGTGAAAGCTGGGCAATGAATAAGAAAGACCAAAGAAGAACTGACGCCTTTGAATTATGGTGTTGGCAAAGAATATTGAATATACCATGGGCTGCCAAAAGAACAAACAAATCTCTCTTGGCAGAAGTACAGCCAGAATGCTCCTTCGAAGCGAGGATGGCAAGACTTTGTCTCACATACTTTGGACATGATATCAGGAGGCGCCAGTCCCTGGAGAAGGGCCGCATAAGCTGATGCCCGTGCTCATGATCAGACGCCTTGTGCTGAGTTGAATGTGCCCAGTCTGGGTAGACCTCCTGATGTTCAAGTATCGGGAACCTTCATGTAACCTGTTACAATCCCCAACACATCCTCATGAGGCTGAAATCACTGACCCCATTTTGTAACAGAGGAAACTGAGTCTCTGAGAAGTGACTGCATAAGCTTGCCTGTTATAGGGCTGTGACGTGGCCTAGCTGTGGCTTTAACTCTTGTCCTGACCCCAAAGGTTGTGTTTAAACAAGAGCCTGGAGGAGCAGACCTCTGAGTCCAGCCTTGAAGGTGAGTCCAACATGAAGGGGTGGCTACAGAAAGGGCACTTTAGACATGAGGATCTGGGGTGGGTAGGACATGGTGTAGTCCAGGGTGAAGAGAGTGGTGGTGAGGCTGGAGTGCACAGTGGGCAGGCATGGTAGGGAAGGCGTCCAGACCAGTTCACACAGGGTTCTAAACGTCATGTCAGGAGAAGGAGTCAGGGCCACTTCAGGTTGGGGGTGAGCAGGAGGCATGATTCAGCTAAACATGTCCTTGCAAAGTCATGCCCATCCCAGAAGACTTTTCAGGATTGGTAAAGTAGACAGTCAGTAAAAAAGAGGAAGACCCTCAAGGAGATGGATTGATACAGTGGCTGCAACAATGGGCTCAAGCATAATAACGATTGTGAGGATGGTCAAGGATCAGGCAGAGTATCCTTCTGTTGTACATAGGGTCCCTATGAGTCAGAACCAACTCAACGGCACCTAACAACAACAAAGATGACACACAGCAGTCACACTTCTATATATTTATTCAATGGAACAACCTTCAGCATGGCCATTTAGGATCCAGTGAAATGGTATCTTTTCAGGGAATGGTAACAGCTGCATTAAAAGGAGACATTAAGATGAGAAGGAACAGGAAAGGAGAAACATAACTGAATAATGAACAGTGAAGGCAATCTTTCAAAAAAGAATTCATATTGAGCTTGAAGAGATCATGTTGTTTTTATGTTGTTAGTTGTCATTGTGTCTGTTCTGACTCATGACAAGCCTACGCACAACATAATGAATGTTGCCTGGTCCTGCGCCATCTTCACGATTCTTGGCATGTTTGAGTCCATTGTTGCTGCCATTGTGTAGTGCCTTTCAACCTAGGGGCTTATCTTCCACCACCCGTCTGTCAGTTTGTCATACTGTGGTGGCTTGCATGATGCTGGAAGCTATGCCATGGGTATTTCAAATATCAGCAGGGTCACCCATGGTAAACAGGTTTCAGCAGAGCTTCCAGCCAAGACAAATTAGGTGACCTTCTTCTGAAAACTAGCCAATGAAAACCTTATGGATTGCAATAGAATATTGTCTGATACACAAGTGCTGGAAAAGAACCAGAATGACTCAAAAATAGCACAGAACCCTGAAAATTACATTGTTAGGCAACCAACAGATTTTTCTTTAGTATCTTCAAAGCGTGCTATTCTAGATATTAAGGAAGACTTGAAAAAGGGAAGAGATCTTCCACAAGTACCTTGAATATATTAATGGCGTATATACAATAGAAAAATTTATGTGTAGCTAATACTGCATTTCTACTACATATGTTTGGGAGAAGACTAGACAGAGGAAGAGTCTAGCAGCCATCTGGCATTATATTTCTCCCTGTCTTTATCTTTTCCTTTGGAAATGTAGGCTACACTTTGGGTCAGGAAGGAAAGCTGGTTTCATTTCAAGTGCCATTTAAGAAGGTATAAGCTCAGAGTGATAGTAGTTGGCATCTGGAAGAATTTTGAGATGACATCAAGGTTCATTGATCAAACATTGCCATGATCAATTAGTGATTTCTACTAAACATGTGGGATGGGAGAAGAGGGACAAAAAAGGGCACCATAGATTTGCCATTCCTTTCCTATACCAGTGGCAGATATCTGAGCTTCCTCTGAGGCTTTTAGTTCCTACTTCCTGCTTAACTGTAAGCCAGAAGTTTGCTCTCCTAGACCTTATTTTAACGAGATGGTACAGTGTGTTTTCTTGGTTAAAAAATAAGAGATCCATTTTAAAATATACATATACATATCTTAACTCAATAAGATTATTCATTTAATCAAATACATTTAAATCCAGCAAAATAAGTTTTTTAAAAAAAATATTAAATGTTAAAGATGAAAGAAAAATAGTATTATTTGAGAAAGATCAGAGAAATGTATACTCATACAATATGGTCCAAAGCATGATTTTATATACTCTTTCTGGAAAGTCATTAGGGAATGTACATTAAGACTCATAATGTCATGTCTTTTCACTCAGTGATTTTAATACCCAACATTTATCTTAATCACATAATCAGTTAGATCTAAAGATTTATGTTTTAAAATATTTAATGCAGCTTGTTTTCAATGGCAGAAAGTTGAAAATAAACTGAATATCTAACAAGAGGGAATTGATTAAATAAATAATGTTACATGCATTCAATAGAATAATATGACAACCACCAAAAATCCTCAAAGATTATTTAAAAAAAAAGTTTGCTGTTATCTATTAAGTGAAAAATTCAGTCTACAAAGCACTATGTATGGTTTGATTGTAATTTACTAAAAGTCATTTTTTTTCTTTTTAATAGTGTATGTTAATAGTGTGTTACATGCACACACACAGAGAAAAGGACTGAAAGGAAATACACCCAAATGTCAACGGTGATGATGTCTGCATTTCTGGGTGGTGGAATTATAAATGATTTCAATTTATTTTTATTTTTCTGAACTTACCAGTTTTCTTTCACACTGAAATGCAAGATAGGGAAAAAAGATAATTGCTTCTGAAAAACTTGCTCACGCTGTAAGTTACTTCTGGGTGGCCTAGCCTTTCCATTCCTCTCCAGCTCGGACTGAACAGAATTCTTTATCAGAGTTGTTAGTTCAGCATAAGTGGTACAAAATATGCCACAAATGATTTTTCCCCCCTGATTTCTATAGACAAAGGGATTGAAACATTGGAGGGAAAGAGGGGGCATAAGTAATTAGGGCAAAGTCAGGCTGCAAGTCATTGGCAAGACCTTAAAGAAACTTCAGGACTCCAGTTTTCTAGCCCCAAACTCCAATCCCTGTACCACACTCGGTTCTATTGTTCAAATGCATTTGGCTGTCACATGCGCTTTAATGAGCTAGAAGTCAGTTTTTGCAGAATTGGAATGTGAATGAAAAGTTTTTTTTTCCTTTTGTCTCAACTACTGTTGTTAAAGAAAGACTTCTTCTCAGGTCTGCAAACTAAATGGCTTTCCAACTTCAAAAAGCCCCTCCTATTTTCTGTGACTAGGGATGGTTTGCAGCTGGACATACTTCACGTAGCCATTCTGTTTCAGTCAACATTAATGTTCACTTTGTTAACATGTTAATATTGACCCGTTATTCATTATTTATCACATATTTCTAGTTCTAGATATTGTAAGATAGATATCTTACCAGTTAGTGCAAATGAAAACGACAAAACCAGGGCTTTTATATCGAAACAAAGCAATCAATTCCATCAGATTGGTAGAGCTGGTTATGGGTCTAGAGGCAGCCTATTTGTGGTGTAACAAAGAAGGAAAGAATAGGCCTGGAAGCACAGAAATCTGCTCCATTCTTTGTCTGATTTAATCTCTGACTTGCCCATAACTCAAGTTGTTTTTCCACTTTCTCAGAGACCCAGTGTCTCAACTGTAAAACAGAATAATTTATGCTCTTCACATAAAACACAGGGTGTGGGTGGGCAGCCCAGTCAAAGTGAAGATTAGTTCAAAATAACACAAACACCTTGCAAGCTCTATCAGCTTCTTAAAGGAGTATATCAAAATAGTAATATATTATTAAATGACTTTAATATAGTGATTACAGATAATGCTAATATGATTTACGTTTGTTTAGAACTTGTTTACAAAGTGATGAGGTAAAGTGAAAATGTATTCTTAATTACATTTGTTCAATAATTACTCCTTAGTAAATAGTGTAGTATAAAAATAAAAATAAAGTTGTATTTAATGTACAAAATTTGAGAGAATGAGAATCCCCGAATTAAAAATTTATCACAAATCATTTAATTTCAAAACTCGTGGGCCTTGGGGACCTTTGATATCGTTGCCTGGCATGTGATGGCTTCATTTTAGTTGGTAAATAAACAGATATGCTCTCCCCTATTGGGACCAGTCCTTAATAACACAAGTCTTGAAATATGTGAGCACTGAATTATTCTATGTTCTCCTATTCCTTATATAAAAACACTTACGGGATGCCAAGTGTTTATTATTTGAAGACTTTTCAATTTAAGACTTGGAGTTGAAATAAAAAATTAGATTAGGTAATGCCAGTGCTTTGAATGCCGTTAAACAAATAGTCTGAATTTGTAGGAACACCAAAGGCCTAGCCTATACTTTTTTAAAGCCATGGTAAGACTCCTACAACTTTCTTCCATCAGGAAAGTAGTTTGTTCCTAATTCCAAACAAGCTCTGATGACTAAAATGACATCAAATTCTATCCCTTAATTTACATTGTGTTGATAGGGCAAACGGTTAATGAGCTTGGCAGTTCGAGTCCAGCCAGAGTCACCTCAGAAGAAAGCCCTGGCAGTCAACTTCTGAAAAATCAGCCATTGAAAAACCCTATGGAGCACAGTTCTACTCTGACACATGTGGGGTCACCATGAGTTGACCTGAGGCAACTGGTTAAATAGCCTGCTAATGACTAAATCAGAATACCTGTACTTGGTCTTTTTTTGCTTGATTTCTCTGCATCATTCATTTCTTTCTTGAAACCCGTCCCTTTGCTTTCTCTGCTTCCCCTCTCACTGCTCAGCTCTCTGCTAACTATTTTCTGCACGTTCCTCTTTTTCTGGCATTTCTGAGAGTTTCAGCCATTGGTCTTCTTTCTATTCGAACTCTATAAACTCTCCTGGAGTGATCTTACCTGCTCCCTTGGCTTTAACTTCTTTCCAAATGATGATGACTCCTAGGACTATTTTGTTGTTGTCATGTGCACTCAAGTCGATTCCGACTCACAGCAACCCTATAGCACAGAGTAGAACTGCCCCATAGAGTTTCCTAGGCTGTAATCTTTATAGCAGCAGATTGCCTGGTCTTTTCTCCCATGGAGGGGCTGTTGGTCTTTAGCTCTGCACATATAACTGAAGGACCCCAGACACCAAAACTGAATTCATTATTTTCACTGTCTTTTTCTCCTTGTCCTTGGCCTTTTTATTCTCCTATATTCCCTCTTCCATTAATGGTATTGCTCAGGCTCCCAAGCTCAAAGATTCAAAGTTACCTCAGTAACTCTCTCTCTTCAGTTTCTCATCAGCTCTCACTAATTCTATTATAAAAATATATCTTACATTTAATTCTTCTCCAGTGACGCTGCCACTATGTTAGGTCTTCCTCATGTCTCGCTCAGACTACTATAATGGCATCTTAACTGGTGTCTCTGTCACCAGCCTCTTCCTCCACATAGTTCACCCTCTACCCCATTGCCAGAGTGAGCTCTCTAAAAAATGAATCTGGTCATGCTTTAAAACCTCCATTGACTCTCTGATCAGTAGAAGTGTTTGAATGAACAAACAATGGATTTCTTTAATGGAAAGCTAATACTGCGTAAGGATTAAGAGCTCAGATTCTGGAGTTAGACTTATTTTGCCTCAAGAGTTTTTCATGTATTCGCTGGGTGACCTTGGGCAATCTCTCCAAGTTTGAGTTTGGGAATCTATAAGAAAGGGATAAAACTAGTGCATACTTCATATGTTATTGGGAAGACTAAATGAGATAATGCATGTAAGGCACTTAGCAAGGTGTCTGGCTTATAGAACTTGCTTTGTAAGTGATAGCTTTAATAATTATTATTAGACCCTCAAACTTGGTGGGCTTAGTTACCTTACTTAGTACTTTTTTCATGAATCCCAGTGTGACTCAGATCACATTGTAAAACATTTGAATGTACCATTATTTCTCCTCTACTTGTGACTGAGTATAACATTTTTCCTGAGGTTTATGCTGGTAGTTTTTGTGTAATACAGATTGTTTACATAAGATGATTTCACTACTGTTGAGTTCTTTTTCCTGATTTTTGAGTAAACAAGTATTAAAACTTTTAATTAGCTAATAAATCAGATTCTGGATTATTTTCTTTTTTGGCTAAATTTTGAAACAACACAACCTTTTTAATTAAATGGGTTAATTTACTCTATTGCCTTGTAAACAGAGAAAGGAAAAATACATGCAAATTTTAAAACAAACATACTACAAATATTTCTAAAATTTCCAGTAGAAATATATTAAATATAGGTATAGTTTGCATGTTATCTTAAAATACTTTCTTCCATAACCAGATTGATTAAAATCCTCTATCCATTTTATTTGTGAAGCTACATTCATAGAATCAGCTAAGATATTTTCAAAAGCTCCTCTTTCACGGTAATGTATAACTTATTGCAATTAAAAGGTGGAGAAATTTCAGAGCTGTGAAAATTGGTAGCACACCTTATATGTTAGGGAGAAATAAAGTGGAAAGATGAGACTCAAAATGCCACACCAGTTTATTCTTTGATTTTCCAAGTTGCCAGTTGTACAGGAGAGGCCAGGTAAAGCAGAAAAAGGTATTCTAAGAAGGATCACTGGCATCACATATGTTTGATTTGCACTGGATTTACCAAACAAATGTTTAATGTTGTCTATTTATGCAAAGTAGAAAAATTAAGTTTTCCAAGTCTTTATCAATTATGCAGATTTTTTCCAGCCTCATTCTCTAGAAATGAAAGTCTGTTTTAATTCTGTTCAGTTGCAAATACATCTAGTTACCAGTTTACCAAAGCCACCATTCTTTCTGGGGATGTTGCAAGCCTTGCCTGTACAGAGGTGTTTAAGCAGTAACCTATGGGGCCATCTTTGGAAACCACACCCACTGAGTAGCATTCTCTAGTGAGGCAGCATGAGACTGCGGGAAAGGGTTCTAGATTCTGAGTTCAAGTTCTGCATCTGTCCCTCATCTGTGTGAACTTGGACAAGCTTCTCTGTAAGATTTTAAGGCCTGCCTTCCTAAAGTCATTCCTTAAAACAGCTTTTCAGAAACTCTCTCTCTCTATTCCTATACTCTCCTCCTCCCCACTTATCTCCCCTCCCTCCCTTCCTCTCTTTCTTCCTTCCTTTGTTCTTTCCTTTCCTCCTTTCTCCCTCCTTCCCTCCTTTCCTTCCTCCCTCCGTTCCTTTCTTCCTTCCATCTTGCTGCCCTTTTTCTTCTCTTTCTCATATTGATCTATCTCTTTTTAAACATAGCTGAGAGGTTATGATTTAAAAATCAGCAACCCTTTTTGCCTGCTTTGAGGATGAATGATTATTAGAATGCAGTTCTATGATTATACTATATAGCTACCTTACACAGTATTTAGTTGACATACTGCCCAACCAAATGCATTTCAGAAGCAAAAGGTAATTTCCAAATGAATGAAAGTAAACAGAAAGCTGTGATAATTCTGGTTGCCTGAATTCCCATTCTGTCTTTGTAATATGTACTCACTGTCCTTATAATATGTATTCACTTCCAAAATGTTGAGCAAGATTAGAAATGTTCACATATTTGGTTCTAATTTTTAAAAGGGCTTAGCTATTTCTCATAGGATTATAGGCACTTAGTGAGATGCTAGCTCTTTTTTACTCCAGCTCCAAATAAATTTCTTATACATAACTCTGTAGTCATAAATCATTCCAAGTATCCCAGGCCTGGAGTCTCCAGAGCTGTAGATCATCACCTGAACATAATTCTCAGATCTCCAGGCACCACTCTGCATATTCCAGCCCTACATTACTTTGCCCTCTTCTTTGATAACCAGAAGTTGGTGTCTCCACAGGTACATCCTCAATGATTTCTTGTCTCCTTTTCTGGATACAGAGACTGCTTAATGTGATTGTAGACCAGTTACATTCCTTTTCTGGTAATTTTTGTTTATGAGAAATCGTGAGGCATCCACATTTCTTGGGTAGTCTTTCAATAAACGTGAGTTAGAATCACAAAATAGCGGTGTTAAAAGGAACCTGAAGAGACCATCTAATCCAGCCTCCTGCCTTTTAGCTACTGTCACGACCTTTTCTCTTTTTGGCAAATTAGATGATTTATTTGTTTCTACTACACCTGAGTAGCATTCAGTTTAATATTAAGAAGGTTCAAACTAGTTTAAGATGAGCTGGGCTTTGGTCAAAGAAAAGGCCACACTCTTTACGTCAAAGGAAATGGATGTTGCAGGCGGGGGTAGGTAAGCATATATCACAGGGTCTGAATAAGCTTCCCCAGGGTGGACTGGAATTCATGGTTCATTATCCTGTCAAAATCAAGTGGTTGAGAGAAACGGGCTCCAGATTTCTTCCATTGAAACCTAAATCTGCAGATGGTAGTCAGTGCTAAAATGAGAGAAATATCAAGACCTCCATTTTCTCTCATGTAAATTATTATTTGGGAAGGAAAATAAAGACTATTGATCATTGGAATACAGCTTCAAAAGGAACAGGTGTTCTATGGAGAAATCAGCTTGGCTTTGTGTGGAAAAACAGACCATCCTAGAAGCAATGGTGATAATACATGCAAAGCCACATGGTAAAAGAAAGCAAATTCGTTATCCATATGGGATCAGTCGAGGGAATCTGATTGTTTTATAAAGGCCTTGGTGTCAGTCCAGGACTATTTGATAGGGTCTCTGGTACCTGAGGCTGAGGTCTTTTATGTGTTTCTTGTACATTTACCATCTGCTTGAGTCTGTGTTTTTGAAGTTAATTTATTTCACATGTCTTTAGACCTGGAAGAAACCTTAGAGATGATCTAGTCTCTTGGTGGCCAATTCATGTGCCTTCAGGGGCCAAGTAGTAATGTGAATGTGTAATGTTGCCAGACATAGGTGAGAGAGAGTAGTAAGGACTGGTGTGGCTAGGACAGTGGAACACATAGACATGTACAACACATGTACACACACGTGCACAATACATGTCAAAGTATGTGTGGGACCAGATTTGACCCATAGGCCACAACTTTGCAACTGCTAAGCCTCTAACATCCTATTTTATAGAGGGAGGAGTGGAGGCCAGTTGTGTGATTGATAGTAGAGCTGAGAATAGAATCTGGGTCTCCGTCTCTCAGTCTGGAGGCTTGGGAGAGTGTGTTCCTGCATGTGCTAAGCACAGAATCAAGAGAGAGCATATTACCACCAAGACATGCTATTACTTGGTGTGGTTAGAGTGCAGGCATCAGAGGGAGAAGGAGAGAAGTGATAGGAGATAGGGCTGGAGATGGAGCCAGGGGCTGGACCATGAAGAGCCTTTGCTGCCACCTCAATAAGCTTAGACCTAATCCTGGAAAGAAAAAGTGCAGGAGCCACTAAATTACTGTACAGAAACTTGTTCTAGAAAGAAGGCTACAAAGGAGAGATACTCCTTCAGTGTGGGACAACCCCATAAAGTGTGTCAGGCAAAGTCACACATAGGCCTGGTCACAGGGCCAGATTTCAGGAAGTGTTCTCTGCTCTTCATAGACTGCTCAGTCCCCTAGACCAGCTCACAGGACATTGAGCCCATTCTGGGATTAACCTTCCTTATTGATAGAAGTTGGGCAGAAAGTTTGGTGGGGGATGAGAACATCAGTGATCACAGCCTATATTCTAGAAATTATAGCTGATCCATTGATCTTGAAGAGATGGTCTGTCTAAAATAATATATTGGCCAGAGATAAAAATTCTCCTAAATTAATTGCCTGAGCCCTTCATGGGGTCACCATGAGTTGGAATCAACTCATTGGCAACAAGTTTGGGTTGGTTTTCATTATTCAAATTCTTCCTTTTTCCTCTCATCCTAAAATAATGATCTCTTTCTTGCAATCACTTTCTATGCCAAGGAGAATTATAAAAATAAATGTATGAGAAAATGGCGAATTATGAACTGGAAAAGAAGTCACAACCTTTACTTCTTATTTAGTATTACGTTTTCTTACAGTCTGGATCACAAGAAACTGTGTCTTACAGTAAAAAGGTTGAAAGTCCTCAGCAGCTCCAGCTATCAGTGTAGGGATAGCCCTTCTCATCGTGGTTTTCTTCTTTCTATATTTAAAGTGTGTTCATCTCTTTGTTCTTCAACTACTGTGAAAAGACATTTCTGAATGATGGAGGAAATGCTCATAATACTTATGGGCAGCATCACAGGACTTAATTGTCATTTGGAAACTCCATTGTTTAATTAGTGTCAAAGAGATGACAAGTATTTCTGGGCCATCATTTACAAGAAAACAAAACAAAAAGGCTATTATCCCCCCCCCCCATAAAAACTTATGTTAAGAACGAAAATATATCCTAAATTTGCTTTATCCAAACCATACTATCAGTGCTTTTTCTCAGTTGGTCATGCCATTTAACTTCATTGGGACTTACCATCTACTGATGTCTATACTTTCCTGTTTGAGAAACCCTGTGTCTTGTCTCCTCTCCCTAATTTGGCTCAGATTCTAGTGCCTGCCCTTCTAATCACTCTCTTGCTAACTCCCTTGTCTGTCTGTCTTTGGTTGCACCCAGCAGGATGAGTGGTTCCTAACTGGGGGCTGTACATCCCTGGGGAACTTCTTCAGCCCCTCAGTACATGAATGTCTGGGCCAACCCTGAGGTTTCCAGAACCGGAATCTCTGAGATAGACTCTATGGATGCATATGAGTGTTTTTTAAAAATTAGCAGCGTAATTCTGACACAAACCCTGGTTAAGAACTACCGCTCCTACCCAAACTCTACACTGGTTACTCTAGCTGTCTTCTCTATAATTGCACAAGACGGCTAAGAAGTGCTGGAGAAACATCATACAACACACAGATTATTATCACTACAGCTTCATTAACATCAACTGGGCGCTCAACACTGTCCATTTATCCTACCAAGTTTAAGTGACTGACCCACCTACTCTCCATAGTTAACATTTCAAATCTTCCACACTCTTTGATTTCCCCTCTCCTTTTTTCTCAGTTTCTGCAGATGATTTTGCCTCTTGTGTGGGAAATTCACATTTGCAATAAAATTTACAAACCGACCTGTATCTGCTCCTATTCTCTTCTGTTGCAATTACCTAAAGTAATCCTTTCACTTATTCTCTGCATCCCCTCCCTCCCCACCTGCTTTAAAAAGCAGGAGGCTAAAGTCAACGGATATGTACTCTTTAGTAATTGTCTTGACTTCTTAGAAACATTCAACACAGTTTATCACTCTGAACTTCTTGAGTCAGTCTTTTTCCTTAACTTTGGTGACATCTCACATTCTCCTGGTTTCTTGTACCTTGCTGATCCTCCCCCAAGACTTCTTTACTATTTTTGCCCAACTAGTCTTGAAATGTTGAATTTCTCAGGCCTATGCCCTACCATTTTATGTTCCACACTCAACCATTTTCTTCAAATCTCCATCTTTGTATTGTGGTTTTTAATTTTTTCAGTTATAAGAACTGAGGTGTGTAAAATGTAACTTTATTTTTCTGGTGTTGAACTTAACATTTCAAATGTTCTCATTTCTACTGATGGTGGTAACTCAATCACTTTGGCTTAGGGTTTTTTAACCTGGACACTATTACTATTTTGGGCGGGATAATGTTTCATTGAGGGCAGCCCTGCACATTGTAGGATGTTTAGCAGCATCCCTGGCCTCTATCTATTGGATGTCAGCAGTATCCGCCTTCCCCCTCCCCCTGCCAAGGTGGGTCAATCAAACATGACATTGCCAAATGTCCCTTGAGGGGCAGCATCACCCCTGGTTGAGAACACTGCATTTGGCTTAAACTCTGTCTCTTTGGGGTAGTCATTTCCTGTTTCACTTCTCTCTTCTCCTTCCCCTCGCTCCAGAAGTGGTCTGAGGCTCTGGGGGATTTGTTGAAATTCTTGGCACTGATAGAGAAAACTTTGGTCTGCAATCACTTCTCTGCTGGCAGCCACTGCTGACATAACTCAAAGCTTGTTCTCTTAACAGGCACACCGCAGGGCAATTGCTTTGGTGGGTTCAGCTGTCTGCCCTGTTGACATGGTTCTTGCCTCAGCTCTGGTTGGTGCTGCTGATCTTCTGCAACTCAGCAACATTTTCCACCTATCTTTGACTCTGGCTGCCTACCCCACAGCCCTGCTGTGGGGTCCCTCTCTCTCTTCTGTGCCCACTCAAGTCCCTGGTCACTCTTGGGGTCTCCTTCAGGTCCTGTAGGTGCTGAGTAAGATTCCAGGAGGAGTGCGTGTGTGTGTGTGTGTGTGTGTGTGTGTGTGTGTGTGTGTGTGTGAGGTAGGTCTGTCTCATGTCCTTCCGCTCCTTCACTTGACCTGCTGTCCTTTTCTTTCTATTGCAGCTGTTCTTGTTGGTGTGGGACACTCTGGAGGGCTGATTCCCTCAGCGTTCCAGACAGGAAGCAGGGTATAAGTCCCCTCCTGTCTTGTCTTCCCATACCTCTCTGAGGAATTCCATCACCCTCGTCCTCCTTGAGTTTTGGGCCTCACAGGGAGGGACCCACATCATTAACTCCTTTTAATTCCATTCACTCTCCCAGGTCTCTCCAGTTCCCTTCCTCAAGTGTTCTTATTATTTAATGTATTTCAAGAAAATTACTGTTATAATCAGATATTAGGCTTAACAGTTACACCCTACATTCTGAGTGCTTCATGTCTTTTCCTTCTGGAATTTAAGAAAACCTTTTTTTTTTTTTTTTTTTTTTAAATCTCAATCCCTTCTCTTCCAGAGCTTATTTTGGAATTCAGTGTAGGCTTATGAATTTACCATTTGATTCTTTTGTTCTTACTGGGATTTTTGGTATCCTCCCTTCCCTAGGGCAAAAAACCTCAGCCTTAAGGTCCAGTATTAATGATAGAAGGACTGGAGAATAAAAAGAAATTATGGCCTTTTGTCTAGAGCTGCCATCTTGTAGTAATTCACCAAAGTGACGAACACAAAGGGCAAGAGGAGAGGCATCTGTAATATGTTCTCTAGGCCTTTTAGAAAACACAGAGTTGTTCCTTTGGCCACATACATGAGAATCTACAAGAAAGGTGATGTTGTAAACATCAAGGGAATGGGCGCTGTTCAAAAAGGAATGCCCCATAAATGTTACCATGGCAAAACTGGGAGTCTGCAGTGTTATCTGGCATACTGTTGCATTATTGTAAACAAACCAGCAAACAAGTTGAGGGCAAGATTCCTGCCAAGAGAATTAATGCACATATTGAGCATATTAAGCACTCTAAGGGCCAAGATAACTTCCTGAAACGGGTGAAGGAAAGTGATCAGAAAAAGAAGGAAGCCAAAGAGAAAGGTAACTGAGACTCAACGAAAGAGAGAAGCACACTTTGTAAGAACCAAGAGAAAGGAGTCTGAGCTGCTGGGACCTATTCCCTAAGAATTGGTAGCATAATAGGTGTAAAAAATAAATAAATACAAAACTTCTCGGGTGTTAAAAAGAAAAAAGAAAAGGAATTACAAAAAAAGATGCAAAATATCATTCCTGCGACATATCTGATTGTTTAACTTTTGCACTTCCCTTTGTCTATGTTAGGGCTCATCAAACTTCATTTCTTCCAATGCTTGAGCTCCTTGGAGATAGAGGGTAACACTATCTGTTGCTGACCCTGAATGGGGTTTAGGTGCATGAGGAGTGCAAAGAGCTAACTATTGGCTTCTTCTTCCAAACTTTGGAGTGAATCCTGCCATAAAACTGTTTGAGGCATCAGGGATCAGTTTTGAGATGTACCACTGGGGTAGAACCTTCAGTCTACATGGATATAACCAATAAAAAATTTGAAGGGAGTGTAAAGTATGTGTATATGTGTTTTAAAGGTTATTGGCAATGCTTGGTCAGTTTACTGCCAGTAATGGTCATCCATTTTTTTCCTATAATTTTATTCAGCTTCACTCTGGACTGATTCAAATAGGAAGCCGACACAATGTCTACCAAAAATCGTTTTAATCTCCAAGTTCCATAAAACAATATAAGACACTCATATAATTCACTTTTCTGGAATAAAGCTTGTAGCAACTAAAATATTTCCAATTTTATTTTTAGAAACTGGTTTATGCATTTTACATTGAATTAAATCTAGTTCCTTTCTGTGACAGTCGAGGAGTTGTTTTAAATCTCAGCCAGTGGGTAAATGTAATTTATTTCTGATCCACATTTTTGCTTTGAAGAGACCATTGACTCTATAATGCAACAAATGCTGTTCTCCTTTCCTTGGAAGCCACAACATCTACAGTCTCAGTTGCTTGACTATCTGAGACAAAATTAATTGTGATAAAATACATTGTACATGACAATGAATCAACCTGGCATGGGGGCTGAGGGACTGGTCCTGAAGAGTGAAAATGACATTTCCTGCATTCCAAAGCCATTAACGCTTTTGCTCTTGCCTGCCAGTGCAGAGTTGATGAAGGCCGTTTATGCTTCTGAGTGCAATTTCAAAGCCCTTGCCGATCCATATGCAGCCTTTCAAGATAAACTATACCTCAGATGGCCCCTAAACCTCAAAACTACTGCCCACAGACAAAAGCGTAATTCAAAAAAGAAACTTCCACAAAAACACACAGATGAAATATAGGTTGAAAGCAGTGTATAATTACCGATTATATACCATTACATTACTGATCATTACTGGTGTGTTAAGGGCTTGCTCTGATTAAAGAGATAATAAATCTTCAAGGAATTAAATAATTCTTAAAAGGCAAAGTGACAGTTAACGATGGTTTTCTATGCCCCACTGGGTAAACATGTTGTGTTGTTGTGTGCGGTCAAGTGAATTCTATCTCATACCAAACCAAAACAAAACCCATTGCCGTGGAGTCGATTCAGACTCACAGCAATCCTATTGGACAGAGTAGAAGTGCCCCTTATGGTTTCCAAGGCCGTAATCTTTACAGAAGCAGACTGCCACATCTTTCTCCTGCACAGGGACTAGTGGGTTTGAACCACCCACCTTTCAGTTAGCAGCCAAGTGCTTTCACCACTGAGCCACTGGGGCTCCTTTTCTGACTCATAACCCGTTGCCATGGAGTCGATTCCGACTCATAGCGACCCTATAGGACACAGTAGAACTTCCCCATAGGGTTACGAGGAGTGGCTGGTGGATTCGAACTGCTGACGTTTTGGTTAGCAGCCAAGCTCTTAACCACTGCAACATCAGGGCTCCTTCTGACTCATAGACACCCTTAAAAAATACATGTATTTGGGAAGTTTTTTTTTTTTTTAATGTTTCTCGAAAGACAGTGTAAACAGACTATCATTTTTGCTTTAAATATGGAGATCAAGTAACAAGCAAATCTTTGGTAAACCCCTGCAGTCTGGAATTGGCTCAGAAAAACAGGAAGGAGAATTCAGAAAAAGCCACAGGATGAGAGCTGTGGGCTCATAGCTGACAATCCCCCAAGTAGAACTGTTGAAGAGGTTTATGGGCAAACCTCAAACTGCTTGTATTAACTGATTGACCCTCAGCTTCTGCTACCAATCGATCGTTCAGATCCTGGCTGGGGACTTCTCTGTTAATTATTATTTTTTACTTTTTATTTATTATTTTCATCAACTTTTTACATATCCTTCACCTAGATTCACTAATCAGTAACATTTTCTCACAGTTATTTCCTTGATATGCATCCCTCTCCAACCATTTGCAAGTAAGTTGCAGATATTCTGACTCTTCCGCCCTAAATACTTGAGGATGTGTCTCCTAAGAGCAAGGCCATTTTCCTGCATGACCGCAATACCACTGTCACACTAGGAAATTTAACATTGTTATAAAAATATTATCTAATTACACAGAGCATATTCAAATTTATGAAACTGTTTCTAAATTGTCCATATAGCAAAAAAAAAAAATTTTTTTTTTTCTGATTGAGGTCCAATTAAGAATCATGTGTTATATTTGGTTGTCCAATGTCCTTCATCTCCCGCAAGTGTCAGCAAATATTTTCTGTAAAGGGCTAGATATAAAAATAAATATTTATAATATAATATAATAAAAGCAATAAATTATAACTATAATGTAAATATAAATATTTTAGGCTTTGCGGGCCATACCGTCTCTGCTGTAACTGCTCAACTCTGTCATAGCAAAAAGCATCCATAGACAGTCCATAAAGGAATAAAGTGACTGTATTCCAATAAAACTTTATCTATAGATACTGAAATTTGAATTTCATGTAATTTTCACGTGCCACAAATACTGTCTTTTTCTAGATTGTTATCAACCATTTAAAAATATACAAACCATTTGTTGCTCATGAGTTGTACACAAATGGAGGTGGGACAGGTTTGGTCCAGGAACCATAATTTACCGACACCTGATCTAGAACAATCCCCAGCCCGAACCCCCTTTCTTTTAAAGTAAACTTTTCATCAAAGTATATGCAAATATACAGAAATTATAAGTGGACAGCTCGATGATTTTTCACAAAGTGAAGCATGGCACACAGCTTGGAATAAGAAATATTTGTGACTATTTTTGAAAACACTTATTGGTGTCACACTTGTTGATCCACAGGTGGTTAGCACCAAGTCTATGGATGTGAAGCAATAGAGTGCTTCTAGAAATGGCTTTGACTGTTGTTATCAAAGAGTCCTTGCCCTCTGTCTACACAGCAAGGTGGTCTGTAGTGATCCAAATGTCTCGGTCTTGATAAGCATTCTGCGTGCTAAGCCAGCCCAGCTAATCAGTGTGACAAAGTCACATTCAGAGCTGTTTCAGCGGGCAGGACAGCTCCTGTTGATTCCATTAACTGCTTCACCACCACCCCCTCCTCCCTTATCTTGCTCTCTTTCAGCTCTATGCCTCATGCACCCAGGCCTGATAGGCGGGAAGGTGATATTTTAAGAATAGACTCAACAAAAGGGAGAGATCCTAGGCCCAGGGTCTGCCATGTTTGTGCTAAGTTGATAAATTCTCCTTTATCAGCAAATGTGCTGTGACTATTTGGGATCATGACATAGTCTGGCTAAGTGGGGGGATGGAGGGAGGCCATAATT
This sequence comes from Trichechus manatus latirostris, assembly GCF_000243295.1. Classification (NCBI taxonomy): domain Eukaryota; kingdom Metazoa; phylum Chordata; class Mammalia; order Sirenia; family Trichechidae; genus Trichechus; species Trichechus manatus. The sequence goes on along the minus strand of NW_004443946.1, from coordinate 11,173,520 downwards.
CCTAGCTGGTAACTGGCTGATGAGACCACTTAAGGCCCTTATATTGTCTTGTTTGTTTCCTTCTTCTTCTTCTTTTTTTTTTTTTAATCATAGGGTGTGTATTAGTTTCCTAGGGCTGCCTTAGCAAATAACCACAAACTATGTGGCTGTAAAAGACCTCTTTAAAGTGTTGAAAAGCAAAGATGTCACCTTGAAGACTAAGGTGCGCCTGACCCAAGCCATGGTGTTTTCAGTTGCCTGACATGCATGTGAAAGCTGGACAATGAATAAGGAAGACAGAAGAAGAATTGATGCCTTTGAATTGTGTTGGTGAAGAATACTGAATACACCATGGACTGCCAAAAGAACGAACAAATCTATCTTGGAAGAAGTACAACCAGAGTGCTCCTTAGCAGCAAGGATGGCAAAACTACGTCTCACATACTTTGGACATGTTATCAAGAGGGATCAGTCCCTGGAGAAGGACATCATGCTTGGTACAGTAGACAGTCAGTGAAAAAGAGGAAGACCCTCAATGAGATGGATTGACACAGTGGCTGCATCAGTGGGCTAAAGCATAACAATGATTGTGAGGATGATGCAGGACCGGGCAATGTTTCGTTCTGTTGTATACGGGGTCGCTATGAGTCAGAACCAACTTGACAGTACCTAAGAACAACAACAATGTGGCTTAATATAACAGAAATTTATTGTCTCCAATTTTTGGAGGCTAGAAGTACAAATTCAAGGTGTCAGCAGGGCCATGCCCTCTCAAAAGTTTCTCAGGGAAGACCCCTTCTTGTCTCTTTGCAGCTTCTGATAACCTCAGGTGTTCCTGGCTTGTGGCAGTATAAATTCAGCCTCTGTCTCCATCCTCGCACAGCCATCTTCCCTCTGTGTCTGTCTGTGTCCCTTCTCTTTTTATAAGGACACCAGTCATATTGGATTAGGGCCCACCCTACTCTAGGGTGACCTCGTGTTAACTTAGTTACATCTGCAAACTCTATTTCCCATGGTCTCGGGGGACATCTAGGTCAATTGGCATAACATAGTTCATAAAGAAACTATTCTGTGTCCTACTTTGGTGAGTAGCATCTGGGGTCTTAAAAGCTTATGAGCGGCCGTCTAAAATACATCTATTGGTCCCAGCACATTCGGAGCAAAGGAGAATGAAGAAAACAAAAGACACAAGGAAAATGTTAGTCCAAAGCACTAATGTACCACATGAACAACATCCTCCACCAGCTGAGCCTGGAAGAACTAGATGGTGCCCAGCTACCACCACTGATCCCTCTAACAGGGATCACAATAGAGGGTCTTGGGCAGAGTGAGAGAAAAATTCACAAAAAAAGATCAGACTTACTGGTCTGATAGAAACTAGAGGAACCCCCGAGAGAATGGCTCCCAGAAACCCTGCTAACTCAGAGCTGAAGCCACTCCCAAAGTCCACCTTTCAGCCAAAGATTAGACAGGCCTATAAAACAAACAATAACACATATGAGCAACATACTTCTTAGTTCAATCAAGTGTACAAGACCAAATAGGCAACACCTGCCAAAAAGCAAAGACGAGAAGGCAGAAAGGGACAGGAAAACTGGATGGACACTGAGAACCCAGGGTGGAAAGGGAAAGCGGGAGAGCGCTGACACGTTGTGGCGGTTGCAACTAATGTCACAAAACAATTTGTGTATAAAATTTTTGAATGAAAAACTAATTTGTACTGTAAACTTTCACCTAAAACAGAATAACATTAAAAAAAGAAAAAAAAAAAAAGACCCCACTTCCAAATAAGATCACATTTACAAGTACCTAGGGTTAATATTTTAACATATCTGCTTGGGGGACACAATTCAACCCATAACAGTGTGTAAAAATCTCTTGGCTTTGTAAAAACAGAACTTGGAAAGGCTCCTTTAGACGTGGGACTGGTAATGAGTGACTCACGGGATCTCCTGAAACAGAAATAAGCTACCTCACAAGTTTCCTCTGGTAGGTCCCAGCTTTTCAATTTACTCCACACATCTCAAGTATGCTTACAAAATTTTGAAAAATTATCAAGAGGGTGAAGTTGTGATTAATCCATTTTTTTAGGGCACAGAGTGTATCAGTCTCAGCTCCTCTGAGAATGGTAGAATTGTTTGGATAATTGTTTAGGACGCACATATTAATTGCAGAGACGTACAGTGAAGGAAATGACAGTCCAGCTTCGGGGCTCAGCAAGTGGGCTGTTACTCATGTCCACCCTGGTGAATTTGCTTGTAGAAGTTTAATCCCAGGGCAACGTCCACTGCAGAGTAGATTTAACTTACCTGTAATACTCTCATTTGGAGCGCTGGTGGTACAGTGGTTAAGAGCTCGGCTGCTAACCAAAAGGTCGGCAGTTCAAATCTACCAGCTGCTCCTCGAAAACCCTATGGGGCAGTTCTACTCTGGCCTATAGGGTCACTATGAGTTGGAATTGACTTGACACCAGTGGGTTTTTTTTTTAAAATATTCTCCCAAGGAATCTCACATTCCAAGATAAAGGCCCATTTGTGGGTTTACATTAGAGACACCCGCATCAAAACTGAAGAACTGAATGGACTAGAGGGCCAGCCTCACTCCTGGGGTTCTCAAGCCCTTTCTTTTTTCTATTCTCATACCTAATTCTATGCTCATCTCTGTCCTCCCTCCACCTTTTAAAACTATTTTTATTTGGATGAACATGCATTTAACTATTAGTTCTTCAATTTTATCGAAAATGTTTTTATTCTGTGTTCACATTCCAAATAATAAAATGGCACAATTAAACTAAATGACAAAGCAGAGGATGTCTAGTACAGAAGAAAACCAAACGGACATTTTAAAAAAAGAAAAAAAAAAGTTGTTATTGAGTAGAATCCAACTCATGGTGACCCTGTGTATGTCAGAATAGAACTGTGCTCCGTAGGATTTTCAGTGGCTGATTTTTTGGAAGTAGATTGCTAGGCCTTTCTTCTGAGGTGCCTCTGGGTGGACTTGAACCTCCAACTTTCGATTAGCAGCTGAGCACGTTAACTCTTTGCACCTCCCAGTGACTGCAGCTGGAAAGTTACATATTAGGGAATTCCAAATTGGGAAGGAAAAAAGGTGCAATGAATCCTGGTAGTAGTTTTTTGTTTATTAAGTTTATTAATCATGATGCAGTTGAAGAGAAGACGGGCTTTCTTCTTTTTATTTATGATAGGATAAAGTTGTTGGTTGTTAAGTAAACCCATTCTCTGGCTTTCGCATTCAGCTCGCGTTTCCAGGCTCAAAGCATCATAAATAACCAGTGAAGAAATATATTGTCTAAACATTAAGAGACAATTTCCATAAATGTTCACATTAAAAGTGCATGATTGGTATGAAGATTTAATTTTAGCGATTATGTAGTTTCTGTCTTTTGCTGTAGTCATATTTTTCTTTCCGTTGTCTGTCCTAGCTATTTAACTTTGAAGTCCACTCAAGATGAAGAATGGGTATTTCTGGAGGAGACATATAAGGCATTAGCTGTTCACTTGCTGACCTGGTTTTTCCCTCTTTATAGCATCAGCTATTGAGTTCTTGGCAGTCAGTCTTAAGTAAAACCATTGCAAACCTGAGAGATAGTGAAGAGGGGCAGTAGATGTTCAGTGATGGTGTGTACAACTGGCCATACTTTTTCTTTTGTCTGTAAATAAGGTAAAATAAACGAATGTACAATTAACCACTCCTTCTGACTCATATGTATATGAAATCTAAAGTTATGCAAGGTTGTCCAGAGACACTACTGAGGATTAACAAGCTTTCTGAGTCAGAGTGTAGTAACATAGATACCAGTGTTTACATAGTGACTTTCATTTCACCGAAACCAAACAAGAGCCTTAGCATGGTAGAGAAAACGACCTGGATCAGGTGAGTGATTACTATTATTGTTGCTGTTTAGGCCAATGGAGGTAGTTTCTGACTGATTACTATTCTTTTTCATGACATGTTAGTAAATGTCCTGAAATGTAGTTTGTGGAGTAGTTAAAGTTGTGAGGAATTATAAGCCTTCTGTTTGTTTGTTTTGAAGTCTTGGCTATTGAATGTTTGTTGATGAGTGTGGGTAGGTTGCTGGGGTTTCTGTGGGAAGTATGTTGGCCAATGAGCCTTGGGGGAATTGCAGAGTCCAAGTCAGGTGTCATCCCAGGGTGTCGGAATTCAGAACTATTTGTCTGTGTGGGCAAAAGGATTGAGAAATGTCCCCTTTATTTCCACTGGGAGAGGCCTGTCCCAACACTTACTTGCTTTGCCTTCCATCACCAAAAATGTGAAACACCGAGATATTTCAAGTCAAACAAGTAAGAAGTGAAGAAAAGATGGCTATGAAAGGGTAAGGGTGATGAGAGATGTCATGGATTAAATTGTGTCCCCCCAAAATATGTGTATCAATTTGGCTAGGCCATGATTCCCAGTATTGTGTGATTATCCACAATTTTATCATCTGATGTAATTTTTCTACATATTGTAAATCCTATTTCTATGATGTTGATAAGATGGATTAGCGGCAGTTATGTTGATGAGATGGGATTCAATCTACAGGACTGGGTTGTGTCTTGAGCCAATCTCTTGAGATATAAAAGAGAGAAGCGAGTAGAGAGACAGGGGACCTCATACCACCAAGAAAGCAGCGCCAGGAGCAGAGCACCTCCTTTGGACCTGGGGTTCCTGCTTGGAGAAGCTCCTAGACCAAGGGAAGATTGATGACAAGGGTCTTCCCCCAGAGCTGACAGAGAGAGAAATCCTTCCCCTGGAGCTGGCACACTGAATTTGGACTTCTAGCCTACTAGACTGTGAAAGAATAAATTTCTTTTTGTTAAAGCCATCCACTTGTAGTATTTCTGTCATAGCAGCACTAGATAACCAAAGCAAGAGACTTATGGATTAGATTGGAAGGGACTAGTCTGAAAGAGGAGGAAAGGTCCAGGAGCATCTAGGTAATTGTGGCAAAAATTTTCAATGAGATAAATTCTGATGATTTTATGATTATAGTTCTTCTTCCCAAGTATATTACAGATTTCTTAAGGGTCCGGGTCCTTTATTTCTCTATGTTCTCTACATGGAATTTCCAGCAGGGAACCTTGCACACTGCACTGGTTCAATACATGTCTGTTGACTGATGTTGTTAGTTGCCATAGAGTTGGCAACTCATAGCGCCCATGTACAATTGAATGTAGTGTTGCCTGGTCCTGCGCTATCTTCACAATTGTTGATATGCTGGAATCCGTGGTTATGTCCACTGTGTATTTTGAGTGCCTTCCTATCAAGGGCAGTTCTACTCTGTTGTATACAGTTGCTGTGAGTCCAAATTGACTTGAAGGCAATGGGTTTGGTTTTTTAGTTTCCAATTTACAGGGCTCGTCTTCCAGCACTATATCAGGCAATGTTCTGTTGTGATCCATAGGGTTTTCACTGGCTAATTTTCAGAAGTAGATCACTAGACCTTTCTTCCTTGTCTTTGTCTGGAAGACCCACCGAGAGTTGTCCACCGTGGTGACTCTGCTCGTTTTGAAATACTGGTGGCGTAGCTTCCAGCATCATAGCAACATGTAAGCCACTATTATGGATTGAATTGCATCCCCCTAAAGTGTGTATCAACTTGGCTAGGCTATGATTCCCAGTATTGTGTGGTTGTCCACCATTTTGTGATCTGATGTGATTTTCTTTCGTGTTGTATATCCTACCTCCATGATGTTAATAGAAGCCCTGGTGGCAAAGTAGTTAAGTGCTATGGCTGCTAACCAAAAGGTCGGGTCAGCAGTTCAAATCCAGCAGCTGCTTCTTGGAAACCCTATGGGGCAGTTTTACTCTGACCTATAAGGTCGTTATGAGTTGGAAGCAACTAGATGGCAACGGGTTTTCATGATGTTAATGAGGTAGGATTGGAGGCAGTTATGTTAATGAGGCAGGACTCAATATGCAGGCTTAGGTTGTATCTTGAGTCAATCTCTTTTGAGTTATAAAAGAGAGAATCGCGCAGAGAGGAGAGGGACCTCCTACCACCAAGAAAGCAGGGCTGGGAGTGGAGCAAGTCCTTGGGGCCTGGGGTCTCTGAGCTGAGAAACTCCTAGACCCAGGGAAAGATTGATGACAGAGACCTTACCCTAGAGCTGACAGAGAAAAAGCAGTTCCCAGGAGCTGATGCATTGAATTTGGACTTCTAGCCTCCTAGACTGTGAGAGAATAAATTTCTGTTTGTTAAAGCCATCCACTTGTGATATTTCTGTTACAGTAGCACTAGATAACTAAGACAGCCACCACAGTACAATAACTGATAGACAGGAGGTGGCTGTTGACTGATAAAAACCCGTCCTGTTGCCATTGACTCTATTCTGACTCATAGTGACCCTATTGGACAGAGTAGAATGGCCTCATAGGGTTTCCCAGGCTGTAAATCCTTACTGAAGCAGAGTGCCACAAGCTGGTGGGTTTGAACCACTGACCTTTTGGTTAGCAGCCAAGAGCTTAACCACTGTGCCACCAGGGCTCCTTGTTGACTGACTTCAAAAGAAAAATCTTCTCATCATATTTTGCCTTCATGTATATTTTGAGCATCATTATTGTGGTGAATGAACTTCAAAGTAGAGCGAGGCTACATTCTTTTCTATAAAGGGTATATATAAATTAAGTGGAGAATGAGTCAAGAAATAGCAATACCAAATGAAATGTTTCAACAAATGGACGCAGCACTTGGAGGTGCTCACTCATCTATGTCAAAGAATTTGGAAGAGAGCTTCCTGGCCAACAGACTGGAAGAGATCTATATTTATGCCCATTCCAAAGAAAGGTGATTCAACAGAATGCGGAGATTATTTAACAGTATCGTTAATATCACACACAAGTAAAATTTTGCTGAAGAGTATTCAAAAGCAGTTGCAGCAGTACATTGACAAGGAACTGCCAGAAGTTCAAGCCGGATTCAGAAGAGGAAGTGGAACCAAGGATATCACTGCTGGTATCAGATGGATCCTGGCTGAAAGCAGAGGACACCAGAAAGATGTTTACCTGTGTTTTACTGACTATGCAAAGACATTCGACTGTTTGGATCATAACAAATTATGGATAACAATGCGAGAAATGAGGATTGCAGGACACTTAATTGTGCTCATGAAGGACCTGTACATATACCAAGAGGCAGTCATTCGAACAGAACAAAGGCATATTGAATGGTTTAAAATTAGGAAAGGTATGTGTCAGGGTTGTATCCTTTCACCATACTTATTCAATCAGTACACTGGGCAAATAATCAGAGAAGCTGGACTATATGAAGAAGAAAGTGGCATCAGGATTGAAGGAAGACTCATTAACAACCTGTGATATGCAGGTAACACAACCTTGCTTGCTGAAAGTGAAGAGGACTTGAAGCACTTACTGAGGAAGATCAAAGACCTTACAGCCTTCAGTATGCTGCACTTCAACATAAAGAAAACAAAAATCCTCACAACTGGACCAAAAAGCAACATCATGATAAACAGAAAATATTGAGGTTGTCAGGGATTTCATTTTACTTGGATCTACAATCAATGCCCATGGAAGCAGCAGTCAAGAAATCAAATGACATTTTGCTTTGGGAAAATCTGCTGCAAAAAATCTTTTTAAAGTGTTGAGAAGCAAGGATATCACTTTGAGGACTAAGGTGCACCTGACCCAAGCCATGGTATTTTCAGTTGCCTTATATGGGTGTGAAAGCTGGATAACGAATAAAGAAGACCGAAGAAGAATTGATGCCTCTGAATTACGGCATTGTTGAAGAGTATTGCATATATCATGGACTGCCAAAAGAATGAACAAATGTGTCTTGGAAGAAGTACAGCCAGGATGCTCCTTAGAAGCAAGGATGGTGAGACTTTGTCTCATGTACTTTGGGCAAGTTAGAAGGAGAGACCAGTCCCTGGAGAAGGACATCATGCTTGGTAAAGCAGAAGGTCAATGAAAAAGAGGAAGACTCTCTATGAGATGGATTGACACAGTGGCTGCAACAATGGGCTCAAGCATAGCAATGGCTGTGAGAATGGCACAGGACCCGGCAGTGTTTCGTTATACTGTACCTAGGGTTGCTCTGAGTCTGAACCGACCAGATGGCACCTAACAACAATAACAACAATTTCTATCCTCAGATTCCAGGTGCTTTCTCAGCGCTGCTGACGCAGCGGTTAAGAGCCTGGCTGCTAACCAAAAGCTTGGCAGTTCAAATCCACCAGCCACTCCTTGGAAACCCTATGGGGTAGTTCTACTCTGTCCTGTAGGGTCACTATGGGTTGATGGTAAGGGTGCGGGGAGGTGGGGGAGGGCTTGGTTCTGATCTGTGGACTATTCGGAAAAGCAACACTGCCACCTGCTGGTAAATACGTGGCATCTTTTTCCCAACGTATGACAACATTCCTGCCCATCCATAGCTTGTGTTTCCACCAACGCAGATGTAATTTAGTTGGGAATTTTGCAAAATTGAAATCAAGTCTAAATAATGTCTTAGATAAGATAACTGAAGGTCAAAAGCCTGGAAATAAGCCCTTGACTGGTACTTTGTGGGAGAGAGGTATAATTTTGATAGTAAAAGAAAATGTTACCCTAGACCCACTGTGATGGGGGCTTTCAGATCTACCACTTAAATATGTTAATACTGAGTTATTCTAATAGATGTTTAACATGACCAAGAATGTTCTGGCATTAGGGTTGGGCATGATGGGAGTGAGTGAAGGGAGAATATGCTGAAGAATTCACAGACAACTTGTATCAATCTTGAAAAAAAAAAATGGCTAGTCAAGCTGGTCAGACAGGCTGCCTAAGTGATAAACAAGTGAACACAATTTTCCACACTGAATGTCCAGGTTTGCAGCTCACTTTGTTTGGGGTTAAATGTTTTTAGCTTACAGTCACTTGAAGAGTTCACTGGAAACCCATACGAACCCATGGTTTTCCTAGAGTACGTTGTTGTCGTTAGGTGCCATCTAGTTGGTTCTGACTCACAGCGACCCTATAGGACAGAGTAGAACTATCCCAAAGGGTTTTCAGGGAGTGGCTGGTGGATTCAAACTGCAAACCTTTTGGTTAGCAGCCAAGCTCTTAACCACTATGCCACCAGGGCTCCAGAGTATGTAGTAGGTGCTGATAAAAATTAGTTCCATGAATGAAAGAATGAGAAAATATCTTTGTTTTATAATCCATCTCTGAAATACTCTGCTGGGGACTGGTGCTGAAAAGTAAATAGTTCATTTTCCTGAATCTACTTTACTCGTTCCCCAATCCAAACTCTATGGTAGCTGCTCATAGGGAAGGAAAGTGCTCATGGATCAATATTATTCATTTTTCTTCCATCTGACCCATCTTTTTAAGACATTGGAATAAGCAAACAGGATTAGTATCCTTGCAAGGGGATACTAGAACCATTGAGGATTATCTGCCTGTAGGGATATGCACCTTTGTCTTTGACTAGGTTATTTTACCATTCTGTTGAGAGCAAAGTTAACGTGTAGAAAACCGATAGCAATGCAAATAATTCTTGTCTCTATTGTTGTTGTGGTTAGTTGCCACAGAGTCAATTTTGACTCATGGTAAGCCCATACCTACAGGCATATAAATGAATTCTGTCCAGCAGAGGTTTAATTGATACCCTCCCCCTCAAAAAAAGCCAATTTTGTGTCCATTTGCAAATTCATTTCAGTATTCCTGATCTATTAATATCTCCTTTGAACCAGTTGTTAATGGAACCTTATTCTTTCAGGCACAAAGCCATAGTATTTTATCTATTTAATGGAATTTTGTGTTGATGTATTATTATCTACCACTGAGACCCTCATTTTACTGATTCCCTCATTTAGTTAATGACTTAAATGAAAGCTTTGTCACATGCTCGTTTTGTATTTGTATGAGTCATTATTTTATTTTATTTTATTTTTTAAGATCCTTTAACATCCAATATTAAAAAACAAGCTTATAAAATATCAGCGACAAAACCAAGTTGACAGGAGAAGTCTGGGCCTCTTCCCACTTGGTTTCTATGGGAGTTGTACCATCTAATCCAAAGTTTAGTTCTCTTGTCTGCTCTGAAGTGGAGGTTGTGACTGAGAGTGATTGAGACTACCCGTTGCCATAGAGTCAATTCCAACTCACAGTGACCCTATAGGACAGAGTAGAACTGCCCGATAGGGTTTCCAAGGAGTGGCTAGCGGATTCGAACTGCTGACCTTTTCAGTTAGCAGTCGAGCTCTTAACCACTGTGTCACCAGGGCGCCATATATAATAACAAACATAGGAGATTGCCCACCTCCCAACGTAGTCTTCTTTTGGGTGGGCTGCCTCTGTTTAAGCCATTTCTGGAACTCTTCTGCTGGAAGTACCTTTAAAGCCTGCTGCACATTCTATTGATTGTCCTTGGGTTTGTAGCACTGTGTGAATTCCAATAGTCATCTGGCTTTGGTATTAGCCAGATCTACTTCAAATTCTAGCTCGCCCATGCACTAGCTGTGGGATCTTGTGGCAGTTATTAGTTTCTGGTTTACTCACCTGTAAAATAGTGTTGTAAAGAGTCCATGAAATAACGTATATTATGCCTGACACATAATAAGTGCTCTATAAATCTTATCTATTATTATTATGTAGAGAGAAAAACACGGAGAGCTGAAACCTGCTTTCTACTTGATTCTGCTGAACTGTAGCTACATAGTAATGCTATAGAAGCCCTGTTTGAAGGCCACAGTTAACTCAGACAGGACTGTACCCACGTGGGTCTGTCTGCATAGGACTTGAAGGATCTGGGGGTGTGGGTGGACTGGATCAGGCATTTTCCTGGAGCAAGTAAGCTAGGCCTTAACCTCTCAATTACTTAACTGTGGGGAAGTTCAAGGAGTCCCAGTGGTCAAGGTTGGGGAGTAGCATACAGTAGCCAAGTACAGTGGCTTGTACCAACTACTATGGCAGTATTTTAATATTTAGTAACTGGTATGGTCCTGCTACGAGTCCCTGGGTAGAGCAAGTAGTTAAGCGTTTGGCTGCTCCCAGAAAGGCTGGTGGTTTGAGTCTACACAGAGGCACCTCAGAAGGAAGTCAGGGCGACCTACTTCTAAAAAATCAGGCATTGAAAACCCTACTGAGCACAGTTCTATCCTGACATAGATGGGATCGCCATGAGTTGAAATCAACTTGATGGCAGCTAGTATATATACATATATATATATATATATATATATTTTAATGGCACTGTTGAGAAAAATCAAACCTGGGAGAGTGTGGGGAGCTGAAATGGGTTGTGTGTGGGGGTCCTCTTTCCAGACATCCTCAAGGTATACTCTGTAGGGATGACAAAGGACAGTCAGACCGTCAAGTAAAGAATTCCTTCCCCCTCCTAATGGATTTCATGTGTATAACTGAGCAACTATTATGAAGAATCCCTTTAATAATGGGCTCTACCACCCTACCCATTTAATACAGGTTTCAACTGCTTGGATGTCGCCATTGAACCACAAACAGTAATAAAACAGAGGCTTCTTAAAAATCCCAGTGGTCAGCATCACAGCCACTCCTTTGAGAGGCCTCAAAGGTGGCAGTGATAAAACTGCATGTCTTCACTCCTTTTCTCTCAACCAATAGTGTCGACGCGTTTGGAAAAGGTGCCTCTAAAACCTGCATTTTAGGCATGGAAAAAGGAATTCTGAAACCAGCGGGACAATCTAGCTGAATTTTGATTTAAAAGAAAATATAAAAGATAGATTTAAAGAGTGTGGGTTTTATTACTTGGTTACTTTGCAGTTATGGCTGTTTAGCCTCAAATATCCAGCAGAGGGCGCGAAAGGCATTGGTTTTGCTTGGCTCACTCTCCAAGAGTGGATTCAAACAGTGAAAATGAAAAAGCAGACTGTATACTGCAGCTTTAGACAGGGAAACCTCTAAACACCAATCTGAAATACATTTCCGTATCAACTTTTTCCGCATTTCCCGTCTATATCTTTCACTTAAAATACTTATATGTCTAGATTAGATCTCCGATTGCAAAGATCCTGTGATATTTACAAAACACATATAAAATCATTAAATAAAATATTAATGATTTGTATTTAGAGCTATTATAGACAAACCTGAAAAACATACCAAACGTTAGGAAATGAAGACATTGTATCCAAAATAAGCAAAGTTCCACCTTCTGGCAGAAACCCTTCTCCTTTAGAATTCTGCATTGTCCTCAGCAGGATCATCATCAACCCCCCCAAACTTCAAATCAGGCTTCACAGGCAGGACGAGAAACTTCAACCATCAGTCTTGGTGCTACATCTGACTGAAGATCAAGTTAGCTGAAGTTACTGTTTTTTTACTCCTCTCTGATATTGGTAGGAAAAGAAAGAAAAGCTCACAGTGGCACTTCTATTTAATGAGCACCTATAATGTGCTAGGACTCCCTGGATGGTGCCATTAGAAACTGAAAAGTTGGTGGTTCAAACCCACCCAGAGGCACCTCAGAAGAAAGGCCTAGAGATCTGCTTCCAAAAGTTCACAGCCTTGAAATCTCTATTTGGCACACTTCTACTCTATAACATGTGGGGTTGCCATGAGTCAGAATTAACTCGACGGCAACTGGTTTGGTTTTTGGTTTGGTATAATGTGCTAGACTCTATACTCGGCACTTGAAAGATATCAGTCTTTACAATAAACCTATGAATCAGATTTCATTATTCCCATTTTGCCAAGGGTCAGAGGGGTTGCAAATTTTACCATATTTGTCTGCTTGGTAGTCTTCACTGTTTCGCATAAAATTTTGGGGAAGTAAAAGACAAATCTTTCTTATTAAAAGATCAGGGTCTAGAATCCTTAAACCAAGGAATTATTAAACAGGCCACTTTATATTTACATATTTTCTTTTCTTCTATATTTTTCATAGGTAAATACCATCTTTGGTTGATAATAATATGTAGCTTAATTTTATTTTTTTGCCATTTTGCTCCTGGCCTAGCTTCTGTAATAGCTCTCCAAACTAACCAACACACCACATTTATAAAACTGTAATCCATTCTAGAGTGGCAACCTTGTCGTTGCCTTTCTATTACCTCTCTTGACAGCTTCAGTTCCCAGTGTTTCTCAGATGAGGGTCAAGAGCCACCTGTATTAGAGCTCCTTGAAGAGTTTGTTTAAAATATAAATTATTGAAACACAACAAAGACCAATTGAATCAGAATCTCTTGGGTTGAGGCCTAAGAATTTTCATTTTCCATACTCCCAGCTATTTCTCATATACTAAAAATAGATGTACTGGCTTAGACAATGACTAATGTAGTGAACTGGTGTTCAGGCTGTACTTCGTGAACTTTGATTACCAACGTATATGCCTTAGGCATCAGGCCCTCTCAAACTCTTTGTTGTATTTGTTGGCTACTAAGCCAACTATCCCCTACACGTCTGTCACTTTGTCATACTGTGGGGGCTTGCATGTTGCTGTGATGCTGGAAGCTATGCCACCAGTATTCAACCACCAGCAGGTTTGCCCATGGACAGGTTTCAGCTGAGCTTCCAGACTAAGACAGAGTAGAAAGAAGAACCCAGTGGTCTACTTCTGAAAAGAATTAGCCAGTGAAAACCTTGTGAATAGCAGTAAACATTGTCTGATATAGTGCCGGCAGATGAGCACCTCAGGTTGAAAGGCACTCAAAAGATGACTGGGGAAGAGCAGCCTCCTCAAAGGAGAGTTGACCTTAATGATGCGGGCGGAGTCAGGCTTTTGGGACCTTCATTTGCTGACATGGCATGACTCAAAATGAGAAGAAACAGCTGCAAACATCCATTAATAATCGGAATGTGGAATGTATGAAGTATGAATGCAGGAAAATTGGAAGTCATTAAAAATGAAATGGAATGCATAAACATCGATATCCTAGGCATTAGTGAACTGAAATAGACTGGTTTTGGCCATTTTGAATTGCACAATCATATGGTCTACTACACTGAGGATGACAGCCTGAAGAGGAATGGCATTGCGTACGTCATCAAAAAGAACATTTCAAGACCTATCCTGAAGTACAATGTCAGTAATGGGAAAACATCCATACGCCTACAAGGAAGACCAGTTAATACGACTATTATTCAAATTTGCACACCAACCACTAAGGCCAAAGATAAAGAAATTGAATATTTTTACCAACTTTTCCAGTCTGAAACTGATTGAACATGCAATCAGGATGCACTGATAATTACTGGTGATTGGAATGCAAAAGTTGGAAACAAAGAAGAAGGATTGGTAGTTGGAAAATATGGCCTTGGTGATAGAAACGTTGCCAGAGATAGCATGATAGAATTTTGCAAGACCAACAACTTCTCCGTTGCAAATACCTTTTTTCACCAATATAAACGGCGACTACACACGTGGACCTTGCCAGATGGATACACAGGAATAAAATGGATTACATCGGTGGAAAGAGATGATAAAAAGGCTCAGTATCATCAGTCTGAACAAGGTCAAGGGCAGACTGCGGAACTGACCATCAACTGCTCGTATGCAAGTCCAAGCTGAAGCTGAAGAAAATTAGAACAAGTTCATGAGAGCCAAGGGACGACCTTGAGTATATCCCACCTGAATTTAGAGACCCTGTCAAGAATAGATTTGATGCGTTGAACACTAATGACCAAAGACCAGACAAGTTGTGGAATGACATCAAGGACATCATACATGAAGAAAGCAACTAAAAAGACAGGAAAGAAAGAAAAGCCCAAAATGGATGTCAGAAAAGACTCTGAAACTTGCTCTTGAATGTCAATAGCTAAAGCAAAAGGAAGAAATGATGAAGTAAAAGAGCTGAACAGAAGATTTCAAAGGGTGGCTCAAGAAGATAAAGTAAAGTATTATAATGACATGGGCAAAGACCTGGAGATAGAAAACCAAAAGAGAAGAATACGCTTGGTATTTCTCAAGCTGAAAGAACGGAAGAAAAAATTCAAGCCTCAAGCTGTAATATTGAAGGAATCTATGAGGAAAATATTAAACGATGCAGGAAGCATCAAAAGAAGATAGAAGGAATACACAGTCACTACACCAAAAAGAATTGGTCGATGTTTAACCATTTCAGGAAGTAGCATATGATCAGGAACCAATGGTACCGAAGAAAGAAATCTAAGCTGCACTGAAGGCATTGGTGAAAAACAAGGTTCTAGGAATTGATAGAATACCAATTGAGATGTTTCAACAAACGGACTCAGTGCAGGAAGTGCTCATTTGTCTATGCCAAGAAATTTGGAAGATAGCTACCTGGCCAAGCGACTGGAAGAGATCCATATTTATGCCTATTCCCAAGAAAGGTGATCTAACCAAATGTGGAAATTATCTAACAATATCATTAATATCACACGCAAGTAAAATTTTGTTGAAAATCATTGAAAAGTAGCTACAGCAGTATATCAATAGGAAACTGCCATAAATTCAAGCCAGATTTAGAAGAGGATGTGGAACCAGGGATATCATTGCTGATGTCAGATGGATCCTGGCTGAAAGCAGAGAATACCAGAAAGATGTTTAACTGTGTTTTATTGACTATGCAAAGGTGTTCGACTGTGTGCATCATAACAAATTATGGATAACATTTCAAGGAATGGAAATTCGACAACACTTAATTGTGCTCATGAGGAACCTGTGCATAGATCAAGAGGCAGTCATTTGAATAGAACAAGGGGATACTGTGTGGTTTAAAGTCAGGAAAGGTGTGTGTCAGGGTTGTATCTTTTCACCGTACCTATTCATTCTGTATGCTGAGCAAATAATCCGAGAAGCTGGACTATATGAAGAAGAATAGGGCATGAGGATTGGAGGAAGACTCATTAACAACCTGTGTTATGTAGATGACACAACATTGGTTGCTGAAAGTGAAGAGGACTTGAAGCACTTAACGATGACGGTTAAAGACTACAGCCTTTAGTATGGGTTACACCTCAACATAAAGAAAACAAAAATCCTCACAACTGGACCAGTAAGCAACATCATGAAAAATGGAGAAAAGATTGACATTGTCAAGGATTTCATTTTACTTGGATCCACAATTAACACCCATGGAAGCAGCAGTCAAGAAATCAAAAGACACATTGCATTGGGCAAATCTGCTGCAAAAGACCTCTTTAAAGTGTTGAAAAGCAAAGATGTTACCTTGAAAACTAAGGTGCGCCTGACCCAAGGCATGGTGTTTTCCATTGCCTCATATGTACGTGAAAGCTGGCCGATGAATAAGGAAGACCGAAGAAGAATTGATGCCTTTGAATTGTGGTGTTGGAGAAGAATATTGACTATACCACGGAATGCCAAAAGGATGAACAAATCTGTCCTGGAAGAAGTACAACCAGAATCCTCCTTAGAAGCAAGGATGGAGAGACTATGTCTCACATACTTTAGACATGTTATCCGGAAGGATCAGCCCCTGGAGAAGGACATCACACTTGGTAAAGTAGAGGGTCAGCGAAAAAGAGGAAGACCCTCAAGGAGATGGATTGACACAGTAGCTATGACAATGGGCTTAAGCATAACAACGATTGTAAGCATGGTGCAGGACCAGGCAGTGTTTCGTTCTGTTGTACGTAGGGTCACTATGAGTCGGAACAAACTGGACAGCACCTAACAACAGCAAACCAACTACGGAGCCCTGGTTGTACAGTGGTTAAGAGCTCGGCTGCTAACCAAAAATGTCGGCAGTTCTAATCCACCAGCCACTCCTTGGAAACCCTGTAGGGCAGTTCTACTTTGTCCTGTAGGGTTGCTATGAGTCGGGATCCACTGGACGGCCATTGGTTTGGTAAACCAACTACAAAGGTTAGTAGACAAAGCAAGGCCTTAGGAAGCAGAAGTACCTAGATCTTGATTATTCATTTAGTTTCAGTTTCTAACGTCTATAAAATAATATTAACTTCACAGTATTTTTTGAAGGTAAAATGAGGTAATATAGGTCAAGCACCTATTACAGTATCTGTGTCCATATTAGTGCCTCGAATAATGGTAGATACTAATAATGTAACATGAAATACTGTGAAATAAATATAATGCTATCGCTTGATGCTTGACAGAATAAGGCTACATTTATAAAGTGAGATGCTTATAGAGAAAGTATATTATCATTTGCATTAAATTAGAATTCTAAAGAAAGCTTATAATTAAGTATATCTTCTGGAAATATGTTTTCATTAAAGTGATAGATAAGTACGATATACTTTCTTAATATAAAGGTTGGCAAATGTTGTGAGACAATTCTTCACGGGTCTGTCATGTTTCTACATATCTTATGAGCAAGGCATGTTGTTCCAGACTATCCTTTCAAGCATATTTGTATAGCAAAGAGTCTTAGAAAATAGAGATAATGTCTCCTTCTGAAGCAAATGGCAGTTTTGCATATAGCCTTAGAAGATATAAACACTGTCTTCCTCTAGAGCAAAGGGCAGGCATACTTACTGCCCATTATAAAAGATCCAGGCTCCCTAAACTCAGGATTCCCCTCCTGAAATGCAAGCAGCTGTGTGCAGACAGCCTCCTGGGCTCGTCTGTGTCACACCTGTGGGACTCGGCGGCAGGGGGAACTGATGCAAACATGCTGATGCTCGTGCTGCTTGCTGTGTCATGGGTGATAAAGTCTTTGCTTGCTGGCCCAGGAATCTCATGTCTTTTGCCAGCAGCCATGAAACTGTGGCAGGCTAACTTGTTAGATTAAAAGTAGAGTGAAATCTCAAACTCTTTATCATTTTTGACACTATATAAAAGCACCTTTAGCATAGGTTCAATATGCTTTAATTTTTGTTTAGTCCAAGTACTTGTCTGATTAAATCAACAATGACAACAGAAGGAGTAGGTGACTGGACCAAGATCACAGGGCTAGTTCCAAGCTGTGTCTGGAGCCCTGAACTCATGACTTCTAGCCCTTTGCTCTTTTTTCAGGCATTGACACCTGGACAAACATCCTAGGCAAGGAATATGCAAACAGAACATGATTTTATCAGGATTGTTAGACATTCTATCATGGAATGTACTCTATCAGGCTGTTGGGCTATTGGGAAGTGAATAAAGTGATCCTTAGGCCTTTGCTGGCTTTTCCATGTAAGGATTGATGGACTATGCTTCTTCAGTAGTATTTTCATAGAAAATTCAAGTTTATGGATTGTCCAATGGTGTGTAGCATCAAAGATGCATGACAAAAAGCTGAGTAAAACCTATAAAGCCAGTAAGCCTTGGGATGAACGGGTGTGTCGAGCTAGTGTATGAGAGAGGAATTATGTGTTACACTGGAATCTCAGGTGATGGCATTCACAGATAGCTAACAGATGGACAGTGCGAGAGAGGGTGGGTTATGTTTAGGGTGGATGGTGGCAGTGGTGCAAAATGGAAGGGTAAATATAAGAAACCATTTCATTCAAAATACCATTTTCTTATATGCTGTTCAGTGGATTTCAGTTAGTTAAAGAAAAGGTTAAAAAGTTTGATGTGAAAACAGCTGCAGAGCATTAAGCGATCACCAAGAGTTATCAGCAAGAAGTTGAGATAGATTCTCCCAACGTCAGAGAGCACTTGATTTAAACTCCTGTCAGAGAACTTGGCTTTGTTTCAGACATTGCTTCTACTTAGGTATCAGAGTTCTGGTCAATAAAATACATGCGTTGTCTTTACTTTAGCTTGGAGAATTCCTGTGCCAGTAACATTCTCTGGGAGGAAAAGGAGATTGCTTTTTAGTTCAGTTTAGTATAATTAGTTCATCAGGCAGTTACAGGGTTGAGCCGAGCAGACACAGAGAGTACAAATGTGCAAAGTGTCTTGTTCTTAAATCACTTACAACCTGGTAGGGGAGACAGATATTGTCTTAGCTATCTAGTGCTGCTGTAACAGAAATACCACAAGTGGGTGGCTTTAAAGAGCAGAATTTATTTTCTCACATTTCTGGAGGCTAAAAGTCCAAATCAGGGTCTCAGCCTTGGTGATTTCTTCTTTGTCAGTAGCCCCAGACTTTCCCTGGTTTCTTGGCAATTCTTAGATGGCATCTATCTTCACCAGTTTGTGCCCATGTCTGTGTCTAATCTACTCTTTTTATAACTCAGAAATGGTTAGGTTTAGGACATGCCCTACATTGGAATGGGCTCATTAACATAACAAAGAAAACCCGTATTTCTAAACTGGATTACATCCACAGGAATTTATGGATTAAGATTCTAACACATATTTTTGGGGGACGTAATTCAATCCATAACAGATATGTAAGTAAATAACTAGAGTAGAATGAGATATGTGCAATATTATGAATATTTATAAGATGTGGAAATAGGTCATAAGGAGCATTAATTCTAATTTAAGGTAAAGAGTAAGGAAAAACGTCACAGAAGAGGTGACATTTATGTAGGTTTTCTTGTTTTCCTTTTTAATAAGAGTCACTGATTTTGTTAAGAGACTAGATTAAAAATAAGCATATATACCCTTTGGTTCATTCTTCTAATATGATCTAATAAGATCTGGCCTTCCTTGCTAACAACATCTCCCTCTTAAAAAACGGTTGGTTTCTTTCTTCATTATACCTGATGGCAGAAATAATTTAATACAAGTAAGTTGTTTGCCTCCTTGAAATGTTTCCCAACTGTATAAATAGCATTAATCAGATCCTTTATGCAGATGATTTCATAATTATGGAGTGATTGTGAAATAGGAGATTATTCTTCAAGGTGATTTGCTTCTTGCTTTTGTCATAACTATGCTGAGGACCAGTTCATTCACTGATTTCAGGTTTGAGCTGAGTTTAACAGGTATATGCCCCTGAAGACTTGGTTAAGATGAAGAAGCTGTAACCCTTTTGGACTTAAAGGCTCAGACCATGGGTACCTCTGATCCTGATGGTGGAGGCCCCATGACTCTGATCTCATGATAGTCACCATTTACAATCGGCTTCTTCTCTTGGACCTTATTGAAGTGTGAACTTTTCAGGTTTTAGTTCTTTGCTTTCTTTCTTTTCTTCTTCATTCCCAGCCACGAGGAACTCCATATGCTCTTTAGAACTGCATTTTGGTTACTCATTCTTCTATTTTATTGCTTTGCTATCTTTTGGGGCTTTGCATCTGATACCTGGCTCTGTTGATTTTTTTCTCTTTCTAATGTAAAAATACTCATGCACTTGGGTTTCTGTCAAAGATGCGCTAATGTCTGGCAGGTGCTTTTCTCCATTTAGGGTTGTGCTGAGAGAGAAATGACCCTCAGCCATCAGCATTATTTGCAGAAAAGTTTACGTCTGCTCTCAAGTGCATCTAGGCTTACTCATGTTCTGCTTGGGATTCAATCTTTTCTCCTTACTACCTCGCTTGGATAAGCACTAGTAGACTATTGTGACTACCCCCCTTTATAACTAAATAGATAAGACTGCTCAAAGTGAGTAAATTTCATGCCTTCAAAAAGATTCTCCTCTGTCTTTTTATGGCAAGAAATGGCTCTTTGTCTCTGCTAGCTTTTCTTCTCCCTTCATAAGCCAGGCTTAAAGATAAAGCGTATTCCATCACCTCAATAGACCTCAGCCTAGTGTAGAGGTGGAAAGATGGTGGAGGCACCTCAGGTAGGTGGCCCTTGGGGATCTTTAATAGGACTCTGGGAGCTGAGTCCTTCACCTGTCCCTGGGGGAAACTCTGATACTATTGTTTCCACTGCCATCAGCCTTTCAATAAGCTTAGTTGTGAAGACTGAGCAGTTGTTAGAGAGGTTGCAGGGTTAAGGTAGAGTATTAAAATTAGCAAAATTTGAATTTATCTGCAAACTGGAAGAATCCAATAGAGCAGGAGAAATTGAAGACAAAAGAGAGTGCTATCAAAAGTGTTGAGTCCCTACCCAGACATCAACCTGATCCAGTAAGCATAGCTCCTACTTCCCCACCTCCATCACACAGCAATTGATCACTTACCCATATTGATAATTTTACTATTACTGCTACTACTACTACTACTGTTTTGTGATCAGCTGCTAACCCAAAGACTGGCATTTCAAACCTTTAATGGAGAGTCTAAAGTTACAGGAGAAAGGGAGAATTCTTTTTTTTTTTTTAACATTAACACAATTCGTTGACTTTATTTAGATTTCACCAGTTTTACATGTACTTATTTGTATGTGTGTTTAGTTCTAGGGAATTTTATCACATATGTAGATTTGTGTGACCACCACAGTCAACATACAGAACAGTTCCATTACAAGGATCCCTCATGTTACCCTTTTATAGCCACAGTCACCTCCCTTCCTCCCTCTCTCCTCCCTAACCATAGGCAATCTGTTCTCCATCTTCATTATTTTGTCATTTCAAGAAAGTTACATAAATGGATTCATACAGCATGTAACCTTTTGAGATAGGCTTTTTTTCACTCAGCATAATTCTCTTGCAATCCATGCAATTTGTTGCATTTATCAGTAGTCCATTTCTTTTTATTGCTGAGTAGTATCCGATGGTATGGATGTACCACAATTTATTTAACTGTTCACCTGTTGGAAGCATTTGGTTGGTTTCCAGTTTGGGCTATTACAAATAAAGCTGCTATGCACTTTCATGTACCGATTTTGTGTGAACATGAGTTTTAATTTCTCTGAGATGAATGCCTAAAGAGTAATTTTATCTGAGGTGTATGGTAAGAACATGTTTAATTCTGAAAGACAGTACTTTATCACAGACATATGTTTAACAATATTTGCTTAATTTTGTTAGTATCTGTGTTCTATAAAAATACTATTATACCATATGTAGTCTTCTGGTACTTACTCTTCCACCAAACAGATTTCTAAGATCTCTCAAAGTTGTTACATGTAGCTGTAGTTTGTTTTCATTGCTCTATAAACGAACGTTTCTTTTGTGAATATATCACAACATCTACTCAGTGGTGGAACAAGTCGCACTATTTTGTGAACAAGTTTCACCATTTTGTGAACGAGGTGTTCATGTACAAAAAGGTCTTTGGGCATATTCCTAGGAATAGGGTTGCTAAATTTTAAGGAATTTGAATGTTCAGCTTTCAGATGAGACACTGTATTAGTTTCCTTGGGCTGCCGCAGTAAATTACACAATCTAGGAGGCTTAAAACAACAGGAATTTATTCACAGTTCTGGAGGCCATAATCAAGGTGTTAATTGGGGGCTCTGAGGGAAAATCTGTACCATGCCTTTCTACTAGCTTCTGGGGGTTGTCTGCAATTCTGGGCATTCTTTTCCTTGTGGACACATCCCTCCAACCCCCATCTCTGTTTTCACATGGCCTTCTCCTCTGTGTGTGTTGGGAAGTCTTGATAGAACAAAAACCGAGAGGTAGTAGAAAGGATGTGATCCAGAAACAGTTGAATGGGGATGGAGGACATTTTGTACAGTGTACTATGGTTCACACAGTGGTCACTGTATCTCATATGATCCCCAAATCAAGCATGTGCAAAAGGCATTATCTTATTCCTGCAATTAAAAGCTTGTAATTTTCCAGAGCAGAGATTGGAACTCAGGTTTTCAGAGCACAAATCTAAGATTTTTTTAGGATTCTAGTGGGATAACGTCCGTATACACAAAACTTAGACCTGTTTTGTGGGATTGCCATCTGGATATTTTGATGTGTGAAATATTGGGTAATACTAACTGTTAAAACAGACTTTGTCCATTTCCCCCCTTGGGTAATAAATTAAATATTCTTTGTCTCTTGTTTGCTGACAGTTCTGAAAGCAACTGTACAATGCTCACTTTAAATTGAAAATGTCAGAGACTCAAAATTGACACCATAGACATAGCACAGAGCCTTAGAGAGCTGAGCTTTCTGGCTGGAAGGTCTTGTTTTTGTCAAATTCCCCATGGACGGTACTTCTAAATTTACTCACCAAGGGGCTTGATTAATCTCACAGTTACTGCCAAATACGTGATTCATTTTCTACTTCCTAAAGTCTGTTGCCCAGATAGGTGAAGACCAAACCCAGTTGCCAACCCAGTTGCCAACCTTAAAGAATTTCTTAAGTTTCCTCCAAAACGGCATCAGTCTTTAAATTACCAGGTTCCATTTGTTAACTGACTTTTTGCCACTACGTCCTAAAATACATCATTTTTAACTGTTTCTTTGCAAAATACTGTAGATTACAGCATCTTATTTGCAACGAAGCTACCAAAATATTCAAACACTTTTGAGGTCTTTGTAAGAAATACTTCCGGTTTCTTCCACATTAGAGAGATGGGTCGTAGGCTGTTGTGATGATACGACAGAAGAAGTATTTCACAGAACACGTGGTTAGGTTTTTGCTCTCTGGCTTTGGAGCTAGGCGTTTATTGCTTTTTTTTTTTTTTTAAAGAGACAATTGAAAAGGACATTTGTGCTCACTTATTTATTTTTACTTGACAGAAAGCAGAGAAACTTCTGTTAATGACACTTACAAGACGTTCTGTTAGTAACAACTAAAATTTTTATATTGTTAATCATGGTATCAAATGTGATCTTAAAGTCTTGGGTCAGGATCTTTTCCTCACTCTTCTGGTCCCTACAATCTTACGATGAAGAAAATCATCTTAATATTTTTATTTTTTTTTACTTCATTGGGTCTTGCAATGGACAGAAGGCGAAAGTTTATGCCTAGTTTGCTATCTTAAACCTGAGGCTTATAATTTTGTTATTTAAAATAATGTATTTATACTTTTATTTCTAGTCTTATCAATTTATTAAGTATTTTAAATCTTCTCTCTATAACATGGGACATTGGCTACATTAGCTATCTTTTGACCTTTCTTCTTCAAGATCCCCTCCTACTTTCTGTACATTTATATCTAGGTTCTAAAAATTTAAATTCTGTTACAAGTCTCCACAGATGTTCATATCATTTAGAAGGGAAAAAAATACGGGCAAATGATTGGTGAATGAAGAGACTAGATTGTTAGTGGCCTTGAGCTCTGTGTCACAGCCTTGAACATAATATTTCTTCTACTCGCTACTACTCTCTGTTTCTTTTTTTCATTGTAATAATATAGATAACACGACATCTGCCAATTCAACATTTTTCACATGTACAATTCGGTGACATCAATTATGTTGTGCAACCATCACCAGTATCCGTTGCCAAATTTTCCATCACCATTACTTGCTGTTTCCTCGTTCCAGTGCCTGGCTATTTTCCATTTGTCTTTCAGCATGAGCTGAACTGCATTTCTTCAAAATGGTGTTTTCTAACGTCAAATCTTAATTTTGACCCACTGTTACTCTCTCATAGTAACCATTTCCCTTATAGCAATTACCACACCTTGTAATTACATATTTGTTTGTGTTCAGTGTGTCCTTCTCACTGCGTTGTAAATTCCACAAGAGCAGGGATCCTGTCTATTTTGTTGGGCATTGTAAATCCTGCGACTAACTTCATGTCTGGCACTCAACTAATACATATTGAATAAATTAATTGGATAATTTTAAACTGAGATTTGAAGGATTAACAGGATTTAGCTTGCTAAAGAGTTGATGTTGAGAACATTATAACTGTTGCACCAACATTTATTCCACCCTTTTGGCCATTGTGTTGCAGGAACATAGTTTGGGGAATTGGACCCCACTTCCACAATACATACTAACTGGACTAAGCCAATAATAGTAATCTCATACCTCTTTTCAGTGATTAAATCAGCATATGGCATGTCTCTTTCTACTTCTTTCAGCAGTAGAAAGCCCGTGATCTAAACTGTCCCAGTCAAACTGAGAGAAAGACATGTTACATGGTTGGAGAAAAGACTTTTGCTGTCTCTCACCAGATATGAAAAAGGAAGTACGTTGACTATATCATACTGACTGTCATCTTATATCCATTAGCAGAACCTAGCTTGAAATGAAACAGAGGCTGTGGATGGCAGAGCAGAGAACATAGAGAAGGTGGATCTCTGATGACATTGACGAGACACTGTGTCAACAAGCCCTGATGCCTGACCTGTCTCAGAGAAGCAGGCAGAGAAAAAAATCATTCTCATTTAGCATCATCTCACATTAATTTCGCCCAAAAGTAATAACAACAATAGCCATGGTAATAGATCACATTTATTGAACTCCTACTATGCTACATGCTTTGAATTTAGTCTTCCCAATAACTCTATGAAGAAGCTGCTGTTTATTATGCATTTACAGGGGAGGAAACTGAGATTTAGCCAAAATCCAAGCCAAACCCACTGCCATCGAGTTGATTCTGACTCATAGCAACCCTACAGGACAGAGTAGAACTGCCCCATAGAGTTTCCAAATTTGTAATCTTTATGGAAGCAGATGGCCACACCTTTCTCCCTTGAGCTGAGATTTACTTTTCCCTGCCCAGAGCCTAGTAGTTTCAATGATTCTTGACCAGTTTCTATGTTAATATCTCAGTGCCTTGGACGTACGGTTTCCCATCCCAGTGCCCTCGAGTGGACTCTGACTCATGGCAACCCCATGTGTGTCAGAGTAGAACTGTACTCCATGGGCTTTTCAGTGGCTGACTTTTCAGAACTAGATTGTCAGGACTTTCTTCAGAGGCACCTCTGGATGGACTTGAACCTCCAACCTTTCAGTTAGCAGTGGAGCACAGTATTTTTTTTTTTTTTTTTGCTGTTGTTGTAAACATATCTATTACACGATTTTTGCCAATTCAACTTTTTACAGTTGTACAACTCACTGACAGCACTTACAACAACTGGCTGTGCAACTCTATCCTTAATCAACATGATTTTTCCATCACTGTATACCAATACTCAGCACTCCATAAGCAATGTATATTTGTTTGTTTTTAAGATTACAGGGACTTTAGCATACTTAAATGCTTATTGAAATTAATAGAGAGGGAGAGGCATCATATGCGTGCGACAGCACACTTTTGAATACTAGAATACATCACACTGCTGTAATCCCTCGACTTTCTGTTTGACGGATTCCATCATGACAGTAAGTGTCCTCAGTTGTAGCAAAGATAAGTTTGCCTGACAGGTGTGTGAGAGTTCATGAAGCCCCTGTGTGCTGTGGCACTCCAGGAGAGAAACACCTGCTCAAGGTTTATAGGAGGTGAGAGAGACAGGCTCTAGAACATGGGTGGAGGGATTGATCTTGGATAGGAGGCACACTTCCTCCACTTTGATGGGAAGAGAAGAGAATGAATTTGATCATGCAGAGTTGAGTTTTCACCCAGTGATTTATATTTTATCTAAACAAGGAGGCCAACTCCCCTGCTGAGAGTGACGGGGAGAAAGGGACTCAGAGGTTTGAGGAACATGGAGGTGCCATTGTAGAGGATGTGAGAATGAGATGACCAAACAAATGCTGCCATTGTAGGAGAGTTTGGAGATGTCAACTTTATAGAGGCACTGATTTTCCTGACTTCAGCTGCCCATGTTCAGGAATAGAGACACTGAATAGTTTGATTCATCCAAGTTTGGAATTTTGTTAGGTCCAATGAAAGGACTTTAAGTCCTCTTTGCTTTCCACAAGCAAGATTGTGTCATCTGCATATCATAGGTTGTTAATGAGTCTTCCTGCAGTCCTGATGCCACATTCTTCTTCATATAGTCCAGCTTCTTGGATTATTTGCTCAGCATACAGATTGAATAAATACGGTGAAAGGATACAACCCTGATGCACACTTTTCCTAATTTTAAACGACCCTCTTGGTCTATGTACAGGTTCCACATAAGTGTTCTGGAATACCCATTCTTTGAAATGTTATCCATAACTCGTTATGATCCACACAGTTGAATGCCTTTGCATAGTCAATAAAACACAAGTAAACATCTTTCTGCTATCCTCTGCTTTCAGCTAAGATCCATCTGACATCAGCAATGATATGCCTTGCTTGCTGAAAGTGAAGAGGACTTGAAGCACTAATGGATGAAGATCAAAGACTACAGCCTTCAGTATGGATTATACCCCAACATAAAGAAAACAAAAATCCTCACAACTGGATCAATAAGCAACATCACAATAAACAGAGAAAATATTGAACTTGTCAAGGATTTCATTTTACTTGGATCCATAATCAACGTCCATGGAAGCAGCAGGCAAGATATCAAAAGATGTATTGCGTTGGGCAAATCTGCTGCAAAAAACCTCTTTAAAGTATTAAAAAGCAAAGATGTCACTTTGAGGATTAAGGTGCACCTGACCCAAGCTATGATATTTTCAATCACCTCATATGCATGCAAAAGCTGGACAATGAACAAAGAAGACTGAAGAAGAATCGATGCCTTTGAATTATGATGTTGGTGAAGAATATTGACTATGCAATGGACTGCCAGAAAAATGAACAAGTCTGTCTTGAAAGAAGTACAGCCAGAATACTCCTTAGAAGCGAGGATGACAAGACTTCATCTCATTTACTTTGGACATGTTATCAGGAGGGGCCAGTCCCTGGAGAAGACATCATGCTTGGTAAAGTACAGGGTCAGCAAAAGAGAGGAAGACCTTCAACATGATGGACTGAAACTGTGGCTGCAACGATGGGTTCAAACATAGCAATGATTGTGAGAATGGCATAGGACTGGGCAGTGTTTTGTTCTGTCGTACACAGGGTCACTATGAGACTGGACAGCAGAACCGACTGGACAGCACCTAAACCAACACAATGAAAGGGCAAAGAGGCAATAGTATTTGGGGAATAAATAAGAACAGTGATTTAAATGAAGGGCCTTGGAATCTAAGCTTGATATTGAGAAAGTGAAAACAGGGTGGGGATGAAAGATGAGAAGAGAATAGAGTCAACTGATGGAGGTCTCAGTGTGGTTGGGAAAATAACTGCAGAGCCCTGGTGGTGCAATGGTTAAGTGCTCAGCTGCTGACTGAAAGGTTAGCAGTTGGAACCCAACCAGTGGCTCCATGGGAGAAAGACATCACAATCTGCTTCCGTAAAGATTACAGCCTAGGAAACCCTATGGGGCAGTTCTATTCTGTCACATGGTTTCTCTATGAGTCCAGATTTTCGGAAGTAGATCACCAGGCCTTTTTTCCTAGTCCTTCTTAGTCCGAAAGCTCTACTCAAACCTGTTCAGCATCATAGCCATACACAAGCCTCCACTGAGACATGCAGTGTCTGCACATGGAGGTGCATTGGGCAGGAACTGAACTCAACAGCACCCAGCAACAAGAGATTTAGCAAGCAAACTGGAAAGATGAGCAGGAAGATAGGAAAAAATATAAGTTAGTGATTTTAAAGGCAGAGAAGTTTTAGCTATTGCCAATATTCTGTGCATGCTTCTTACAGTGATTGGCTCAAATGAAGTGGAGGCAAAGCTTCATTGGAGATGAGGTAAGTCAGAATTGAGAGATCTAGTTGCTAAAGGGGTATCTTTGGATGTTGAAGTTACCCAAGATGATGGCAGGAGACAGGTACAAAGATTTCAAGTGCCTATGACCAAGGCTGGCCCTGAATAATATAACATAATAGTAAAGGAAAGATCACTGAGCCCAAAGTCTGGAGAGCTAAGTTTTAGTCCCATTTTGGTCACTAAGTCCCTGTGGAACTTTGGGCAAGTAGCTTAATGCCTCCAGTTAAGGCTTAATGCCTTAGTTTCTCATCATTGTTCACCATGATCTCTAAGATTCCTTCCAGGTGTAAAGATCTACTAACCCCTGATTTTATTATGCCAGTTTGTTGGGGCTTGAATATATCACACTCTTCTTTGCTCAGATTCTGAGCAGACTGAGAAATACATGGAGATTCAGAAATTAAAATAATAGTTTTATTACTGGTAGAGCTAGGCTGGAGAATGCAGCTTCTAGGGCTCAAGAGACTCTTCTTATTCCTTGTGCCCTGAATTGCATTTACCAACCCAGGCCTGGAAAGCAGCTGGACAACCCTACAGCTGGAAGGGCCTGCAGGTGTAGGCTCTTCCCTGGTGGGCTTCCGTGTGCAGAGACGAGCACAGGTGGCTGCAGGCAGGCTGTGTCTCTCGGGGTAAGAAACCAGAGAGGGAGAAGGAGACCACACTTGGACAGTGGTTTTGACCCACTGACCCCTGCCCAACAGAGGGCATGTCTGCCTGCCAGTTTTGGTCCCTCGTCCTCTGTAGGAGAACGAATGAAGGGAAGAGAGAAAGGTGAAGTGTTTCTTTCCAATACCCAATTCAGTAGAAGTGTCTCTTTTATCTTCTGAGGGAGGAACTTGGAGAAAGGAAGAAAACGTATCCTCCTTTATGATATACAAACTAACAACCAAAAGTTTTCAGTTTTATCTATGCAGTCATAGGTATGTGTGAGAGATAGGCAGAGTTAACTTGGAAAAAAGTTTCTTGAATGATGACAGAGTTCCAAGAACATTTTTCCATAGTTTTCCAAATGTTCCATTTGTAACTTGGATTCAAGTCAGAATAATGAGGTTTCTGAGCAACATAACCAGAGGCAGTAAACAGGGCTTGAGTAGTTTTAAAATACATTAAAATAAGCAGATCCCCTGTCACCCTAGCTTTACCCAGCTCAGCTAAGGTGTGGAGTTCATTTCTGGTGACCCACTCTGGTGCTATTAACATCAGCTACGACAATCATGATGGAAACCAGACTGCAAGTCAGTGGGAAAAAGTACAATGTGAGTGTCTTGTCGTAACTTCCGGCCTCCTCCTCCCTTACATGGTATTCGGTTAAGCTGACATCTTTGCTATTTCTGATTCTAAGACTTTAATAGGGAGACCCTGGAAAGCAACTAGCCAAATTGACCATACATCCTATTTCAGTGGCAGTTAACTCTGAATGTTAGGGGATGCTGCATAGGCCCTGCCTTGCTCACAGAAATAGGCTGGCACTTCCATGATGACAACTGACAGATGTCAGGAAAGTTCTCTTTTCCCTTCAAACTTCTTAGTGAAATTTCTAGAAGCCCACCATCAGGTGCTTTTATGGGGGGAGTTGAAGGGAGATAAAAACATTGCTTTAGGAATGCAAGTCTAAATTAGAATGTTACAAAGGAGAAGTTACATATTAAGTTGCTAAAAATCCCTAAAACCTTAATGTAATTAGCTTTTGCCATTTACACTCGAAGAGAATAACTCGATGACACAGGTCCCTACAAGAACGGGGCAGGATAACGTGCATTTTGGGGCATGGGAGTGACTGAGAGAAATGAAAATCGAGGTCTGGGAATGACACCTGAGGGAGGAAGCACCATAAAGAAACAGGAAGTGAGGTACCAGGATGAGGGAAATGAGCAGATAGGAGGGCATGAATGATCACATCCACTTTATCTCCGCCTCTGAGGAAGGTTGGCCTTGCCGCTTCCAAACATCCAGGAGAGCACCATGATTTCACGTTTGCCCATGTCAGAGTTGGACATTTGGCCATTCTATTTTGCCTTTCAGCAGCCGCCTCCTACCCCCTACTCCAGTGCTGACCTCAGTACTGTCCAAAAGGCTTAGATTAGCAACAGCCACACACACACACACACCTCCAACAACAACAACCAGAAGAACAATTAAATATAAGTAACAATGACCCCAGTTTAGGTTTTAATAAGGAATAGACCCTCCCTAGAATACCAAGTGGAAAATACGCTAACAAATGGTGATTCTTTGATTTCAGAACCACAGTATGAATAATTCTTTACTAAAATCTATGCCTGCTGCTCTGCTGGTCCTCCCTGCTGGCTAAAATTTGGGGAAGCTGCCCCTTTTATGTTGTTCTTCAAAGTGCTGCCATTTGGAGAGAAAGGTCTGGAAAACTGAAAAAACCCCAGTTAACTGGAGCATGAGTAATTACAGCTTCCATTTAAATGGAGAATTCTTCCGTAGTTTTCAGAACACTATAAAAGAATAGCTGATACATGGATTTGGGCATTTAAAAAACACTCCCAGCCTAAGTCAAAACCTACTTGGTGTGGATTAGTAGATGACTGTGCAATATAACATTTGTGTGCTGGACCTGGGAGATACAAATCTCCTTTGTTATCAACGCTCTTCTTCAGAGAACATTCTGGGCTCTTCTAGTAGAGAGGGAACGCAGCAGGGCTAAGCTAGTTCTCTTTGCTGTTGTTGTTAGTTGCTGTCGAGTTGGCTCCTGACTCATGGAGACCCCAGGTACAACTGAACGAAACGCTGCTTGGTCCTGAGCTGTCTCCATGATCAGTTTCGGATGGGACCTTTATGACTCGTAGGGTTTTCATTGGCTGATTTTCGGAAGTAGA
Source organism: Trichechus manatus latirostris (assembly GCF_000243295.1). Lineage (NCBI taxonomy): Eukaryota > Metazoa > Chordata > Mammalia > Sirenia > Trichechidae > Trichechus > Trichechus manatus. The sequence continues at coordinate 11,142,455 of NW_004443946.1, read as the reverse complement.
TCACCAGGCCTTTTTTCCTAGTCCTTCTTAGTCTGAAAGCTCTACTCAAACCTGTTGAGCATCATAGCCATACACAAGCCTCCACTGAGACATGCAGTGTCTGCACATGAGGTGCATTGGCCGGGAACTGAAACCAGGTCTCCCACATGGAAGGCAATAATTCTACCACTGAATCACCATTGCCCCCTATGCTAGTCCACCGTACACTTAAACACAACCTAGAGACACTGTAAGATTTAGAATTATTATTATCTAAAAAGGAATTTAATTAAATGCATCATTCTCTACTTATTGAAGCAGGAAGGTGGACTCATCAGATCAAATGCACTTTATAAAGCATTGTCTAGCCAATCTTGAGATAACCATGATATTCTATTCTCTAAGTGCTCGTGCTAATTGTGGTTTTATTGTACAAATCAAATGCAATATTTCCTTTCTTCAACTTAGCACTGTTGCAGCCATGTGCAAGGTCTATTCATTTCTAGGACACCGGGAAGTCTCAAAAGACTAAAGAGCAGGCTGCAGAGAGAACGCCTGTGGTGGTGAGTTTTGACATGTCACTCAATTTCTGAGTTATTAGTTGCATCTCTCAAATAGGCAAACCATCACCTTTTTGGATGACTCATGCAGAAAATCAAATCTGTTTACTTCAGTCCAGTTTGTATTTTCCTCAATTTAATTGCCTTATTCACATGTAGTTCTACTCCCAGACCAGCCACTGGTATAATATTTAACTGACAAGACCATCAATGAGAAAGGTTCTGACTGTGCTGCATTTTTTTTTTTTTTCTGTTAGATTGTAAGTTCCCCAGGGGACACAGATGGTGTTCGAACACACCACGTTAGATTGCTTTCCAACTCTTTCTATTTTGATAAATTATACATTTATGTAGTTATACGTGAAGCACCTTAAGAAAGCAGAGAGAAGTCCTATAGCTGCTGGCAGAAATTGTGGAAGTTTAATTTCTTGAAATATTTTATTTATGTCGTTCTCCCTGAATTTTCCCTTTTCCCTGATTATGTTAAGATCGTCTGGTCTTATTGGAATTCTACCTCAGGAATCTTTGTAGCGGGGAAAGAAGAACAGCAGAAGCATTTGTATTTTTCCGCAAAAGCCCAACTCTGTCAATAAGATGATGCCGAGTATTCGGAGGGAGGAAGGAGTAAGAGAAGGTTCTTGATTCTGGGGAGTATGAAGGGATGGAGGGCTGGTGGTCCTACACGTTCCTCTCTGCCCTCACTGTGAGACAGAGCTGCTAGAGGACATGTATATGACTTTCACCAAGAGGGAGGCTTATGGTGCACTGAGGAGGCAAGGCTCCAGATGGTGGGCCATGAGTTATACACCCTTCGCTGTTGTGAGAGGAGCCCTGGTGGTGTAGTGGTTAAGAGCTCGGCTGCTAACCGAAAGGTTGGTGGTTCGAACCCACCAGCCGCTCTTCAGGAGAAAGATGTGGCAGTCTGCTTCTGTAAAGATTTACAGCCTTAGAAACCCTACGGGGCAGCTCTACTCTGCCCTGTAGGGTCGTTATAAGTCAGAATTGACTTGACAGCAACGGTTGGGTTTGGGTTTTCACTGTTGTGAGAGGTTGTGGAGAAGGTAAAGAGAGCGAAATCTCCATGTACTCCTGGCCCTGGCTCTTACTCCCATCCCACCCCCATTCTGTGGAGAACCTTCTCCTTACTGAAATCATATTCTACCTTCACTGCCAGTTTAAGTATTATCTTCTTTGCCAAGTCTTTCCCAGCCACACCAGTCCACTTATTCTGTTCATCTTCAGAGCTCCTACCACACGTATATAGTGCCCCACACAGAAAAGCGTTTTAGATTGTCCTAAAGTCTTCTCTCATTCTTTCATCCAAAACTGAAGCTGACATTTATGGACCACCCCTCTCCTATGTACCTGACTCTGTACTAAGCCCTGGGGATACTATGGTGCACACGCAGAGAAGGTCTTTGCCCCCACAGTGCTCACATCCTAATGGCCGGGGGTCAGGGGAGAGTTACAGTTCCTGCCCTTTAATGTGTGCCCGGTGTTTGTCCCAGTCTAATTGTAGGTCATATGAAGTGAAGAGTTACAGAATACCTAGGTGGGAACAGCTCTCAGAACACTTCTCAGGGAGAAGTGGTACATCACTGTCTCCCTGCAATACACCAAATTAACTGGGCACACTAGGTAGTCAAGGGAAGATGTTCCACTGGTGTCAGGCAGGATCCTATTTTACAGGACCCCTAATCTCAAGCACAGTGCGATTTCAGATTTTTCCCTCCCTCCTAAAATTTATACTGTGGTATTATTGCTGAGTCCCTGGGTGCCACAAACGGTTAACATGCTTGGCTGTTAACTGGAAGGTTGGAGATTTGAGTCTACCCAGAGGCACCTTCGAGGAAAGGCCTGGAAATCTACTTCCAAAGTCAGCTGGTGAAAACTCCATGGAGCACAGTTCTACTCTGACACACATGGGCTCGCCATGAATTGGAATTGACTCAACAACAACTGACATTATTATTGCTAAAGACACATTAATGTAGACACCGATTTTTGGTATACTTCCTCTAACCTTAGAGTCAAATCTAGAATCTTCCTAAAGCTTAGACAGAAGCTATTGATGATTTCTGAAGTGCTCATATGGCAGATAACCCTCCATGTACAAGGAGTATCTCTCTTACTCCAACTTGAAAATGCCTAATTAGTTAAAGGAATAAAAATACTCAGGAGTCAGAAGTTGGCAGGTACATTACAGCTAAATAGCTTTTCAGCTTAAGTGAGATGCTGGTTTGAAAATCTGACTACCTTGCCAATAGAAAGATAAAACATGGAAGTAAACCAAAATAAGAGTGTGTGGTCTTTTTCCAAATTATTGGCATTGTCAAACATTTTTTTCCATGATAATGTAAGCCAAATATATCCCAGGAGGGAGTAGTCTTGGATCCACATGGAATAGTGAAGATAGAAAAATGGATTGATGGTTTTTAAGAAAAGCAATTATCTCACATTTGGTATAAACATCACTTGGTTCAGACCATTACTTATAAACCATTCTTCCTGTTGATGATTATCATCTTGCAAGGCAGAGATCCCAACCATGGAGTTAGGAATTGTCTTCTTCATTTTTCTTACAATGGTGTGTCAACAGTAAAGAAAGAAAAATCTGGAAGAAGCAGGGTAGCAGGGAAGAGATATTTGCAATCATTAACATGGTAAAGAAATAATTATAGACCTAAAATAGACCCTAGAGGGATACCAGATGTTACTAGCAATTTAGAAGAAACTTGGCTGGGTATGTGTATGAAAGGGAATCTATCTTTGCCAGTGCCACCCTTAGCAGAAGTGGTTTGAAAGAGCAAAATTAGGGCTTTCAAAGCCTTGCTTGCAAGTTGGCATGTAGTAAGTATTTTGTTACCAAAAAAAAAAAAAAGAGAGAGAGAGAAGGAAATGTAGTGTAAAACGACTCTGTTTTCCTTTGTGCCTGCATTTTATGTTACAGAACATTTCCCACTAAGGATATAAAGCTAGGATTGACTTCCCATTCCAAAGAAATCAATTGTCTGAGGCTATGTGCACAAAAATGAGATTTTTTTTTTCCCTTGGAAAGCTGACCCAGGACAAACTGGTACTCTGCCATGCTGGAGGAATGACAAGGACAATTGCTTCACGCGGATTTCATCCCAACTTCATTTAATAAGCGATATTTTGTGGCCACATTCTGGGTTCATTGGACTTCATTTGGCTATATGTAGATTAAACCTCATTCGAAAGTTCATGAGGCCACCGATTTTCTAGAGATGAACTCCTACTGGGTGAGTTTTTGTTTTTCTGAGATTTTTTTTTTTTAATTGTGATAAATATGTAGATAACAAAACAGTTGCCATTTTAACAATCTTCCCATGTACCGTTCAGTGACATTATGTCCATCATGTTGTTCAACTATAACATTATCTGTTCCTAAATTTTTCCATTACTTTTAAGAGAAGCTCAGTGTCTCCTAAGCATTGAGTCCTCCTTTCTGTCAGGTGTTTCTTCATGAGGTGACCATCTGACCTGAAGAGATACATTTTTGAGACTTTTATTTTCTCAAGTTATTGATATACTTGAAAAATTTGTCCCTTAATGAGGACAACAAGGAGGTTGGGGGCCCGGGTGGCCCTTTGAGTGAGATGAGTGATAGAACTGAAGCAGCAGACGCAGCCCAGCCCAGGACATGCTGGATATTCAGAAAGGGCCATTTCTGTCCTGGCATAATATTGCTATGTCTTCTTGGGAACTCTTGGTACGCTTCTATCTCTGCTGGGTGGCATGACTCTTTCATAATCTTTGTAGGTTTTGCACAGATACTGCTCTGGATTCAGCCAAAAGCCATCATTTAAATTCACTATGCTAATGACTGGGAACCTGTTTCCAAAAATTGAACTAGACAATAATAAAAATCAGGACAGAAGAGTAGATAATATTCACTGAAAACAATGTAATTTACAGAGTACAGCAATAAGTTGAATTCTGGGAATAGTATTTATACCTAAAGTACAAAACAAACACACTTCCTTTGATTGGGGAGAAAGAGGAGGAAAGAGAAAAATTTGCTTTGCTTTAATTCTTTGTTACCACGAAATTTTGAATGTCAGCTATCTTGGGGTTGTCGATATGCCACGAGTAAGGTGAATTCCAGGAGAATTCTGGTTAGGGACAGGCCTTGCTGTCTCCAAGACATATTATAAACCATTTATTTCTATATCCTGCCCAATGCAAGTTCATAGCAACAAGGGGCTTGACTAATACAATAACCAGCTGGACAATCATATGTGCTACATGTGCTACTTGGTGTTCCAAGGACCTGTTTGGTCGTTTGAGGTTTGTTCCTTGTTTCTACTTGGCACTGCTCTTTTACAAGACTTCTGTCCCCGCATTGTAGGCCTTTGTGTGCCAGAATTAGATTTTTACCTGGTTATTAATGCTGGGTCTCATCATAAACCAAATCAAACTCGTTGTTGTTGAGTCAGCTCCAACTCATGGCAACCCCATGTGTTACAGAGCGGAACTGCTCCATAAGGTTTTCTTGGTTGCAGTCTTTAGAGAAGTAGTTTGCTAGATCTGTCTTCCACAGAGCCGCTGGGTGGGTTCAAACTGTCAACCTTTAGGTTAGCAACCAATATTAATAAAACATTTTAAATTTAATTTTTATCTGCCTTCAATCCAATATTTGTGACCAATCTGAGAAAAAATTTTTTTTCCCTGAATTTCAAATCTTGTCTTTAGGTAGCTGGTCAAAGGTAAATTATATACTTTTATAAGTTTCCTAATCTTTCTATTATTTATGCAGTCACTTTTTTTGAAGTCTTGTTTTTATGTAGAGATTACGAGAAGAGCACAGAGCAGGCTATGTCAACCTGATTCTATTGCTCACTATATACTGCAGGCAGGGCTAAAATGTATACCAAACAAACAAGAAAAAAAAAACAAAAAACAAAAAATGATGATCACCCCCAAACCAGTTAGCTAGGCCTTAACTTAGAGAACCTACATGATGAGAAGTTTCACTATTCTCACAACAAGTTAGGTGACACCATCTATCTCTGCTACACTCTCCGGTTACCACTTTGTGACTCTTACCTTAAAAGTCATTTTATTCCATCTGCACGAACATGTTACAGGACTAACCCGGATGTTGGGCCTGCTAAGGGATGTTGTGCCTGGTAAGTTGACCTCCCCTTTTCCCAGCCTCACAGGCCACATTCAGAAATGTGCTAGGTTTGTTTTGTACCAGCTTCTGCAACTGATGAGCAGGCAGTGTTCACAACAGTTGGCAGCAGGTAGGAGAGGCAGGGGTGGGGGTGAGCAGGGAGGTGTACTCTCTTCTTGATAAAGGCAAGGCCACTTCTCAGGCCTGAAGGAATCCTCACTCAGCACTGGTGATAATCCTTGTGGGTAGCTGGGAAGCCATTCCTTTGTTAGAGAGCAAGATTTGGGTAACTACTTTCACACATTTCTAGACTCTGCCATAAAAACACTTTACATGCTTTAACTGGATCTGTTGGCATTTTCCTGTTAATCAGCCTTTCATCCAGTTGTGACAACTACACCTTTGTTGTCTGAAGAGGGCTTAGATTGTGAATTAGAAATTGCATGGACTCAAGGGCTTCTATGTTCTTCAGTCTTATATACACACTCAGGATTTATGAGAATTAGGAGACAATAGCATCAAAGTTCTCTGTCGTAATCAGAAAGACCATGCAAACTAACGAGTGCCTCTTTCTATCCTAGCACCCACGGAAAATTCCAAGAGCATTACAGTTTGTGTGAGATAATCTACCTAATTCACGTATTAGACGGTGCTTCCATATTTTGTGGTTTGGCCGTAAGTTCTATAGTATAATTGAATTGAGTTATAACTGTATATACTATGTTAATAATTACAGAAAATATGCTTTGTTGTTATAAGTGTTGACATAAACATGATCATAATGTATCAAATTTAATGCCTAAATCCACTACATGATTAGGACAACATTGATGAACTGGGATGAAAGATTCCAAACTGCATTGTCATTTCTTTCCAGAAGAAGTATGGAGCAAGGCAGGTGACCCCATAAGCTGCTGAGCAGCTAACAACAACAAGGTTGGCATTGAAAAAGACACTTTAAAAATGAATTTCTAGCTAATGGATTATCCCAGGGCAAACTACAGAGCCAAAAATTAAAAAAAAAAAGTCAAAACTAAAGCAATTTCTTTATTGGATGATCAAAAGTTACATTCCTTTCTAATGTGTTCCTACAAAGGAGAATGTTAACTGCTTTACAAATAGACTTGTTCAGTACATTCCTTTATGGGAATCAATCTAAGAAATATTTAGAAATGCAAAAAAAAAAAAAAGATTTATGTACAAGAGTGTTTCAGCTTTATTTATAATGAAGAAAAATAAGAAACTACTAACATATCCAACAAAAGGATTCAATTTAGTAACTTATGGTACATTCACATATTGGGATGTTATATGGCCATTTAAAATCATGCTTTATGACAAATGACATTAAAAAATTCTGATGATATAAATGCTGAGTGTATACTGAATGCCAGTGTAAAGTTCATTTTGTGCAAATGCTAAATAGTTGCACATTACACTTAATCCCTATGTGTTTAAAAACATATAGATATATACATAAAAAGACAATAAGGAAATTCATGGTTTGTCTCTGTTTGGGAATTACAGTCAAATTTGCGAAAGCCAGAATCTGTGTGAGGTGGAAACCTGTCAGAGAAGGAAAAATCAAATATTTTTCACTAAAATGAATAATAGACAAGTGGTAAGACTGCACCCCGTCAAAGGTGAAAAACTACTGAGACCCAGAAAAAAAGACAGTCCTGTCAAGTTCCTGCTCTCACAGCTTTCACCGTTAATAGTAATTTAATGTCCCCCCCCCCACTAACGGAGCCCTGATAGTGTAGTGGTTAAGAGCTCGGCTGCTAACCAAAAGGTCAGCAGTTCAAATCCACCAGCTGCTCCTTGGAAACCCTATGGGGGCAGTTCTAGTCTGTCCTATAGGGTCTCTGTAAGTTGGAACCGGCTCAACAGCACCTAACAACAACAACAAGAAGTTCTTTGGAGCCCTGCTAGTGCAATGGTTAAGTGCTAGGCTGCTAACTGAAAGGTCGACAGTTCAAACCCATCAGCTGCTCCACTGGAGAAAGATGTGGCAGTCTGCTTTCATTAAGATTACAGCCTTGAAACCCTGTAGGTTATTTCTACTCTGTCCTATAGGGTCACTATAAGTTGGAAATCAACACAATGGCAACAGGTTTTTTTTTTAAGACTTTCTTTATGGCATACATCCTTTATTAAAAGAATGCCTCATTTTTAGAATCAGGAAGAAAAGCTAATTATGTAGCAAGGTATTTGGCCAGGCAGAAGTTTACACGCTTCTTTTCTGTGAGAAAATATATAGGTAAAGTTAACTTGAAGTCACTAAGAAGGAGATGGGTAATTTGTCTGAGGATTCCCAGAGCATCAGGAGAAAGAAAAGACCCATTTTAGTCCCTTCTTTCTGATATTCAAAGTAATTGAAACTGTTGGATGGGCCAGGTGGCTCTCACCATGACTCAATGAAAGGAAAGGGCAATAAACTTTTAAAACATAATTATTACAAGGAGAGAAAGAGGCAGGAACAGAGGGCAGGCCCTCCCTTGAAATGATTGTCAGAGAGGACTGATGTGTTGGGTCTTGATGGGATGAATGCAGGAATCTGTCCTGCCCCACATGATAGCTTCCAGCTCCGGCCTAAGGTGGGAGTAGCCATGTCTGATGCTTTGGACCAAAAAAAGCAGACCAGCGACATATGGTGTTAACACTGAAGACAAGGGGAGACAATCTTTGTGAAGGGAAGATATAGGCTCAAACCATTTCACTGAAACCTTAAAAGGAGATATGAACTTATTTTATACTCTGAGCTGGCAAAGTAGGACAAAACAGCTGTAATTTTTACAAATAAAGGGATAAAAATAGCTGAGAACACATACAAGCAAGATGAAATGGTGAGATGAAGTACTATAAAATGAGACAAAATGGCATAATAAAAGTTAAGAATAATTACGATGGGAGAAAACCTTCCATAATTACAAAAAGAAAATAACCAAATAAAAATAAATATTAGATTATATGAATAGTAATAAAAGTAATCAGCTTGAAGAATATTCTAGATAGCTGTCGTTAATATTTTGGTATATATCCTTCATGATTCTCCATAAATATGGGATAACACCATACGTAGTTGCTTGTTATTAGTTTAACTTAAAAATTTCCCAGATGAATATTTGTAAGTCAACAAATACAGATCGATGGTATTGCTCTCAATGGCTGTGTAGGAATCCGTTTTTATGGTGTAGTGATGGTTTTTAACGTTCTGATTTTGGAGTTCTAACTTGAGGGTTGAGATTACACTGGTGAACAGGATTCTGCCTGTGAGGCAGAACTTCCCTGTACGGATGGTTGTCCTCTTCTTGTAAAAATACAGCAACCAGCACCATACTCACGTTCAGAGTTAAGATAATGAGCATTCTCATGAATTAAAAGATAATTTTGTGAGGGTTAGCAGGACCCAGCCAGAAGAATAGTCTGATTTATTAGATTTGTCTCCCTACATTAGATACAGCTATTGAATCAATGTTAGTTTGACCTGCTCCTCTTTTCCTGGATCTTAAAAGAAAATATACACCAAAGAGAGATACTGCCTCTGCACTTTCTGATGTAATAGCCTTGAACTGAGATACTGGTGAAGAAGAAGCTAACTATTCTGGTGGACAGAAATCTGAAAAGAGACTATAAATACTCTGAGCCCAAGACACAATGGGGCTATTGCAGTCAGTATTACCTCTATCCAATCGGCAAAGAACCCTGAGTGGCACAAGCCATTTGCAATCAGCTGCTAGCCTAAAGGTTGGGGTTTTGAATCCATCCAACAGCTCCACAGAAGAAAGGTCTGGTGATCTGCTTCCATAAAGATTACAGCCAAGAAAACCCAATGGGGCAGTTCTACTCTGTAATACATGGAGCTGCCATAAGTTGGAATCGACTCAATGGCAACAGGTTTGGTTTTTTTTGTTTTTACCTGGACAAAAACCTGCCCAATCTTTTTCTTCCATATAATTTTAAGTTGGTAAGTCTATGAATTTATGCAGATAAATGATGACCCATAAAGAGTAAAACACATCATTATGAAGAGAAGCACACCTGGATCCATGAAAATTTTCCACTGGGATCAGGGTGAGAGGATTTTGGGGGAGGGTTGTCACTGAGTAATATGGTTTTTTTTCATTTTGTTCTTACATCCAGTAAATGTAATTCTTTTCTTTTGAAATGTTCGGCGGTAAAAAGAGCTTAAACAGTTGAGTCATTTGGGGACCTAAAGAAAATTAAAACAGGCTGGATGCACCATAATTCATTTAACAAATTCTTCATAGATAGACATTTAGTTTATTTATGGCTCTTTTTTGTTTCTTGGTCTGCAAGCATTCTTGTACATATATATAGTCACGTTTATTCAGTTAGGCTCTTATTATAATTGCCTTAAAATGGAATTTCTGAGTAAAAAAGTTTGCAAAACTTAAAAAAAATTTGATGCATATTGTTAAGTTGACCTCCAAAGAGATAATAAAAATTTTGTTTTGTTTTATTCTGTTGTGCATGGGGTCACCAGGAGTCAGGGCCAACTTGACAGCAGCTAGCAACAACATAGATACAGATGTAGATGTAGATATAGATGTTATTGGAAATCAGGGGATAAGGTAGGTACAAATATGGAATGGGTGAAGGAGAGAAGGATCAAAATTATCAGTGTGAATTTATGATTTTATAAAAGATTTGTCTCAATTTAGATAAAGAGACTATATATATATATATGTATGTATGTATGTGTGTGTGTGTGTATTTCTTTTTTATTTCCGGCTCTGCCCACTCAAAGTGCTGAGAAACAATGATACTCCCATACCAACAAGCATGTGTAGTGCACAGATCTTGGTTTCTAAATACCATTCTCTACCAAAACGGACCAGGTCTCTGTATTAATTTTCTATTCCTGCTTAACAAATTACAGAAACTTAGTGGCTTCAAACAACACGCATTTATTATCTCACAGTTTCTGTGGGTCAGGAATGTGGGCATGGCTTAGCTGAGTTCTCTGCTTCAAGGTCTCAACAGGCTGCAATCTAAGTGTTAGCTGGAGCTGAGACCTCATCAGAGGCTTGACTGGGGAAAGACCCACTTCCAAGCTCCCTCAGGTTATTGGTAGAACTCATATCCTTGTGGTTGTAGGGTTGAAATCCACATTTTCTTGCTGGATGTTGGTAGCGGACTCTCTCAGCTCTTAGAGGCTGTTACAGTTTCTTGCCATGTGGCATTCTCAGGAATCTCTCTAACTTCAGTCTGCTAAATTGGAGTCTTATATAAGGTAACATAATCAAGGGAGTGACATCCCATCACTTTTGCCATATTCTATTTGTTTGGTTAGAAGCAAGCCACAGGTCCTGCCCATGCTCAAGGGGAGGAGATTATACAAGACCATGAACATGGGGTCACCCTAGGGTTTGTCTGCTACTGATTCCAGGTCTGGGGCAAAAAAAGTACAAAGTAAACCTAGAATATTTTGTCATGAAAGAAAGCAATGATATTCACAAAAAACTTATGGGGGAGACAAGTCAAAAGGATGTAAGAGCAATCCAAGAGAGACTAAGACAGAAACTCTAATATCTTCTATGACTTAGGCTCATAAAACACACATTCATTTCCACCATATTCTTTTGGACACACAGGCCAGTCATGATTCATTATGAGAGGGAACTACAGAAGACTGAATAACAGGAGGTGAGGATCACTGGGGGCCATCTAGGAGGCTGGGTTCTATATGCTTTTGAGGTTTGGCCTAAAATTACTCTTTAGCCTTCTTTCACAGTCAACTACAGTCCTAGTGTTTAAATTTATATACATGGTTAAAATATGGAGCAGTTCTAATATGTACCTCATGGCAATGAGTTGGAGTTGACTTGACAGCAATGGATTTTTTTTTTTAAATAGTCAAAGGAAGATTCAGAGATGTGCAGCGTTTGAAGAAAAAAAAAAGTTTACTTATGAAGAGTGCAAGGGAGTCAGACCAGACTGGCTCACCACATTAAAAAGCACGAGTGTTTAAAAGTGGTGTTCTTTTTCACTGTGGTAAGTTTAATAAACTTAATTTTGATCAGCAGTTTATTTTGGTGGTCTTTTGGAGACTGAAAAATCAACAGACAACTATCAGATTGAGAGTGCTGTCTTCCCTTGTAAAACTCTTGTTTCAGATGACCTCAGGGGATCCACCATTAACTTGAGAGAGACAGAGAGGGTAGAGCAGAACAAAAGACTAGAGTCTTTGGGGTTAAAAACTAGGCCTAGATGAAATTCTTAGCTATAGTATCTAAATTTTTAGTGAACTTTACTGCTAAAGAATTCACAGTCCTGGCCTGCAAAACTTGTGACTGTTCAACCCCTAAGCAACCTCTGGATCTGTAAACATGCTCCAGCAGGAAACAGGCTGCACAAGCTGGGTGGTCCCTAAGAAATATCTATCCTTCAATGCTCTTCAGATGTGGCCATAAGAGCTGATGGTCAAGAAATTACTTCCCAGAGCCAGGAGCCATGGAGACAAGGGATTTCCTCCAGACAACAGAACCATGGACTTGCTCTATCGTCAGGCCAGGGAGTCTTCACAATCCCTCATCAACAGAACTTGATTATTGCTATGGAAAACAATGGCTGTGGTGTGTTTCCTCTTTTTCCTGTTTCTGCTCCAACCTTATCATCACTGGTGGGAAAATAATTTTCTCTTAGATTGTGGTTGATCAGACCACACAATGGAGAGAACGTGCCATCACCAAGAGATTCTGGACTTTGAATGTGATGACATAACTGGATGGGACATTGTGAGTACCTCCTCTGGGAATAGGAAAGAGGTTTTGTTTGGCCAGTCAATGCATTTGGATATTTGGGTGGCTTATGGGACAGTCTTTCTTTGAAAGAGACTGTTTGGTAGTTATCCCCAGTATCCATTCTCTTCTTCCTCTATAATAAAGGAGATCTTGAATTTTTACCAGGTCCCAGTCTCCCTTGCACCTAGATGTGGCCATGAGACTAAGTTCTGGCCAGTGGGATGTAACCGGTAGTGTCAAGTACAACTTTGTGCTTATGCCTTTAAAGGGGAGGAGGAGTGTCCTCCCTTTGTCTTTCTTTTTCTGCCCTGCTACTTCAATTGTGAATGAGGTGATTGTTATGGATTGCATTGTGTCCTCCAAAAATATATGTTGAAATCCTAACCCCTGTACTTGTAAATATGACCCTGTTTAGAAATAGGGATTTTCCTTTATTATGTTATTGAGGCCCTATTGGAGTAGGGCGGGCCCTAAACCTAATCACTTCTAAGTGGTATCTTATAAAAAGAGCAGAATAGACACAGAAACAGAAACAGGGAAGGCAGACACCATGTGAGGATCCATCTACAAGCCAAGGAGCACCAAGAAACACCTGGGGCTTCAGAAGTTGAATAAGACAAGGAGGGATCTTCCCCTAGAGCCCACACACAGAGAGACTAGCCCCACTGATGCCTTGAATTTGAACTTCTGGCCTCCAGCACTGTGAGAAAATAAAATTCTCTTTTTTAAAGCTCCCACTTGTGGTATTAACATTACATCAGCCCTAAGAAACTAGAACAGTGGTGAGTCATCATGGACCAGGAGAATAAGTGCAGCATCCTAGAAATGCTACAATAATATAGAAGGAGTCTGGGTCCCTGAATGAGCTCATAGAGCAGATCCCCTAAACCAGAATTGCACCATTTACTTCCAGACTGGTGCATAAGCGGGAAATAAACTTCTACCTAACTTATTCAAGACACTGTTATTTTGGACTCCTGTTGTATACAGCTGAAACTATATTTCAGTTTATATGTTTATGAGTATATCTTATGCTCTTAATTCTTAAACACATAGGAATTAATTTTTCATATAAACTGTATTCGGAAACAAAATTATTAGTTTAATTTATAACATCTTAGATTCACTGATTGAAAATTTATGTCAAAACTGAGAAATGTTATACTGTTTTAGTTTTTCATGCAAAAATATTTACATATACTCTCTCAAACATAAGTTAGGTTTGAAAAATATTTGTTTTTACTCCATTTATAAACATAAGCTTTATAGTCTCAAGTATTTTAATTTGTTGCTTGGAAGTTATCTTTTCCAAACAGAAACATTTTTTGAAGCATGGAAAACCTTTAAAACACCATTTAAAAACCCAAATGGTTTACATTAAATTTACAAATTCAGAGTTCTAAGTTAAGAGTTATTTTAGAAAATTCGGTAAGTTGTCTTTAAAAACTAACAAACAATATTAACATCCACACGCTAAGTAAAATCCTTCACTATTGCAACTCGAAGCTTGAATTTTTTCTTCAATTCTTTCCGCTTGATGAATGCTGAGAGTGTTCTTCCCTTTTGGTTTTCTATCTCTAGCTGTTTGCTCATGTCATTATAATACTTTACTTTGTCTTCTCAAGCTGCTCTTTGAAATCTTCTGTTCAATTCTTTTGTTTCATCATTTCTTCCTTTTGCTTTAGCTACTTGACATTCAAGAGCAAATTTCAGAGTATCTTCTGACATCTGTTTTGGTCTTTTCTTTCTTTCCTGTCTCTTTAAAGACCTCTTGCTTTCTTCATGTATGATGTCCTTGATGTCATCCCACAAATTGTCTGGTCTTCCGTCATTAGTGTTCAACGCATCAAATCTATTCTTGAGATGGTCTCTAAATTCAGGTGGGATATACTCAAGGACATAGTTTGGCTCTTGTGGACTTGTTCTAATTTTCTTCGGTTTCAACTTGAACTTGCATATGAGCAATTGATGGTCTGTTACGCAGTCAGCCCCTGGCCTTGTTCTGACTGATGATATTGAGCTTTTAAACTGTCTCTTTCCACAGATGTAATCGATTTGATTCCTGTGTATTCCATCTGGTGAGGTCCATGTGTATAGTCACTGTTTACACTGGTGAAAAAAAGTATTTGCAATGAAGAAGTCATTGGTCTTGCAAAATTCTATCATGAGCTCTCTGGCATCATTTCTATCACCAAGGCCATATTTTCCAACTACTGATCCTACTTCTTTGTTTCCAACTCTCGCATTCCAATCACCAAAAAGAATTGGTCGACGTTCAAACATTTCAAGAGGTAGCATATGATCAGGAACTGATGGTACTGAAAGAAGAAGTCCAAGCTGTACTGAAGGCATTGATGAAAAACAAGGCTCCAGGAATTGACAGAATACCAATTGAGATGTTTCAACAAATGGATGCAGTGCTGGAAGTGCTCACTCATTTATGCCAAGAAATTTGGAAGACAACTACCTGGCCAATCAACTGGAAGAGATCCATATTTATGCCTATTCCCTAGAAAGGTGATCCAACCGAATGTGGAAATTATTGAACAATATCATTAACATCACACTCAAGTAAAATTTTGCTGAAGATCATTCAAAAACAGCTGCAGATTATGTTGACAGGGAACTACCAGAGATTCAGGCCAGATTCAGAAGAGGACATGGATCCAGGGATAACATTGTTGATGTCAGATGTATCCTGGCTGAAAGCAGAGAATACCAGAAAGATGTTTACCTGTGTTTTATTGACTATGCAAAGGCATTAGATTGTGTGGATCATAACAAATTATGGATAACATTGCGAAGAATGGGAATTCCAGAACACTTAATTGTGCTCATGTGGAACCTGTACACAGATCAAGAGGCAGTTGTTTGGACAGAAAAAGGGGATACTGCATGGTTTAAAGTCAGGAAAGGTGTGTGTCAGGGTTGCATCCTTTCACCATACCTATTCAATCTGTGTGCTGAGCAAATAATCTGAGAAGCTGGATTATATGAAGAAGAAAGGGGCATCAGGATTGGAGGAAGACTCATTAACAACCTGCGATATGCAGATGACACAACCTTGCTTGCTGAAAGTGAAGAGGACTTGAAGCACTTACTGGTGAAGATCAAAGACCACAGCCTTCAGTATGGATTACACCTTAACATAAAGAAAACAAAAATCCTCACAACTGGACCAATAAGCAACGTCATGATAAACAGAGAAAAGATTGAAGTTGTCAAGGATTTCATTTTACTTGGATCCACAATCAACGCCCATGGAAGCAGCAGTCAGGAAATCAAAAGATGCATTGCATTGGGCAAATCCGCTGCAAAAGACCTTTTTAAAGTGTTGAAAAGCAAAAATATCACCTTGAAGACTAAGGTGCACCTGACCCAAGCCATGGTATTTTCAATCGCATCATACGCATGCAAAACAGGGCAATGAATAAGGAAGACCGAAAAAGAATTGACGCCTTTGAACTGCGGTGTTGAAGAAGAATATTGAATATACCATGGACTGCCAAAAGAATGAACAAATCTGTCTCGGAAGAAGCACAACCAGAATGCTCCTTAGAAGGAAGGATGGCAAGACTATGTCTTACATGCTTTGAACATGTTGTCAGGAGGGATCAGTCCCTGGAGTAAAACATCATGCTTGGTAAAGTACGGGGTCAGCGAAAAAGAGGAAGTCCCTCAATGAGATGGATTGACACAGTGGCTGCAACAATGGACTCAAACATAACAACGATTGTGAACATGGTACAGGACCGGGTAGTGCTTCGTTCTGTTGTGCATAGGGTTGCTGTGAGTCAGCATGGTACCTAACAACGACAACAGCTAAGTAAAAAGACACCTACTTCTCCTTATTGAAAAATCTCATTGTTCAACATTTCACATTTCCGATAATAGCAAAAAATCTACTATACGACTATTTTGCGCATTAATGACGTATGTCTGGCAGTAATGAATGCTGAGGCATGAGGCAAGAGTAATGCTGGTTGTGATAGTTAACGTTATGTGTCAGCTTGGCTGGGTCATGATTCTCAGTAGTTTGGCAGTTATGTAATGATGTCATTTGGCAGCTGATGTAATTTGGCAGTTATGTAATGATGCAGTTTTCCTCCATTTTGTGATCTGATATGGTCATCCTCCATTTTCACATAATGCTGATTTTCTCATAATGACCTGGTCTTTGGAACCTAACCATGTCAATAAGTGAGGAATGGGTACAGTTAAAAATGAAATCATACGTATAACCAATGAAGACATGGAACATTTCCTCTTTAATTTTAAAATCTAAAAATCAAGCTTGCTGCCATATCTTGAATGAACTGCTGATATTTTTCTAACTGGACATATAAAGCAGCTGTTTGGCATCAAGTTGAACGAGTTTTACTTGTTTGCATAATAACTTTGGCCTGATCTTTTAGATTCAACTGAGAGTTCCTATGCCTCTCCATCTAAAAATTTTCTTTCAGGGGTTTTGTTGTTTTCTCATACCAGTAAAACTAATAAATCCATTGAATTTTGATTAGTTTGCTCCCTTGAATCTTAAGTTCATTCCTAAAACAACTAAAATTACCATGGCATACCAGTTTCTATTTTTGAGGATTTATTACCTTTATAGGCACATCAAATATGCTGATACATGGATGGGTATTTTCTTGAACTCTATACCTCCTCATTCACAAAGAAGTAGAAAAACACAGTCAGAGGGATTACTCACTAGACTTGATAGTGCGATGGGAGGGGTCACCAATTCAAACAGGGAGAAGACAATCAAACTGAGACCCTGTGTCAAGCCTTCCACTGTGTATGGACCAAGTTCTTGCCTGAGGTGTCATCCCTAGAGGCCAGGTCCACTTGAGAAGAGGAGCCAGGGCTGGCAGTCAGTACACTGCTGTGGAGAATTCAGAAATTCTGTGTTAGTTATTGCGCAAACATGATCCTAATTCCTAGCTGACGTTACAGAGCAGATATGGCTATATTTCATTTCTTTTAGTAAGATTCACTAAAAATTTTGCATTTATATGTAATCCTAGACAAGATATTTATCCTTTCTTATCTACAAATTTGTCTAGAAGATCTGGTTGCAAAAACATAGGATAGTATGATCCTGGAACTGAATTAGACATACGACAGGCAGCTCTTCACTGGAAAACTATACTAAAGGGTTTACAGGGTCTCTTACCTTGGAGATTGGCACCTGGAGATATAGCAAGAAAAATTCTGTCTTTCTGTCATTTGGTTCGATACAACGAGTCAGCACCAAAACATATTCACTGATGTTCTTAAATACAATTGTAAACATAAAATCAGCGCTATTTTTCCTATCCTTCTTTTTCTATTTTACATACCCATTATCTCTTTGTAAGTCATGTATAGATTTATCATATTTTTTAAAACTCTGCAGAAGATCCCATTGTATGGATATAGAAAATTTATTTAACCAATGCTTTATTAATTAATATGAAGGTTGTTTTAATTTCTCCTTATTATTAGTAATGCTCTTGGTGGGACCACCCATTCCTCAAGTCTTAACTCTTGTATCAGGACTTGAGGGATGGATATAGATAGGGCCTCCATGTACAGATGCAGTCGAACGATTAGGCTAGGAAGTTGAGTGTAAGTAATTTATTAGGGAAGTGAACCCAGGGAATACTAGTAGGGGTGGGGATATGAGACTGGGAAGGAAAGGAAGACATTAAAAGATGCATGCTCTTCCATCAACAGATGGATAGATAAGCAAAATGTGGTACATAGATACAAGGAGTATTAATCAGCCACAAAGAGAAATGAAATTTTGGTACATGCTATGACATGGATGAACATTATGCTCAGTGAAATAAGTCAGACACAAAAGCACAAAAATTGTATGATCCCTGTCATGGATTGAATCATGTCCCCCAAACATATGTGTATCAATTTGGCTAGGCCATGATTCCCAGTATTGTGTGATTGTCCAGCATTTTGTCATCTGATGTGATTTTCCTATGTGTTGTACATCCATCCTACCTCTATGATGTTAATAAGGTGGGATAGGAGGCAGTTATGTTAATGAGGCAGGACTCAATCTACAAGATTGGACTGTGTCTTGAACCAATTTCTTTTGAGATATAAAAGAGAGAAGTGAGCAGAGAGAAAGGGGAACCTCACACCACCAAGAAAGTAGCACCAGGAGCAGAGCGAGTCCTTTGGACCCGGGGTTCCTGCACAGAGAAGCTCCTAGACCAGGGGAAGATTGATGAGAAGGACCTTCTTCCAGAGCTGACAGAGAAAGCCTTTCCCTGGAGCTGACGCCCTGAATTTGGACTTGTAGCCTACTAGACTGTGAGAGAATAAACTTCTGTTTGTTAAAGCCATCCACTTGTGGTATTTCTGTTACAGCAGCACTAGATGACTAAGACAATCCCACTTATATGAAATATCTAGAATAGGCAAATGCACAGGGACAAAAGTTTATTAGTGATTACCATGGCCTGGAGAGAGGAGGAAAATGGGGAGATATTGCTTAAGGGGTACTGAGGTTCCATTTGGGGTGATGAAAAACTTGGAAATGATGGTGATGGTTGCACAACGTGGTAAATATAATTAATGCCACTGAATTCTACACTTAAAATTGTTTAAATGGCAAATTTTTGGTAAAGTGTATTTTACTATAACAAAATTTAAAAGAAATTACCCATAAAAAAAAAAAGATATATGTTCAAGCATGTCACCACTGTAAGTAACTGGAATTCAATCCCACTGAGGAACTTGGGGAGACAATGAAGGACATGCTTCAGAGTTATCCTCTCTGAGAGTATTATTGGTTATGACTGCTTTCAGGAGCACTGATTCTCAGACACTTCTGGCTTGCTCTGCTTGCTGGCTGGGCCTACTCCTAAAGCCAAATAAAAGCCTTTAGGCAGAGACATGGGTGTTTGGTCAAGTACCAACAAAGTCAGCTACAGTGGTCATCTATGCCTACATTTTTGAACTATGTGAGTCAAATTTCCCGTTTTTTTTTTTAAGAAAATTTAAGTTAGGGTTATATCTCTTTTTAACCACATGAATCCTCATTAATACATTTAATAGATATTTATTGCATACCTAATCACTATATGTAGCCCTGGTGGCGCAGTGGTTGAGAGCTATGGCTGTTAACCAATAGGCTAGCAGTTCAAATGCACTAGGCGCCCCTTGGAAACCCTATGGGGCAGTTCTACTCTGTCTATAGGGTCGCTATGAGTCAGAATCCACTCAACGGCAGTGGGTTTGGT
>NW_004443946.1:11070534-11122638 GCF_000243295.1 Trichechus manatus latirostris | reverse complement strand
AAATAAGATGCTGCACCCATATCAAACATAATAATTACTATGATTAATAATAATTGTTGTTAGTTGCCATCAAGTCAATTCCAACTCATGGTGACCCCATATGTGCGGAGTAGAACTGCTCCATAGAGTTTTCAAGGCTGTGACCTTTCGGAAACAGATCACCAGGCCTTTCTTCTGAGTCACCTCTGGGTGGGTTCAAACTGCCATCCTTTCATTTAGTAGTCAAGCACTTAACCATCTGCACCACCAGGGAGCTATTTAATAACAGTTATCAGTTATTAAAATTTATAGTTTGAATTTAGTGACCCTTTACCGTACGTCAGTCCCTGTCGGCGGTTCAAGTCCACCCAGAGGTTCCTTGGAAGACAGGTCTGGTGATCTACTTTGGAAAAATCAGCCATTGAAAACCCTATGGAGCACAGTTCTACTCTGACACATATGGGGTTGCCATGAGTTGGAATTGAATCAACAACAACAATTTTTATTTTATGCTGTTCATTTACATGATACTAAACAAAGTTATATTTTATTCAGCCCTTAATTTGAGCCAAGATTTTTAATTATATTATTTTGTTTATTCTTTAGAGCCTAGGAGTTCAATATTATTACAATCTTATTTTTTTTTGGTCCTGAATTTTGAACTGTTACCACTAGAGATGAAAACTGAAGCTTGGAAAAATTAAGTGCCTTGCTCAAGTTCACCTATCCAGAGATCTTAAATGATAGGGATAAAGTTACTGAGTATTGGTTACTAGAGGAATATTGTATGTGATGTACAGAATAATGGGGCCTCAAAGATGTTCACGTTATAATTACTGGAATTTGTGAATATGTTATGTTACTTGGCAAAGGGTAATTAACGTTGCAGGTGAAATTAGGTTGCTAAGCAACTTACTTTGAGATGGGGAGACTCATGGATTATCTGGTTGGCCTAATAGAGTCCCAAGGGTCCTTATAAATGATAGAGGAAGACTGGAGTCAGTGTCTTAGTCATCTAGTGCTGCTATAACAGAAATACCACAAGTGGATGGCTTTAACAAAGAGAAATTTATTTCTTCACAGTAAAGTAGGCTAAAAGTCCAAATTTAGGGTGTCAGATCTAGGGGAAGACTTTCTCTCTCTGTCAGCCTTCTCATCAGTCTTCCCCTGGACTAGGAGCTTCTCTGCGCAGGGATTCCAGGTCCAAAGGATGTGCTCTGCTCCCGGCACTGCTTTCTTGGTGGTTTGAAGTCCCCCTGTTTCTCTGCCCATTTCTCTCTTTTATGTCTTAAGAGATTGCCTCAAGACACAATCCAGTCTTGTAGATTGAGTCCTGCCTCACTAACACAACTGCCACCCATCCTCCCTCATTAACATCATAGAGGTATGATTTACAACATGTAGGAAAATCACACATTACTGGAATCATGGCCTAGCCAAATTGATACACACATTTTTGTGGGGGACATAATTCAATGCATGACAGTCAGTATCAGAGGGATAACTGGAGATGCTATGCTGCTGTCTTTGAAGATGAAGGAAGACGCATAAGCCAAGGAATGCAGGCGGCATTTATACGCTCAAAAAGGCAACAAAACAGATTCTCTCCTAGATCTTCTGAAAGGAATGTAGCCCTGCCGACATCTTGAGTTAGCTTAGTGAGACCTGTTTTGGACTTCTGACCTTCAGAATTGTACGATAAGAAATCTGTGTTATTTTGAGCCACTAAGTTTGTAGTAATTTGTTATGGCAGAAATAGGAAACTAATACTTTGTAACAGAGGAGAGAGAGAGAGTCTATAGAATTAGCCAAGAAGTTTCCAGAAGGAACTATGGTGTCCAGGTGAGATCACTTAGAAGGTTTCTACTTCACTACTCAGACACTGAAGGAGTATTGCCTAACACGCCGTGGAGAAGAGGAAAGAAAAATACAATTTTTCATTTAAAGGTGGGACTGCTTTAAGATGTTCTCTTTGAGTGGATACTGGTCTGATAAGCTCTTGCTAATTCTGGGTGAAGACTTCCCTGGGGGTTATTTTACTGTCCCTACTGTGATGAAAAAGGTCCCTGGGTGACGCAAATGGTTTGCATTTGTCGACCAACATAAACTAGCGCAAATAAAGGTTGGCAGTTTGAACCCACTCAGCAGCACTGCAGAAGAAAGACCCGGTGATCTGCTTCTGTAAAGATTACAGCCCAGAAAACTTCATGGAGCGGTTCTATTCTGTAGCACGTGGAGTCGCTATGAGTCATAATTGACTTGATGACAATGGGGTTAGGGTGATAAAATGATTCTTGACAAATTAGCAGATGCATCTTTCTGTTGCATACTCTTATGATGAATTCTAGAATTTTTTTACTTTTTTTTCCTTGCTGATAGAGTGCAATAAAAATAAAAATTAGTAAGACAGCTCCTACTTAATTCAGGTCCCTTTCCTTTTGAAGATTAATATTATGATTAGTTTAAACACAAATTAGCAAATAATATATCATACCACTAATCTGGAAGAAAATCAAAGTTACAGTTTTATTATTTTAATGTAAGTTGAACTATCTGTGTATAGTGAGATTAAAGTTATTGTCTTTTGAAGAAAATGTATGTAGAAATCTGTGAATATAATCTATTTTTGTATTGATGCATTTTGATAATTTTAAAGTATTTCCTCCAACTGGTATATTGATGTCAATATGTACCTATTGGAAGATGTGCTTCTGATAGTTATGACTATGACACATCCAAAGTATAATGATATTTCTTTTTATTTTGTTAAGCACACAGTAACAAAGTTATTCCCTAGTACTGAGGGATTGTACTGTTGAGATCTGATCTAATTTCTGATGGAAGAGATTGGTAGGGAGGTAGGTTTGATCTGATGGGACAGCTATATAAAAAATCAACAGCATTCTTCTCCAAAAAATTTGTCAGAGGATCAAGATAGCCATTTGGTTGTCTTATCTTGATATTGGAGTCAGGCGTCATCAAGATACTGGTTATCTTTCTATTCAGTGGGTTAGTTCTTATTCTCTGATGCAGAGCAGCACAAAGACGAATGGAGAATGACAATCAGAAAAAGAGACCTCAGGGTAGATAACCCATCTAAATTCATCTCGATGGGGCAAGCTAATAATATATATTTTGTGAACCTAGAGTAAATATTTCTGTAAGAACACACTGTATTGGACTCATGCTTCAAAAAGGTTAGTGTAAAGTATGAATGATTAAACAGTGGCACTTGACCAAGTCCCCTCCTTCACTCTTAAGCTAACTAACATTCCCCAGAAACAGATTTTTTTTCCCTTCATTTTCACAGTACAGGATATTTCGTATCAGGATGCAATCGGAGTGCAAATTTCATTTTGCCTTGAACATTTTGAGACTACTTTCTTTTTGAATATTTATTTAAATGAAAGATGAGGTAGAGACATTTTATATTAAAGTAATCTGACTTCTTGTGCCTCTCATTCCACTGCTCTCTAGTCTTTTAATAGAAATGGTTGTGTCTCAAGCATACTGATGATTGCTCTTGTGGGCTACTACTACGTGATGGGGGCAAATACGCTTGAAGTTTTGGAGACAAACATTCAGAAAGAGTTGACTAATTGCATTTGGGAGGCCAAAGCATTTTTAATGAAGAACTATGCTAACATAATTGCAGAAGAACTTGAAATCTTTTTGCAGGCAAGAGATGGAGGGATTTTGTTTTGAGAGTTATGGATTTGCCATCTATATGAAAGAGATCTATAGATAGATTTTATAGAATGCCTTCCTATGTGTTTTATCTAAACTTACGTAAGTAATAATACAAGTGTTCTTTCATCTGAGGGTAGATGGAAAATGAGAAAGGAGAGCTAAGCCTGTATACTGGTAGGAGACAAAATGAAAACAGTCAAGAGAATGCAAAGGGGTAAAAGACAGGTACAGGTAGGAAGAACAATTACAGAATAGACAATTCAGGGGAATAGGAACATTAAAAGACATCCTGAGGGTCAGGAGAGAATAACTTTTATTGAACTAACTCTCCCACTCATAACAATTATAAAACAAGACAAAATATTAAAGAAGAACTCTCAAAAAGTACAGTAGTTTAAGAAAAGCAGGCAGGACCCAAAGGAGAAAGACTATTAAAAGAAAGAGGGCAGATGAGCTGAACTCCACATTTACTTGTCTTTTCCTCTGTGGGTTCTTTCCAGCTCCGTGAGGAGTAATAGGGCCCTACCAGAGAGCAGTCATTTTACTGGGCTTTGGGAACAAAAAGTCAGAATTTAGGGGCTCTAAAAGTGGTTTTAGAGACCATCTCAAGAATAGATTTGATGCACTGAAAATTAATGACTGAAGACCAGACGAGTAGTGGAATGACATCAAGGACATCATACATGAAGAAAGCAAGAGGTCCTTAAAGAGACACAGGAAATAAAGAAAAAATGAAAATGGGTGTCAGAAGAGACTGTGAAACTTGCTCTTGAACATCAAGTAGCTAAAGCAAAAGGAAGAAATGATGAAGCAAAAGAGTTGAACAGAAGATTTCAAAGGGCGGCTCAAGAAGACAAAGTAAATTATTATAATGACATGTGCAAAGACCTGGAGTTAGAAAACCAAAAAGGAAGAACACGCTTGGCATTCATCAAGCTGAAAGAACTGAAGAAAAAATTCAAGCCTCAAGTTGCAATATTGAAAGATTCTATGGGGAAAATATTAAACATTGCAGGAAGCATCAAAAGAAGATGGAAGGAATACACAGAGTCACTGTACCAAAAAGAATTGGTCGACATTCAACCATTTCAGGAGGTAGCATATGATCAGGAACCGATGGTACTGAAGGAAGAGGCCCAAGCTACACTGAAGGCATTGGTGAAAAACAAGTCTCCAGGAATTGACGGAATACCAATTTAGATGTTTCAACAAACGGATGCAGCACTGGAAGTGTTGACTCATCTATGCCAAGAAATTTGGAAGACAGCTTACGTGGCCAACCGACTGGAAGAAACCCATATTTGTGCCCATCCCAAAGAAAGGTGATCCAACAAAATGTGGAAATTATTAAACAGTATCATTAATATCACACACAAGTAGAATTTTGCTGAAGATCATTCAAAAGTGGTTGCAGCAGTACATCGCCAGGGAACTGCCAGAAATTCAAGCCGGATTCAGAAGAGGGCGTGGAATGAGGGATATTGCTGATGTCAGATGGATCCTGGCTGTTTACCTGTGTTTTAATGACTCTAGAATTCCGGAACACTTAATTGTGCTCATAAGGAACCTATACATAGACTAAGAGGCAGTCGTTCAAACAGAATAAGAGGATACTGCATGGTTCAAAGTCAGGAATATGTGTGTCAGGGTTGTATCTTTTCTCTATACTTATTCAGTCTGCATCTGAGTAAATAATCTTAGAAGCTGGACTATATGAAGAAGAACGTGGCATCAGGATTGGAGGAAGACTCATTATCAACCTGCATTCTGCAGGTGACACAACCTTGCTTGACGAAAGTGAAGAGGACTTGAAGCATTTACTGATGAAGATTAAAAAGTACAGCCTTTAGTGTGGATTACACTTCAACATAAAGAAAAGAAAAATCCTCACAACTGGACCAATAAGCAGCATCATGATAAACGGAGAAAAGACTGAAGTTGTCAAGGATTTCATTTTACTTGAATCCACAATCAACACCCATGGAAGTAGCAGTCAAGAAATCAAAGGATGTATTGCATTGGGAAAATCTGCTGCAAAAGACCTCTTTATAGCTTTAAAAAGCAAAGATACCCCTTTTAGGACTAAGGTGCACCTGACTCAAGCCATGGTGTTTTCAATCACCTATATGCATGCGAAAGTTGGATAATAAATAAGGTAGACTGAAGAAGAATTGATACTTTTGAATTATGATGTTGGTGAAGAATATTGACTATACCATGGACTGCCAAAAGAATGAACAAATCTGTCTTGGAAGAAGTATAGCCAGAATGCTCCTTAGAAGCAAAGATACCGAGGCTTCGTCTCACATACTTTGGACAAGTTATCAGGATGGACCAGTCCCTGGAGAAGGACATCATGCTTGGTAATGTAGAGGGTCAGTGAAAGAGAGAAAGCCCCTCAAC
Source organism: Trichechus manatus latirostris (assembly GCF_000243295.1). NCBI lineage: Eukaryota > Metazoa > Chordata > Mammalia > Sirenia > Trichechidae > Trichechus > Trichechus manatus. Next base: position 11,116,566 of record NW_004443946.1, on the reverse strand, counting down.
AAGACGGACTGACACAGTGGCTGCAACAATGGGCTGAAGCATAATGACTGTGAGGATGACTCAGGACCAGGCAGTGTTTCGTTCTGCTGTACATAGGGTTCCTTGAGTCAGAACTGACTGAAGGGCACCTAACAACAACAACCAAAGTGATTGTAATTTGAGGAGGAAATCCCATAGAGCAAGGATCCTCAGAGAGAAAAAGCCTCCAAATCCCAAATCTGCTGCTAATTCCCCTCAAGTTGTTAGCTGACTCCTAAACTGCATGTGTGCAAAGTAAGACTTAAGAAAACCCAAATGAAACAGTAGCAGTGATTCTAAAGTGCTTGGTGGAGACTTTAGTAGCTATCTGGTGCTAGAAAGACAGAAATTGAGTTCAAGGCCCACAAAGTTAGAGAGATTTGGTAAATACCCTAGCTTTCTGTTGAGAGCCCAGAAACACCACATCCTAGAAGTAAAAGCAAAATTGAAATATCAAACCCCAAGGAAGTGTGTAACTAACCCTCAATAAGATCAAGGTGATATGTTGGTATTCCATCTGCCTACCAAAAATCCCCAAAACCTTCTTTTGAGGAAGATAATATCACCCAGAGCCTCTGCAATATTTCACACACATGGCCAGCATCCAATTAAAAATTAAGAAGTATGATTAAATAAAATGAATTGACTGGAAACTAAGTGAAAAAGCAGACATTAGAAATAGACTCTTAAATAATTTGACATGGAGTTATCATTTAAAGACTTTAAAATAAATATAGTTAATAGTTCAAGAATGTTTTGTAAAGAATAGAGAATTTCAGTAAAGACCTGGAATCTTTAAAAAGTAGTTAAACCAAAATTGTAGAGCTGGAGAACAGATGAGTGGTTGCCAGGAGTTAGGATAGGGGAGAGAGTGGTGGGTGTGACTATAAAAGGTTAATATTAGGGAGATATTTTTCTGTGTTGATGCAATATATTTATCTTGATTGTGGTGTTGGTTATACAAATCTACAAATGTAATAAAATGACACAGAAGTATATATACATATTGTACAATGCCAATTTCCTGGTTTTGACATTCTACTATAATTACGTAAAATGTAACCATTAGAGAAACAGGGAGAACGGTACATGGAACTTCTCTGTACTATCTTTACAACTAATTATTTCAAAATAAAATTAAAAACAAAAAGAATTTTTAAAACTCTGGAATTTAAAATGCTAGAAATTAAGAATTCCGTGAATGGCTTTAATAGCAGGTTAGATGTAGCAGAATGGAGGAGTAGTAAACTGAAAGACAAGTCAGTACAGACATCTTGAGTGGTGCATAGAGAGAAAAAAAGGATAAGAGAATACAGAAAAAAGCATAAGAGACATATGGAAAACAGTGAAAAGGTGTAATAAAAGTGTAATTGGAGTCCCAGAAAGAGTGGAGAGAGAAGACAAAAAACAAGATTTGAGGAAATACTGGCTGTACATCTCCCCAAAATGTTGAGAGACATAAAAATACATATTCAAGGAGCTCTACAATGCCCAAACAGGATAAATATGAAGAAAAACACACCAACAGTCAACTACCTAAAATAAAAGACCAAGAGAAAACATTAAAAGCATCCCAAAGCACATATTATCTTCATGGGAACAAAAATAAGCCTCATAGCTGGCTTTTCAACAGGAATTATGGAAGCCACAGACAATGGAATAACATAATTAAAGTGCGAGGGAAAAAACAAACAAACCGCCAATCTACAATTCTAAACCCAGTGAAAATATTCATTAAAATATATGGTGGGATAATTTGTTACCAACAGACTTACGCTAAGAAAATTACTAAAGGGAGTTCTTCAGGTTGATGAGAAATAATCCCAGATGGCAATTAGAACTGTAGGAAGGGAAAGAGCATAGGAAATGGTAAAGATGTGAATAAATCTCAATGAACATTGACTGTTTAAAACAGCAACAATAATAATGTCTTGAGGGTTCAAAATATATGTAAAGATAAAAATATTAGAATAATAGAACAAAAGGCTGGACAGTGGTAATGTCGTTAAACTGCTGTAAGGCTCTTGCATTGTTTTATAAGGAGTAAAATACTATATTAGTTGAAGATAGAAGCAAATAAAAAGTAAACTTTATTAGCATAGGTGACATGGTTGTTTATGTAGAAGATTCAAAGGAATCAATAGGAATCAATAAATTATTAGAATTAATAGCTAAATTTAGCAAGGCAAATATACAAAATCAATTGTATTTCTACATATCAGCAGTAAATATTTGGAAGTTAAAATAAAAAATACTATTTACAATGATGTCAAAGCATTACATAACTAGGCATAAATCTAACAAAAGATGAGCAAGGCCTCTGCATTAAAAACTACAAAACATTGCTGAGAGAAATTAAAGACCTAAATAATGAAGAGATATACCATGTTCACATATCTAAAAATTCAGTATAGTCAAAATGTCAATTCTTCCTAAATTGATCTAAAGATTCAATGCAATTCCAGTCAAAATCCAGCCAGCTATTTAAATGAAAATTCTCAAGCTAATACTATTTTTTTTTTTTTTTTTTGGAAATGTAAAGAGTAATCAAGACAATGTTGAAGGAGAACAAAGTTGACAGCCTTACATTACTGGGTTTCAAGACTGACTTTAAAGCTACAATAATTAGAATACTTTGTTTTGGCATAAGGATAGGCAAAAAGGTTTATGGGACAGCATATCAAGTCCAAAAATAGACCCACACATAATGTACCAATCAAATTTACTAGAAGAAAAACTTTCTTTAATTATATGGTGCTGAAACAACTGGATATTTGAACGGGAAAGAATGACCATTGACCCTTTTTGCCTGTCACCAGAATTAATTAATTTGAGATAGATCATAGACCTACATATAAAAGTTAAAATTATAAAGATTTTTAAAAGAAATCATAGAATAACTTTATGGTCTTGGGGCAGCAAGAATTTATTAAATAGGACCCCCCCCAAAAAAAAGCATGATTCATCAAGGAAAGAAATGGATAAATTTGGCTTCATTAAAATTAAGTTTTGTTTATCAAACGACCATTAAAAAAAACCCAAAAAACTATTGCTGTCAAGTCAACTCTGACTTATAGCAACCCTACAGGACAGTGTAGAACTGCCACATAGAGTTTCCAAGGAGCAGCTGGTGGATATGACCGCCAACCTTTTGGTTAGCAGCTGAGCTTTTAACCACTGTGCCACCAGGGCTCCATTAAGGGAGTGAATATCAAGCTACAGATTGCAAGAAAATGTTTGCAATAGAGATCAATAAGAAAAGGAGGAAAAAAACTAATAAAACTGAACAAAAAAACTTGGACACTTTACAAAGAGAGAATATCCAAATACAGATAGTCCACGACTTAGAACGAGGTTGTGTTTTGAGTACTCTTGTCGTAAGTCGGATCTGATGTAAGTCGACTAACTCATTTTTTTTTTAGTTTTCGTTATTATTGCCTTTTATTACTAGTATCTTTATAAATTTGATCTTTATCTGTCTTTAGGAGTTGGCATGAGAATGATAGTATCAGCAAATTATGCGCTGCAACATTGTATGTAGTACATATCACTAATGATAAGATGTGAAAAAAGAAAAACAAAAACGGACAGTCCTAAGTGCTGTTCATCGTAACTTGAATATGTCATACATTGAGGCCTACCTGTAGTCGATAAGTATATGAAAGGGCTGAATATCATTAGTCATTAAAGAAATGCAATTAAAGCTATAATGAAATACCACTACACATTCATCAGAATGGCTAAAATTAAAAGTAATGACAATTCGAACGAGGGTGAGCTCAATGTTCCCTAAGCAATGACTCCTGCTCTTCCTTGCCCCTGCCCTTTCCACTCTTGGTAATCACTAATAAACTTTAATCTCTACACATTTGCCTGTTTTAGATATATTCACTTTTATAATCCATCAGGAAATCCTACTGAGTGGACCTTTAAAACATACCAGGATCTGGCTGCTTCACATCACCTTCACTGCTTCGCCCTGGTCTCACTGAGCCACCATCAGGTCTTCTCTAGAGCTTCGGGAGTTCTGCAATATTCCCAGTCTATCTTTGCTCCCTACAGTCTTTTCTCAATACAGCAGCCAAAGTAATACTTTCACTATGCTAAGTCACCTCTGCTCAAAATCTCCCAGTGACTGGACCTTTCATTTAGATTGAAAGCTGAAGTTCTTTGACCCTACAGAATCTGGTGCCTCTCTGACTCCCTTTCCTATTACTCTGCCCTCATCTTTGATCTAGCCACACTGCTTGCTGTTTCTAGAATATTCCAGACTCTTACCTTAAGACTTTTGTTCTAGTTATTTCTTCTGCTTGGAATGTTTTCTTCCCCCACCAAAACTTGCTTGGCTAACTTTCTTATCATCTTCAAGTTTTTGGTCAAATCTCATCTTCTCAATGAGGCTCACCCTGATTATTCCCTCACCAACTCTACCCTGCTCCACCGTACTCTGGTACTCTGCTCTCCTTGTCTCTTATTAACTCGTAATATAATGTGTAATTTGCTTATGTTTATTGTTTATTTCACCTGCTAGAATCTAAATTCCACAAAGGCAAAGGTCTTAGCTTGGTTCACTGATCCTGATATTCCATTAGATATTTATTGAATGAATGAATGCACAGTTTGTGAGTTACCATCACTGAAACACTTGAGGCTACTCTCTGTAATTTATAATTACTCTGTTGCTATATGAGCCCCTGACCTCACAGAGAAAGGCTTATTTTTCCATACTGTTTTAAAGGAAATGTCATACATTTCCCCAAATTATTGCTTGTTTCTTTTTAACTGGTAGAAGCTGACTTTTTCTGTAGAAAGAGGAATAAACCCCTTAAGAGATGGAGAGCATTATATTAGTTGGAGTTTTGTGAACTCTTTGTATTTTGTGGCATTGACATTAAGCACAGTAGGTGCTTTGTTTTTAGTTTGACTTTTGTTTTTTTATTTAGGATGTCAATTATATAAAATTTTTTTCCATTACATGGAACTTTGTCTATATGAGTTGTTCACCTGCAAATTCAGACCTTACTTTTACTTTTAAGATGACAGTTTATCAGCATTTGCAGCTTCCCCTTTATTAGGTATTTGCCTTTTTCATAAAAAATTCTATGTGCCTTTTCTTTTTAGTGGATGGTCCTGACAATGGTGTTTCCACCTAGTCTCCCAAAATAGTGGTGAGATAATTGGCAAAACCAGAACCAGCTAGATTTTCCAGAACTTGTGATAAAAGTAGAAAGTCTACAAGGTTCTCTCAAATTCAGCTAGAATCTACCTAGTGAATTTTGTGATTTGAAAACATAAGTTACCATAGGTTTCTGATAAACATTCGGCAATTCTAAGATACTCTGTTATCCACTGAGAACCACTAAGGTTTACAAAAAGAATAAGCATAGCTTAAGGTAGATGTTATGGAATGTCATCAAAAGATTCCTGGGAAACATTACTTTAGATTGCCAGAGACTTCTGGCACTACCATGGAATTTTCCTTCTCATGGGGACAGAGGAAGTTCATAAGTGATGACTGTTATTCTCAAGTATGGCATGCTCAGATCTATTTGCCCTTACTAAAAATAGGCTGCATAGCCCAGTTATGGAGGATAAAGTGATGCCTGAAAATTCCTAGCAAAGTGATGGTATTTGTTTAGAAACCATTCTCACCAACTTATTATCTTTCAATAAAAGTATTGGAGAAGCTTGGATTTCACATGAGGTAAGAGAGCTGTGATTAGCTGTCACCATGGACTCACGATTTCTGCCCTAATGAAAATGACAACAGAGGTCTGAGCATCCGTCCTTCCTGGAGACATAGCCTGGTCATGCTCACAGAGGTCTGGCTGAATGGTGGGTATCAATTTTGTCATATGCTTTCCATGCCTGGTGAGACACTCCAGCTCTGGGCCAGAGCAGTTGAGGAATCCCACCTCCTGGCAGTTCAGTAGCACTCAATAACCCGGTTTAAAGGGAATTAAGGGAGGTGAAGCCATTTGACCATTGTGTATCATTCAGTATCCTGAATTTCTGTTTTGTTGAGTTAGAGAGATTCAAAGTACCAGCTAGCCGCAAGAGTGAAGATGGCCCTTATTCTGCAGGCCCTAAAACAGACGTTAAACTTATTTTGCCTTTATTCTTTAATAAGATAATTAGTCTTTTGTCTTCACCAAATGTGAATTAAAGCAAACTATGAGTTTATATAACGAGTTCAAGCATGACTTCAAATGGGCATGAATTCCTCATTTGTTGTAATGGCTGTAATATTGCCAAACCAAAACCAAACCAGTAACTCCAACTCATGGCAACCCCATGTGTGTCAGAGTAGAACTGTGCTTCACAGGGTTTTCAATGGCTGCTTTTTCAGAAGTAGATTGCCAGGCCTTTCTTCCAAGACACCTCTGGGTGTATTAGAGCTGCCAACCTTTTAGTTAGCATCCGAGCATTTTAACCATTGGCACTACCCAGGAACTCCTTTAATATTGCCAGATTGTTTAAACTATTACCACAGGAAGCCAAGGGAGCTTTCGTGCAAACTCCATGAAACATTGTGAAACTTTGGCATAGCTATCTTATTCTACAGCATTGAAGAGATAAAACTGATTATCAGTTATATGTATGTGTGCATGTGTATATATAAAATACTTGTTCACCACCCCAAATTCACAACTTAGAGAAATGAGATTTTGTTAAATTTTGTGCTATACCTATTGACACATTTTAATTATGGTGTTGGTGAAGAATATTGACTAAATCATGGACTTCCAGAAGAACAAACAAATCTATCTTGGAAGAAGTAAAGCCAGAATTCTCCTTAGAAGTGAGAGGTGAGACTTCATCTTGCTTACTTTGGACATGTTAACAGGAAGGACCAATCCCTGGAGAAGGACATCACGCTTGGTAAAGTAGAGGGTCAGGGAAAAGGGGAAGATCCTGAATTAAATGGATTGACACAGTGGCTGTAACAATGAGCTCAAACATAGCAACAATTGTGAGGATGGCACAGGACAAAGCAACATTGCATTCTGTCACAAAAAAGGGTCACTATGAGTTGGAACCAACTCCTTGGCACCTAACAACAACAATAAATTAAAATTAGATTCAGTAACAGGGATCAGCTTATCCAACAGTAGCAGAAATGTTTATTTAAGTTTAACTATATGGAAAGTAGTGCCCTGGTGGCGCAGTGGATAAGTGTTTGGCTGCTAACCAAAAGGTCAGCAGTTCAAATCCACCAGCCACTCCTTGGAAACCCTATAGAGCAGTTCTACTCTGTCCTATAGGGTCTCTACAAGTTGGAATTGACTCAACGGCAACAGGTATGTAGGAAATATCTCCATTTTTCTTTTCTTTCCCTCACAATGTGTTATGAATGGTTATAATAAAGTCCACCAAAAAAGCGTTTTTTACACGGTAATATATAAGGAATATATTTTGTATATCATTGAATATAATGTAATTCTTAAAGATTGCAAAGAATTTTACTCAGCCTCTCCCTTCTACTACTAGACATTTATGTTAGCTCCAATTTTTCACTTGCAAATAATGCTTTAGTGATACTTTTGCACATGTATCAATTTTCTGATCATTTCCTTGGAAGAAATTCTTGGATGTAAAAAGGCTGGATCATATGTTTTCTCTTAAAAGCTTTACTGTGTGTGCTGGGAAACTGGTAACAAAATATCAAAGGTGCATGGTCTATGGAGCAGTCATATCAAACATATAATAAATTTGTCTCTTATCGTCCATCAGGTTATGGATCCATTGTTCCCAGGACTCCTACTGGTCAGATATTCTGTGTTTTCTGTACTTTATTTGGGATCCCCGTAACTGTCATACTCCTGAACTTTGTGGGTCAATCAATTGCACGATGCATTTTAGGATTTCAGAAATACCTTCACAACAGGGGAATGAAAGAGTTAATGTTTACTCAATGATTTTTTTGTTTTGTTTTCTTAGTTATGCTTGGGTTCACAATCTACATAGAACAAGGATGCAACACTTAAAAAATTCTTGCCAAATACCTGCTAAAAGGAATCTGTATGTATGTGTGTATATGTATGTGTGTTTGTATATATACATACATATATGAGTATATACATATATATATAATGCTGTTTATTACTCCATTGTATAACTCCCTGATGTCCAGGACACGATCTTAAATGTAACACATACATAACAATTGATTTATTGTAACTTCATTAAACGAACAAAAAAAACCAAACCCATTGCCATCGAGTCGATTCTGACTCACAGCGACGCCATAGGACAGAGTGGAACGGCCCCATAGAGTTTCCAAGGAGCAGCTGGTGGGTTCGAACTGCCAACCATTTGGTTAGCAGCCATAGCTCTTAACCACTATGCCACCAGGGCTCCGTAACTTTGTTACACAAACAGAAATGTTGTGCTAAAATGGTCAAAATGCCTGCCCTACGTTTTATGGAACTCCTAGATCAAAAAGAAGGAGTTCAGACTGAAATAACTACAGTGCTTTAATTCTTCAGAAAACAGGACTAATATTCCAAAGAATACTTGTAGAATATTATAGTATGTTCCACAACCATACTCTTATTTGATTCTCTGAGCCAGCCACTTACGAGGTAAGTATGGTAAAATCTAACTTCCGGATTCGTTTAGGAGAAAGTTACGGATTTTTCTTCTGATCCTAGGTGATAGGCTATTTTATCTCACAATGTCTCTCTCAGCACTGCTAGGGGCAAGAGATTATTTACAGCTGTGTATTACAGAAATGTTTCTTTAGCATATAATTCGAAGAGTCTGCTTGAAAACCTCGTAGGCAAGTTTGTGTTGAGTTGGGGCAAAGTGATGTGAAGAGAGACGACGTGGATTGATAGCCCATTCTTGCCATTCCAGGTGTCCCTGAAAGAGATATGCAGAGAGAACAAGGCCAGGCAAATGTTTGCTCTTATTACAATGAGTCTTTGCACCAGTGTATTCCCATGAACCACGCTGCGTTTCAGCAATGACCGCTTTATGCCTAAGCTAGTTCAGTTTCAGTTGCCTACAAAGGAGGCAGGGCACTTCCTTTCCCTTTGCACTCACACCCACTGACCTGAGAGTGATATTTAAAGGTCAGCTTGATATTTAGACAGGTCTGGTCTAAACCAGCTGCCTAGACTTTCTCAGGAAAGAGCAGTGCAGAGAAGGAGCAGGCTTTGTGGGATATTACGTTCCCAGTTGCAAAGAAATCCAGAGAAAGAAACTACAGGTAGATTATTTGGCCACCACACTCTTGGTAGTCAGTGAATGTTCTTGACCTTTGACCCCTTCCTACCGTCAATCCTCTCTTGGGGGTGGATTCTGCCAGAGGTAGAAAGAGAAGGAAGGATCTTTGAGCGTTCCTTAAGCAGAAATCCACTGCCGTCAAGTTGATTTTGACTCATAGCAGACCCTGTGGGACAGAGTAGAGCTACCCCATAGGGTTTCCAAGGCCATAAATCTTTACGGAAGCAGACTGCCACATCTTTCTCCCAGGGAGCGGCTGGTCATACTGCCAACCTTTAGGTTAGCAGCTGAGCACTTAACCACTGTGCCAACAGAGCTCCCCATTCCTTAGGGAAACAGCATCCTCTGTGAAAGAGTTCAACCAGAGAAGTTCCAGGGAAGGAGATCGGACAGCATCTGAAAAGTTTATTTATGGGACAGACTCTATGCTAAGGCCTTTACATTGTCTCATTTATCATGGTAAAGGGTTATCACATAAATATTTCCTTGAATTTTATTGCTTATATTAGAAGAAAGTGGAAGAAGCAGATAACTGACTCTTTAGTGTGTATTTTGGAACTTTTAAGGAGCTTTGGGGACAAGGGGAGATTGATACTGAGGCTTTCATTCTCTGAGGGAACTACATTAACAGCTCATTTTGTTTAACTTTGCAGGGCTGTGACAAATTCAGAACATTCTATGTAGCCTATATTATTTTATTTAGGTCATGCTTTTATCTGAAGCACTCAAAGGACCCTGTCCGATGAGTGTATTTAGAATAGCAGAAGCATGTTAAATACGGTACGACCATGGCCTCACGAAGGCATTCAAAGGCAATATCCAAGAGGCCTTGAGTTTCTGAAATGCCTGAGTTTTTGAGTTCAGACCTAATTACAAGGGTTGTGATATGACCCCAAGAAAAAATGAACAACAACTTTTCTCGAATGAATGAATGACGGATAGTATACCATATTGTTGAGAATTTGAATTACACTATAAAAAGCATTTAATCAATTAATATGATATAGAATTGTAAATTGAATATCCAGTTTTTAGATGAGAAAATATATTTACTTTCTCTTTTATAATTTGAGCTATGGGAGTGTGTCTGAACAAAAGATTGTTAGCTTATTTGCCTCAAAAAATTAATGTCCGAACTTCCAGATGACAGTTGTCTCTCTATTGGGCAGCCAGTGGGACCCAGAGCTGGTATTGGGAGTGAGCGAATCGCAAAGCAAAGGCAACATTGTACTCTGAAACCTAAAGAGGGCAGGAAGGAAGAGAAGGTCTTAAATGTAAAGTCCAAGAAAATGCATGAAGAGGGAGAACTGAGATAAAGGGTTAACAACAGAGATTCAGAAGGAAGAGGAAGATGATTCAACTGACAGAGCCTGGAAATAATCCCAGAGGCAAGAGAAGTCTGCAGGTCAGAGTGTGGAAGGAGACACCAAGCAAGACCTTAATCAGGAAAGGACAGTAGAGGATCAGTAGACAATACCTCTCTAACTGATGTTGGGTTGATGCTTTCTTTCTCTGTCTTTGTCTCCGTCTCTTTCTTTCTCTCCCCTCTTCTTCCCTTTCTTAGTTGCCTCTTTTTTTTTTAAGAGATAAATTAAAATTTACATGCTCCTCTTTTTCTTGATACCTGGGCTTGTGATTTTCATCCTGTTAACACTAGCAGATTTCATGCATACTGAGGACTGGATTTACAAGGAAGGACTACATCATGGATTGAATTATGTCTCCCAAAACGTGTGTATTGGTTCGGCTGGGCCATGTTTCCTGGTATTGTGTGATTTTCCTATATGTTATAAACCTGCCTCTAGGATGTTAATGAGGGAGGATGGGTGGGAGGTGTGTTAGTGAGACAGGCCTCAATCTACAAGATTGGATTGTGTCCTGCGGCAATCTCTTGAGATATAAAAGAAGTGAGCAGAGAGACAGGAGGACCTCATACAACCAAGAAAGCAGTGCCAGGAGCAGAGCATGTCCTTTGGACCTGGGGTCACTGCATGGAGTGGGGGAACATTGATGAGACGGCTGACAGAGAGAAAGCCTTCCCTGGAGCTGATGCTGAATTTGGACTTTTAGCCTACCTTACTGTGAAGAAATAAATTTTTCTTTGTTAAAGCCATCCACTTGTGGTATTTCTGTTGTAGCAGCACTAGGTGACTAAGATAGACTATATTTTACATTTGTCACTTTAAGTACCATTGGGTTCGATGATTATGTAATAGGTAAGTCCTCTGATATTAATCTTAGAATCATATTAGTGTTCATAGCCATGGAATATACAAGATTTGAAAAAAAAGTATTACCAGAAATATAGCAGTTATCTCTAGGAGTTAGCATAGAGTCCAAAACTGTTTTTAAAACACCAATCACCTGGAAATCCACAAAAAAAAAAATCCAAAATAATTCCTTTCCATCTAGCTTTCTCCTTTGTTCAGGCCACAGAGGGCACTAATTCTGGAAGAAAAAAAAAAAAGAGTAGAAAAATTCCTTTCAAAGCACGTACAAGTATACGAAGTTCATGTGTAATAAAAACAGTAGGTACAAATGATAAATCTTGCATAACACACACTTAGTATCTGTCTTAGTTACCTAGTGCTGCCGTAACAAAAAAACACCACAAGCGGGTAACTTTCAAGTACAGGAGTTTATTGTCTCCCAGTTTTGAAGGCTGAATTCAGGGCATCAGCAGGGCTAGGCTCTCTGTCAGCTCTAGGGGAAGGTCCTTCTTTGTCTCTTTCAGCTTCTAGTAGCTGCCAGCAAGCCTTGGTTTTCCTGGGCTTATAGATGGCATCTTCACATGGCATCTGTCTTCCCCTCAATGTCTATTCTGCTGTTTTTATAAGACACCACTCAGAAGTGAAAAGGTGCAGGACCTACACTACTCTAGTATGACCTCATTAACATAGCAAAAGAAAACTCCTTTTCCCAAGTAGGGTCATATTTACGGGTACAGGGGTTAGGATTTTCACATATCTTTGGGGGACACAATTCAATCGCTAACAGTGTCTTTTCCAACATATAAGTGTACTTTCACCTTGGAATAAATACACTGCATAAGGAGGAACTGAGGCCCCCCAGATATTAGGTATCCATGTACATATCTAAAATTCAACAGCAAAATACCCGAGAAGTCTTTTCTATGAAGGATTATTTCATGTAGTTGTTGCTGTGTGCCATCTAGTCGATTCTAACTCATAGCAACCCTATATGACAGAGAACTGCCCCAGAGGGTTTCCTAGGCTGTAATCTTTACAGGAGCAGACCACAAGGTCTTTTCTCCTGCTGGTGGGTTTGAACCACGGACCTTTTGGTTAACAGTCAAGCACTTAACTGTTGTGCCACCAGGGCTCCTTTTATTATTTATGTTTATAGATTCCTCAAAGAAACAAAGCAAATTTCCAGGCTGTATTTATTTTTTGAAAACCTTCGATCCCTTTTGTTCACTGCTGCTTCAAACTAGCATCATCTACATATCAGGTATTATTTTTACTATTAATAGAAATTTTAAAAATTAGCCTGAAGAACAGGTATAGCACCCCACTATGCACACATGCACACTCCTCACACCTGTATAGAAGAATCAGTATTCCACCATGGAGAAAGCACAAGGCCAAGAAGAATAAGGTGGATATCCATTTGATCACAATTTATCTGAGTCAATGTGGGCAAATCACTTGACCAATATGATTCAATTTTATTTAATATAAAATAACTGGGGTGAGAGAACTTTAGAACTAGTTGATTTTTTCCCCTGTCAGTCAACCTAGAAATCAGTATTTCTTGAGCCTTTATTACCCTATGCAAGTCTTTAGAAGGTAGGTGCTGGGGAATCCACCATGACTATGAGTAGGCTCCTGTCCACAAGAACAACACATTAGTGGGAAGAATTCAGACGTATAGACAGATATTTATAGTTCAGGCTGAAATGTGCCATATACCCATTGCCATAGAGTCAATTCCAACTCATGATACACTACAGGACAGAGTAGAACCGCCCATAGGGTTTCCAGTGCTGTACTATTTATGGAAGCAGACTCATATCTTTCTCCCTCGGAGTGACTGTTGGGTTCAGACCACTGACCTTTCAGTTAGCAGCCAAGTGCTTAACCACTGCACCACCAGGGTTCCTTTGGAAGATGCCACAGTTGAGTTAAATGCGTCAAGGAAGAAGAAAATGTTCTTGATCATGAGGATATACAATGGCTTAACAATATTGTTACTGCAATAACGCGGATTGGAGCCGCCTGCCGCAATAGCCAATTCTGAGACAGGGGTGAGGTGAGCAGCAAGAGATTTATTATATATCAATATACAGGAGACAGAGGGAAATAGATTCCTCCAAAAAACCCGTCTCCCCCACTGGAGATCGGCTGAAAGATTTTATAGGGGCAGGATTATGGGTCTTAGAAGTTTGTGTTAGCTTCCCCTTGAGGTGGTCATGTCTCAGATGAGTTAATCTTCTATTGGTATTCTTGGGGGTTATCTGGCAACATTTGGGGGATTATCTGGCGACATCCTGGTTTTTCTTGTCCCAAGATGGGTGCTTTGTTCAGTTCTTATCCTTAGATCATCACTTGTTTCCCACCCTCCAAGGAGGAACATCGGTTAACCTTAAACCTTTTGTAGAGACTGGAGAAACAAGATCATGAGTCAATGTGGCGGTTAGCAATGGGGAGTAAATAATAGTGAGCCAGGCCTGTGCAGCCTCTTCCAATATCTTCAGGTGCGGCCTAAGGTCAGTTTTCAATGATAGGTATAAAATTGGCAGTCAGAGGTGAACAAGAACTGGTAGTTCAGGAAGAACACTTACAAAGGCATGGAGTGTCCATATCCCTTTCAGCTCAAATGTGCCCTAGTTTCTGTTCAGGTTCCCAGAAGAGATATACAGGTAAATCTGGATTTCAGTGTTTAAATCATGAGATCACAGAAATGGAAGTTTCTATTAATCTCTTTATTTGGAAAAAGTAACACTGCAAAGAGAATATAACATGGTATATCTCAGCAGAAGTATTGTTGTAGTTTGGCTGTTGAAATTTTACTCTGGCACTGATCATTCCTGGTTGCTGGGCCAGCCCTACTACACTGGTGAAGAAAGAAAAGAAAGGAAGTATTCAGCAGAATACTGGTGCGATCATAGGAGACTTTTCTATAATCTCCATGAAAAAGGCAATTTAAAAATCTACCTTGATCTAAATATAGTCTCTCTTTTCTTAAAAGTATTTTTATCGGGTTGAATCAAACGAAGTTGCCAATTCAACCATTTTTGGCCTAAAAAATGATTTCTTACGATTCATTCTAATAACTACTAAAGAATAACTAACTACACTTTTATTTCAAAAGACTCAAAGCTTACAAGAAAAGCATACAAGGACTTTTTCACTGCCTCCCATCCATTTTCCCCACCTACAGTTCACTCACATGAAATAATTGCTAAATTTTTAGTTTATCTTTCTGGCTCTTTTTCTAGGTATTTACATCTATGCTCATGTACAGGTACACATTTATGTGTATATCTTTTATTGTGGCAAATATATATGTAACAAAACATTTGCCATTTCAACCTTCTTCACATGTATAATTCAGTGATCTTAATTATATTCATCATATTCAGAAGAATATGATGCTGAATATCATCTTGCTCAACCATCATCACTATCTGTTTCCAACCTTTTCTACCACCCTTAACAGAGGCTTAGTGTCCCCTAAGCAATGACTCCCCATTTCCCTTCCCCAACCCATAGTCACTAGGAGCCCTGGTAGCACAGTGGTTAAGAGGTCAGCTGCTAACCAAAATGTCAACAGTTCAAATCCACCAGCTGCTCCTTGGAAACCCTATGAGGCAGTTCTTCTCTATGAGTTGGAATCAACTTGAGGGCAATGGGTTTGTTTTTTTTGGTTTGGTAACCACTACTAAACTTTGGCTTCTACACACTTGCCTATTCTAGATATTTCATATAAGTGGTATCATATAATGTTTGTCCTTCTGTGGTTGACTTATTTCACTTAGCATATATTTTTTATGTTAATGAGATCATTCTCTACGTATTTTAGACACGTTTTGTTCATATGATTAAATTTTTTTTCCAATCTGAACTTCAAATAATTTATATACCATTTCTTAAATTTATAGTTTCCTAGTTACAAGAGAAGCTAAGAATTCACTTTTTATGTTTACTGAACATTCAGAAATTCATGTTGAATTTTAACAAATTTTTCTTCACAATATTGAGGTGATCAATTGTTTGCCTTTAGTAAAATTATAACCCCACAATATGTATGTATTTATAAGAGACTTAACTGTATTTATTCTACTCTTCAGCAAATTATTGATTCTGCTTTTCATTTTGTTGATCAAACTTTTAATATCTAGAATATCTAGATTTGTCAGAATGCAAATCTTTTAAATGCTATTAATTACACTTTTTCTAAAATCTTCTTCTGTTTAATCTATTAACTCTTTTTCCTAGAGTCTTAGTTGTACTCTTGGTTGATTTGATGCTTTTTTTTTTTTTTAAAGTAATTTTACTTATGAGTTTGCCTCTTTTTTTGTTTTCTGCTCACCTGTGTGTGTGAGTGTACCTGTTCTCACTGTTATTTAAAAAAAAAAACAAAAAAAACCTTTTTTTTTGTTTTTTTTTTGCCTTTTTTTTTTAAATCACTGTTTTCCTCAGAGACTACAGGCACTGGACCAGGCTTGCTTCCCTAAAGGATGCGAGGGTTTTGTCTTTTAGACCTCTGCACAGGAGTTACTTTCAACCTTCCTTGCCTCTTATACCGAGATCTTATAGTCACTGCTTTATTTTGTGTATAATTATCATTGCTCTCTACTCCTCATCATAAGATTGGGTAGGGGATAAATGTGATCAATCACGCTGAAGAATGCCTGGCTCTAGCCCTCCTTCAGTGCCAATGTTTTGCAACAATTGGGGATAGTATGAGGGTGAGAATTATCTGGCTGAATGATCTTTTTTTTCACTCAGTCCAGCCTGTGGGCCCTCCCTGTCATTTAAGGAATGCTAATTTTGCTTTCTCTCTACAATTCCCCACCATCTCTGGCAGGTCTTCTCCTGTGTCCATATATATCCAGGTTAGGTATGGAAGCAGCCATAGCTCTCTGTTAATCTGTGAAGAACTCATTTCTCTCTAGTAAAATTATATTTAGTAAAATGACAATTTAGTTCATCAAGCTTCCTCGCATCCATTGCTTTTTGCTAGCATCACTGGAAATTATGAGCTTTGTTTTATCTGTTTTCTCTTTTGTTTGTTTTTGTTATGGGATCAAAATCTTTTGTTTCTAACTGAAAGTGGGGCTTTGTAGGTGTTTTATTAGAAATTCAGAAGAAACCGGATAAGGGATTCTGAGTGATATGCCATTTTAAACTGGAAAACAAATGAGGCCTTTTCAACATTCATTCTCAGCCATTAAAATCGTGCCTTTCATAAAGTTAAGTTAGCTAATTTATGCCACTGATTAACATTTTGCTTCTTCTGCCCCTTGCCCTAATATAAATGTGTTCTTTTGCTGTACAGCCATAGCTTATCCTGTGCTCCTGGCAAGTCCTCATTGAAAGATATCTTTTCTTTATTAACAAATCCCACAACAGGGCCAGATTTTATATGAGTATTCATATTTTGATACACAGTGTTAGTTTAAAGGAGATTTGAGGCAAAAAAAAAAAAAAGTAGCATAAAGATTAGGGGAATAGACCCAATGTTTATCGTCTCAATATAGCATCAGGCAGTATGATAGAAGTAGATATAGCATATCACATAATCTTCCTAATGATCCTGTGAATAAGGTATTATTACCCCATTTTAAACATGAAGAAACTGAGGCTCAGTTCAATAATTTGCTGAAGGTCCCATAAATAGGAGTTGGCTGAGCCAGGGGTTCAAAGTCCATGTTTCTGTCGCACCAAGGAGATTCCATGAAACATTTGTGCACAACTGTACCAATGCACGTGGACAAAGACCTGAAGGAACTGCAAAAACTAATGTATGCTTGGTTGTTGTGATTATGGGTACTTTGTGTTTGTAATTATTATTTCAAATTCTTTTGACCAAAAATGTAGAAACAAAGCTGGTATACTTGTAGCTACAAAAGACAAACCAGTGGCAGAGAAAGATGTATATACGTGAATGGTCACATTATTGTTTTTACAAATTTGAGCTCCCTTTAAAAGGACTTTATACCTATGTTTGTTTGCTTTTTAAAAAATCTTTAACAGCAATGAAGGCAAAGAAATGATTATATTAATATATATGTCCCAAAATTTTACACGTTCTGAGATGTCCAGAATTCAGCTCAATATATTTGCAAAGACATTCTTCAAACCATAAATAGAAACAGAGTTCCCTTTCCTTTCATGCAACCGATACGTTTCAAAAAAAGTTTAATGTAAATGAAATTTTTATAACTGTAATCCTATATATCCCCATTTCATACCGTAATCATTTCAAAAGTGCTGCTTAATTTCCAGTTGGTCTTTAATAACCAGTGATTAGGTCCAAAATGTTGACATTCTTATGAGTTTATGCTAACGCAGTATAGTTTATGAGAGGGAAGAGAAGATCAGAAGCAGAAGTCATCCCCCAATGATTTAAATGTAATTTACTTTTTGCTTTTAGGTACAAATCTTTCTAAAAAATATTCACCAATTTACGTACTGCTAATACTACTGTGGTGGCACAGTGGTTAAGGATACAGTTGCTAACCAAAAGGTCAGCAGTTCGAATCCACCAGCCACTCCTTGGAAACCCTGTGTGGGCAGTTCTACTCTGTCCTATAGCATTGCTATGGGTCGGAATCAACTTGATGACAACGGGTTTGGCTTTTTTTGTTTTGAATACTACTTTGGTGTGGTATTGGCCTTACTTGGATTGCTCTTCCGTCTGATTTATTTACAAAAATTTTGGAAAAAACTGAAAGAAAGCTCACTGTAGACCACTCCAAAGTGTTTTCTCAAAGAGAAAAAACGTCAACATCTATGAAAGATTCTTTGTATCTCCGGTCTTCTCCGAATGATCGATCGAAACCAATTCTCAACATTCTTCTTTTAAATAGCATGGGCACAAGAGGATACAAAAGACAATAAATGTGTTTTCTTCATTAGACTATCATGTTGTTATTCATATTTTATTTTGAATTATAGTAAAGAACTAATTAAAATATAAAATTTCAACTGTCCTCATCAAATCTTTCACTTTGAAAACCTTTCATTATGGTCTATTTGATATAGTCAAAAGAATTTATGTAATCACATGTTATAAATAATAATAAACTCCCATGAACCCACCATACAGCTTATAAAGTAGAACTAATACCAATACCATTGAAGCTACCTATGTGCACCTCCCATTCTCATCCTCCTGCCTGCTGTCCAGAGGCAACCCCTATCCATCTGTGTTGTTAGTGCATATTTACCAAGATATTTTCCAAAGCAGTTGAGCCAATGCACCAACAGTGCTTATGAGTGTCCATTATTCCACATTCACTTGTACTTGATATTGTCAGATTTAAAATTTTTGCCCATCGAATTGGTATAAAAAGATACCTCATTGCAGTTTTGCTGTGCTTCTTCCTGTTACTGTAGAGGCCAAGCATCTTGTATTAGGGAAATGTAAATCAAAACCACAATGATATATCACTTCACACCCACTAGGAAGACTATATATATAAGTATATATATATATATATTTCCCAGATAATAACAAGTGTTAGTGAGGATGTGGGTGAATACATTGCTAGTGGGAATGTATAATGGTACAGGTGCTGCATAAAACTTTTTGGCAGGTTCTCAAAAAGTTAAACGTAGTTATCATATGACCCAGCAATTCCACCTCTAGATATATACCCAAGAGAAATGAAAACATATATCTCTACAAAAAATTGTACACAAATGTTCATAGTAGCATTCTTTATAAGAGCCAAAAAGTGGAAATAATACAAATACCCATCCACTGATGAATGGATAAACAAAATGTGGTATATTCATACAATGGATTATTTGTGAAAATTCAGTATACCATCTGGGATCACTTACTTTTAGCCTGAAGAACTTCCCTTAGTATTTCTTATAAGGTGAGTCTGCTAGCAACAAATTCTCTCAGTTTTTGTTTATCAGAAATGTCTTTATTTAGCCTTCATTTCTGAAAAATAGCTTTGTTGGATATAGGATTCTTGGTTGGATTTTTTTCTTTAAGCTCATTGAATATGTTATCCCATTTTCTTCTGGCCTCCATTGTTTTATTCTGAGGAGTCAGCTGTTAATTTTATTTGGGTTCCCTTGTAAGTGATGAGTTGTTTTCTGTTGTTGCTTTCAAAATTTTCTCCTAGTCTTTGACTTTTGGTATTTTTACTATGATGTGTCTGTTTGTGAATCTCTTTGTGTTTATCCTACTTGGAGTCTGCTGAACTTCCTAAAAGTGCAGGTTAGTGTTTTTCAGTACATTTGGGAAGTTTTCAGTCATTATTTCTTTGAATATTTTTTTCTGCTCCTTTCCCTTTCTTATCTCCTTCTGGTACTCCCATTACAGATATGTTGGTGTACTTAATGGTGTTTCACATTTCTCTGAGGTTCTGTTTATTTTTCTTCACTCTTTTTCCCCCCTCTATTCTTTGGCTTGCATAATCTCTGTTAATCTATCTTCAAGTTTGCTAATTATTTCATCTTCCAGTTCAAATATACTGTTGAGCTCCTTTAGTGAATTTTTCATTTCAATTATTGTGCTTTTGAGCTTTAGAATTTCCATTTGGTTGTTTTTATAATTTCCATCTTTTTATTGATATTTTCTATTTGATTTGACATTGATATTGTCATCATACTTTACTTCTCTAATCATGGTTTCCTTCAGTTCTTTGAACATATATAGAATGGCTACTTTGAAGTCTTCTGTTAAATCTGACATCTCACAGGCAGTTTCTGTTGCTGTTTTGTTTGTTTGTTTTGGTGTATGGGTTATGCTTTCCTGTTTCTTTGGATGTCTTATAATTTTTTTGTTGGAAACTAGACATTTTAGATAATATACGTTAGCAACTCTAGGTATTAGTCTCCTCCACTCCAGGGCTTGTTATTGTTATTTGTTTGTTTATTTATTTAGTGACTGGCTGAATTATTTTAGTGAAATCTACGTCTCCTCCCTTCCCCCTAACCTGCAGTGTTAAGCCTCTGATGTTGCTCTTCAGGGAGGCACAGCTTCAGGTCTGCCCACAGTCATTCAGGGATGACAGTGGTTTTTGCAGGGCTCTCTTCATCTCTTTTCTTGAACTCTCCCAGCTGTTAGGCCCTACTGTCGTATTTTTATGAAAATACCATGCGCCTTCTACATTTGTTTGCAAATCCCCCCTCCCCCATAAGGTATTTTCGTAAGGGCCGCTATACCAGTTTTTTTTTTTTACCTGTTGTTGTAAAAAAAATTAGCATAATGTGCTTAGGAAAATACCTTTTGGGGGCAGGGAGCAGTTGGCAGACAAACATAGAAGGTACACGTTATTTTTGTAAAACTATGGTAATTGCCTGCTGATTGCTTTACTGTTTTCAATAATACCTCGGAGCATAAATTGTTCTACAGACTAATCCAATCAAATTAAATCTGAGTATTTGTTCTAAAATTTCTGTTTTTTCCCTAAAGTAAAAGCAGCATGCACATATTACAATTATACTAGCTTATTATCTCAGCTGCATTAAATATATTATAAAATATTTGAATTTTACTCTATTTTCCAATGAGTTAATAAGGCATGGAACTATTTATTTATTATTGACTAGAATCATGAAACTGAGTTTTTCTCATTAAAGTGTCATCATTTTGGTTAACTTGAGACTGATGTGATTATTATATGAAGCTTCCTGATCTCAGCCCATTGCAGTTTTGTGGCACATCTGATTTTCTGGTTTGTTGCTGGGGTTAAAGTACTGATGGTGCTATTTTTTCTCCCCTATTTTCTACTATGTATGTACTTTGTGAGAAACATTCCTATGTTTACATTGCTATGTAAAAATGCTTACATTTATCCTTATCTTATTGTTCCTTTAATTGTCAAAGAAATAATTTGGAAACTGTTAAAGTCAACAATTAAAAAAAAAAAAGCCCTACAATTACTAAAATAGATGCTATTTGGTTTTAATATTTTGCCCATAAAATATTCTTTCAATTATTTTATGGCAAAAATTTCCCTTGACATACTTTTTGAGAAATAGAAGCAACACTCTATTCATTTTCCTAAGTGTTCAGGACATTATTTCAAATAATGTCAGATAATTTAAAAAATAAAACACATGTGTTAAAATCTCTTTGTAAAAATCTTCTACACCTCTTTAGGGTACCCTCTATCATTAATTATGTAAATATTTGATTAAAGAGCCACACTTCTAATACTTTAAAAAATTAGTTGTTCAAAAATATCCTTATTCTACATTGACTACCTGTGGTTCGATTTGATGTGCATAAAGAAACTTGTGTTTTCTGAGTTGCCAACACTGCCATCAAGTCTGTTTGACCTTGAGTAAGTCACACGATCCTTATGAATCTATTTTCTTCTCTATAAAATAGAGACCACATGTAGACCAAACATCGTTTGTTTCTGGGGTCATAAAGCAAGCATCTGGTTCCTTTGGGAGCAGCTTACACTGATTACCAGAGAGGTGTCCAGGAGGAAATATTTGCTCTTATGAACATTGGATCTACAAACCTAAACCTCTAAGTGACAGTTATTTCATAGAAGGGCACATTCCACTTGGTGATACAGTAAGATTTCTTTTCGTATACTAGCACAAAATCCACGTGGTAAAAATGCAACAAATATTTACCAAGGGTTAAGTGCCTAGTCAATTTAAAGTTATGAACTCAGTCATCAACACATCCTTATTAAATAGATAAATGTTATATCTCTACTCCATGGTATTTTTACCTAAGCCACACCACTCCCTATATATAGATAGATACAGTTATAGCTATAAAAAAAAACCAAACTCTTTGCCATCGAGTCGTTTCCGACTCATAGCGACCCTACAGCTATACATTAAAGAGATAGAAATATCATATTGTTGTTGTTTTTGTTGTTAGGTGCCTTCAAGCCAGTTCCAACTCATAGCAACCCTATGTACAACAGAATGAAACACTGCCCAGTCCTGCGTCATCCTCACAATCATTTCTATGTTTGAGCCCGTTGTTGCAGCCATTGCATCAATCTATCTTGTTGCGAGTCTTCCTCTTTTGCACTGACCCTCTACTCTACCAAGTATGATGTCCTTCTCCAAGGACTGGTCCCTCCTAATAACATGTCCGAAGTATGTAAGACGAAGTCTTGTCATCGTCACTTCTAAGGAGCATTCTGCCTGCACTTCTTCCAAGACAAATTCGTCTGTAGGTATCATATATATCTGTATAAATCAGGCTTCATGGTGAAATTGTTCACATGTGGTAAGATAAAAAACCAAACCCTGCCGTCAAGTCGATTCTGACTCTTAACAGCCCTATAGGACAAAATTGAACTGCCCCACAGGATTTCCAAGGAACAGCTGGTGGATTCGAACTGACGAGCTTTTGGTCAGCAGCCAAGCTCTTAACCACTGTACCACCAGGGCTCCTCACATGCAGTACTGGCTGCAAATTAACAAGGTATGGAAATATTCTCACTTTCTGTAAAGTTCTCTTTTTTCATATGATAAACCGCATTTATACAGAACTTTTAATTCCATTAGACTTGGATAAACAAATACATATATACATTTAACATATTCGTTTTTATCCAATGACTGGAGAAGTCATAAATCAGAAAATTTGCTTTATCTGTATTAAAAATAAATCTAGCCTTATACTATCAGTCATTCCCATAGCTATAAATTTATCACCATCATTTACATGTGAAGTTACTAATTCAGTGAAATTGAAACTGAATGATAAATTCCATTAAAAATGATCTTGAAGTGCTTGCAAAAAATTTCAGTTATGAAGCAGTAGATATTTATGCGAACCAAACCATGCTGAAATGTCACAATATTTAGATAGTTTTAAACAGCATACTAAAATATTTCCAGAGGCTTGCTTACCTTTTTGTAATGGTCACAGGCAAGAAAAGACTACAAAGGAATGAAGATGCAAACCATCAATATTATTGTCTTACTATATAACATCAAGAGCTAAGAAATCATCAGCAGAAGTACTGACAAAACCAAATATCCTTACGGAAACTCTACAACGCAGTTCTCAATCCTGTTGTTTTCAAGTGAATAAAATAACACTCATGAGAGCCAGGTATCTACGTGAACAATACTTACTGCAAATGGAACTATGTATTTGGAAAAGAAAGCTTAGCAACAACAACAGCAACAAAAATAGATACACTAAAAAGAGTAGCTTTTCTAGTACATCAAAGTTGTTGAACGATGTTGGAAATGTCAGAAAGGGGTATCACAGCACGAGGTATTCAATTTTAAGGAATTTAATGCCTTCTATGTTTGAAATATTACTAACATTTTACTTTATTATTTTTATAGTCCAACACCACAGGCTGTTTCCAAGTTACTATAAAATGATTTAGGACATTTAAATTACAAATTCCAAAGTGGTGACTTTGAAAAATTATGACCTCCAAATTGAGAAAGTAAGTTCGCATATAATAGATTTTATCAGATTCTACTGAATACCACTTTCACCCCTAGGCAGATTCCTTAATTAACATACAAAATCCACCTCTTTCAGTTGCTTTCACCACTTCTTCACCTCTTTCAATAAACCGACAAAATTAATACACCACACATGTGTTTCTTCTGACACAAGTAATAATTTACAGTGCTGAGAAACATTAATTCTTTTGGAATGGCTCATTAATTATATTTAAATACTCAACAATATTTCACACAAATTAATACAATTTTAAGGTTGGCTGCCACTAGAAAATGACCTACTAAAAGGTCAGTTTGTCTTCATAAACCCTTAACATTTCAGTGAAATTGTACAGAAGCCTCTAATAGTCATATATGGCAATATTCTCATATACTCCTGTGAATATGTGATATTTCCAGTTAGTCACTTACATCGCAATAGTTACTTCAACGGTCCTATTCCAAAAGTGATATTTTCAAAGACATTCCATGAAAGAACTAAAAGGACAGAGGTAAATGGTTTTATATACCTCAAGCCTGTGTTTTGCAATACTGTAGCCACTAGCCACATGTGCCTATTTAAATCAAAATTAAATACAATTCAAACTTGAGTTCTTCAGTTGCACTAGTCACATTTCAAGCGCTTAATAGCCACACGTGGCTGGTACATACCATACAGGACAGTGCAGGTATGGAAATCATCAGAGAAAGTTCTATTGGACTGTACTGTCTTAAGCAATACACAAGCTCAAAAAACCAAATATGGAAGGCTTCCCAAATCTGCACATTGTCTTTGCACAGTGGCCATGCTAAACTTCTCTGTTTCTCCAATGTTAGTTTACAGGGCACCAAAGATTTGTTTCAATTATTGTTAATTGCAAAGAATCAGTTTAATAAATGGTTAATTATAACAAAATAAGGACGTTAGAGTCAAGAGGTTAGATATTATTAGGTTGATAAAAAAATTCAAGCACTCACTGGCAAAATGATTGCAACTTAAAGTGAAAATCGCATTGCTCAACAACACAGTCTAACAGACAAAAATTTTTATAATAAACATACAAAGCCATAAGAAAGACTACACAATGTAGTCCTTGTGAGACAGGCTATTAAAACAACCAATTACCAAGTCAGAAACTCAATTTTATGATGAAAAGCTGCAGAATAAATATAGATTTAACCTAAATTTTGTGGTAACTGGTATGAAAATATTTCCTAACGTTCTTCCCTTACTTTAAAAAACAAAACAAAACAAAAAAAAAAAACAATAACCAAACCAGTGCCTTGCATTTTGAAGGTTTTGTCAACAGTATCCTGGAAGTTTCTTCTTTTACGCTATTATGACCTGTAGCTTGTGGTTCAAAGTATAATTTAGACTGCTACTCAATCAAAGTATCATAATTTTATCTATAATGGAGTCATGATATTACTCTGAGAAAGCAGTGTAATTAACTGAAGGTGAGAGAAAATTTAAAGTAGCCAAATATATGTAGGCAATATAAAAATAGAAACGTTCCTGTATTTCACTCTTATTTAAAGTGGTGGGTTATAGGAAACATAAATGCCTTCCCCAAACCATTTCTTGCTTGCAATGCCAAAAAGCTAGCCTAGCTGGCAAGTGGGTGATTTGCTCTGAAATACTTGTGGGCATAATCAATGGGAAGGAGGGGCATTGGTTTATACCTAGAGCTAAGGTATCACTTGTCATTAGTCTCATTCATTTATGACTGGCGACAGTTTATTCCAAAGCCTAATCTTTCTCATAGACCGGAATCTGCCTATTCCAAGAAAATTTTTCTTGATGTCAAAATGGCTCCGAGGCTTCACATTAGTCTAGCATGAAAACAGAACTGTACAATTTCTGATAGCATGTGAACCATTTCTTCAAATTTACTAAAATAATTTGAAGAGCCACCCTGGCCTCAAATTAGATATTTATTTCTTATATGTAATGAACACTTATTTGCACAAATTACAGATTCCCATTATGAAAGATTTAAACTTCATGGAATTGTAAGAAAAAAACATGAAGTTTCCATTTTCATGAACTTACCTCCTCATTCTCCTCCTTAGAAGTAGCCGCTATCAACTATTTGATATTTATCTTTCCAGTCCCTTTTCTAGTTATATATTTTCATATCTATGAACATATATGGTTATGTATTTTATAACTGAAACAGAATTTTTTTTTATTGTGCTTCAGGTGAAAGTTTACAGCTCAAGTTAATTTCTTGTACAAAAATTTATACACATGTTGTTATGTGACATTAGTTGCAGTCCCTATAATGTGACAGCACACTCCCGCTTTCCACCCCAGGTTTCTTGTTTCCATTCAACCAGTTCCTGTCTCTTCGTGCCTCTTCATCCTGTCCCCGGACAGGAGCCGCTCATTTGGTCTCATGTATCTGTTTGAACTAAGAAGCACATGCTTCACGAGTATTATTTTGTTTTATAGTTCAGTCTAATCTTTGTTTGAAGAGTGGGCTTCGGAAATGGTTGCAGCATGCTCTTTAATTTGAATTTTCATTTAAAATTTTGCCAGTAAGACATACAAAATTTTATTGTTTTAATTTGCAATGTGATAACTGGTTGTCTTAGTTATTGAATGCTGCTGTAACAGAAATTCCACAAGAGGATGGCTTTAACAAACAGAAATTTATTCTCTCACATTCTAGGAGGCTAGAAGTCCAAATTCAGGGCACCAGCTACAGGGGAAGGCTTTCTTTCTCTGTTGGTTCTGGAGGAAGGCCCTTGTCATCAATCTTCCCCTGGTCTAGGAGCTTCTCAGCAAAGGGACCCTGGGTTCAAAGGACACACTTCTCTCCTGGTGCTTTTTTCTTGGTGGTATGAGGTCCCTCTCTCTGCTTGCCTGTCTCTACTTTTATCTCCTGTAACATAAAAGGTGATGCAGGCCATACCCCAGGGAAACTTCTCTTACATAAGATCATAGGATTAAGGCTGTGATCTGAGTAAAGATGTTGCATTGCACCCTAATCGTCTTTAACATAACCTAATCTTGCCTCATTAATCACAGGCAGGGATTAGGATTTATAACACATAGGAAAATTATATCAGATCACAAAATGAAGGACAACCACACTATACTGGGAATCATGGCCTAGACAAGTTGACACATATTTTCGGTGACAAAATTCAATCCATGACACTGGTGTCCATTGCATTTTAAAATTTCCTCTTCTATGTATGAATTGCCTATGTATTCTTCATCCACTTTTCTATTAGATTGTCTTTTCCTTCTTAGTTTGCAGGAGAACTATTCTGGATAATAGTTCTTTGGCAGTTGTATACATTGCAAAGATCTTCTCCCAGTCAGTGAATTTGTCTTTTCCACTTGGCTTATGGTGTTCGTTTGTTTGTTTAAGTAAAAAATACTTGTAGTAAAATTTATCAGTTTCCCCTGCCCACCCCTACCCACCCCTTTTTAAGAAATCATTCCATACTCGAGGGGCTTACATACATTATCTTATATTTTATCCAAAAGTTTTAAAGTTTTCTTTATATACTATCTTTAATCCACCTGGTATTGAATTTTTGCATGATATTAGTAATGGATTTAATTTTTTAAAAATATGGATAATCAATTCTCCAAGCTCTACTTACTGAATTGCTTTGCTTTTCTCTCTCTTAGTTATAATGTTCTCTCTGTCATTGTCTTAGTCATCTAGTGCTGCTATAAGAGAAATACCACAAGCGGATGGCTTTAACAAAGAGAATTTATTTTCTCACAGTCTAGTGGGCTAGAAGTCCAAATCCAGGGCATCAGCTGCAGGGGAAGGCTTTCTCTCCGTGTCCGCCTTCTCATCAATCTTCCCTTTGTCTAGGAGCATCTTAGTGCAGGAACCTCAGGTCCAAAGGCCACACTCTGCTCCTGGTGCTGCTTTCTTGATATTATGAGGTCCCCATGTCTCTCTGCTTGCTTCTCTCTTTCATATCTCAAAAGAGATTGGCTTAAGACACTATCTAATCTTGTAGACCTCATCAATATAACTGTAATTAATCCATCTTGTTACATCATAGTGATAGAATATACAACACATAGGGAAATCACATCAGATTACAGAATGGTAGATGATCATAATATACCAGGAATCATGCCTTAGCCAAGTTGACAGATATTTTGGGGGGGGGGGGGCACAATTCAATCCATGACAGTCATTTATCAAGATGTTATGTAAATTTGCACCAGTTTGAGCTCTTTTTTCTGATTCATTGATCAATTTTTCTATCCCTACACCAGTACCATACTTTGGTACCATACAATTATTACTGTAACTTTGTAATACAATCTGATATTTGATAGGGAAAATCCTTATACTTTGTACTTTGTCGAAATTATAATTATTCTGGCCCTTTGATCTTCCGTATGAATGTTAGGATCAGATTGTTAGGTTTAAGCCAATTCATATCGGGATTTTCATTACAATGTTTAATTTATAGATTGTGGGGAGAATTGGAATCTTTAGGCTATTAAGTCTTCCCATCCATGAACAAAATGTATTTATCCTTTTAAAAAATTATCTTCAAAATGTTTTGACATTTTCTCCTAAAGGCCTTACAATCACTTTTATTACATTTTTCTAGATATTAGAAAAATTGGTGCTATTATGGTTGGGACTCTGGAAGAATTTGTGTAAGGTAGGAATTATTTGCTACTAGTATAATTGGTAGAACTTGTGTTGTTGAAATCATCTAGGCCTTGAACTTGGTTTGGGGAAAGATTTTTATTCTCAATTTAATTTCTTTAAAGAACACCAAAGTAATTTCACATACAGAGTCAGCAAGAGAGATGGGAGTGGACAGTGGTACAATAAGCAAAATAATAAAGGACTTTTTCTGCACTTCTGATTCTTTATAGAATGCTAGAATGAACCTGAAATGAAAATATCCAAACCAGACATGGATAACACAGGTAAGAAAAGACGGAAGGAAAGAATATTTATAGATACGTATAAATACAGAATCTCAAATTCTGAATAAAATACTATTAAATCAAATACAGCATATTAATAAAAAAAATACACCATGACTAAAGGAATGCAATAAATGTCTAACATTAGGAAATATATTAATTTAATTCACTAAAATATAATAAAGATGAGAACATATATTAATCATCTCAATAAATACATGAATGGATAAAATATGATAATAATTTTGGGTAAATATTTCACAAGTTAGAAATAGAATTAATTTGATATAGAGTAACTAAACAAAGCCAGAAGCTTCATATTTAAAAGAGGAACATTAGAGGCATTCTAATTAAAGTCAAGAGCAAGACAAGAATGCCACTATGAGAGTCACAGAGAAATCTAATAGAATTAAAATCCTAAAGACTTCAAATATTGAAATAATTGGACATGGAGTATAAAATATGTTTAAGATGTTTAATGAAATAAAAGTGAAATTACATGAATAGGAATATATCTAACTTATAACTCCAGAATTATATAAGAATATTTGTAGCAGCTTTATTTATGATGGCAAAAACTGAAAACAACCCAAAGTCCATCAGTGTGAATGAATAAACAGATTTTGGTATAACTATACAAAAGAATAATACTCGACAATAAAAGGGAATGACATACTGACAAATGCAGTAACTTGTATGAACCTAAAAACATCCTAAATGAAAGAAGCCAGCCACAATAGACTACTTTGTACCTTCCATGGACACTGATTGTGGATGCACGTAAAATGAAACCCTTGACAACTTCAATGTTTTCTCTGTTTATCATGAAGTCACTTATTGGTCCAGTTGTGAGGATTTTTGTTTTATGTTAAGGTGCAATCCATACTGAAGGCTGTATTCTTTGATCTTTATCAGTACGTGCTTCAAGTCCTCTTCAATTTCAGCAAGCAAGGTTGTGTCATCTGCACATCACAAGTTATTAATGAGTCTTCCTCCAATCCTGATATCACATTCTTCTTCATATAGTACAGCTTCTCTGATTATTTGTTCAGCATACAGATTGAATAAGCATGATGAAAGGATACAACCCTGACCCATACCTTTCCTGATTTTAAACCACATAGTATCCCCTTGTTCTATTGGAACCACTATCTCTTGATCTACAGACAGGTTCCTCATGAGCACAATTAAGTGTTCTGGAATTCCCATTCTTCACAATGTTATCCATCATTTGTTATGATCCACAAAGCCAAATGCCCTTGTATAGTCAATAAATGACCTATTGCACTGGGCAAACCTGCTACAAAATACCTGTTTAAAGTGCTAAAAACAAAGATGTCACTGAGGACTTAGGTGCACCTGACCTAAGCCATGGTATTGTCAATTGCCTCATATGCATGAGAAAGCTGGACCATGAATAAAGAAGACAGGAGAAGAATTGATATTTTTGAATTATGGTGTTGGCAAAGAATACTGAATATACCATGGACTGCCAGAAGAACGAACAAGCCTGTCTTGGAAGAAGTACAGCCAGAGCATTCCTTAGAAGTGAGGATGGCAAGACTTCATCTCATACTTTGGACATGTTATCGGGAAGGACCAGTCTCTAGAGATGGACATCATGCTTAGTGTCTTAGGCTGGGTTCTGTAGAGAAGCAAAACCAGTAAAGCATATAAATATATATAGAGAGAGATTTATATCAAGGAAATAGCTCACACAATTGTAGAGGCTAAAACATCCCAAGTCCACAGATCAGGGTAGAGGCCTCTCCCAGTTCACGTAGTGGCAGAAGCTGGTGAACCCAAGGTCGGCAGGTTGGAGAGGGGCTCCTGCTCACAGGCTGTGAAGGTCAGTGAATTCCAAGATCAGCAGACAAGACTGCAAGGTTTCTCCTGATTCACGTAGCTGCAGGGGCCGGCGAACCCAAGGCTGGCAGTTTGGGGAACCGGACTCTTGCTTGCAGGCTGAGAAGTTCGACGAATTCCAAGATCAACAGGTAAGCTGCTAGCTCAGGTCCCACGAACTGGAGGTGGGACAACAAGAGGCAGCTGTTGAGTCTGGAACAAGCCAAAAACCTTGGCAAGGTGAGCAGGAAGAAAGTAACCAGTGGAAGGCAGAGAGATGAAACTGAGGGGGCGGTGAGCTGCCACAGGCCCCGCCTCTGCCAGTACCACTCAGCAGATTCCATCATGGGGGTGATCACAACATTATACAACTGCTAAAACACTGAGAATAATGGTCTAGCCAAGCTGAGATACAATCTTAACCATCACACTTAGTAAGGTAGAGGGTCAGTGAAAAAGAGGAAAATCTTCAATGAGATGGATTGACACAGTGACTGCAACAATGGGCTCAAACATAGCAACGATTGTGAGGATGGCACAGGACCAGGTAACATTTCATTCTGTTGTACACAGGGTTGCTATGAGTTGGAATGGACTCGATGGCACCTAACAACAACAACAAATTCAATTATTTACAGACAATATAGTTGCCACATAGAAAATACAAGAGAACATACAAACTATTAAAATTGGTAATAGAGCTTAGCAAAAGCAATATACAAAATGAATAGTATTTTTATTCCCCTACAACAATCAATCAGAGTATGTAATAATAACACTAGTGATGATGATGATAAGATGTCATCCATAGTAGCAATAGGAGTATAAGGTACCTAAAAATAAGTCTAACAAAATATGTGCAAAACCTTCATGAAAAAAGTTATACGCTTTACTGAAAAACTCAGAAAATATAAAAGAAAACTTAAATACTTGGAAAATATCTTGCTTGTGCCTAGAAAGATTCAATATCATCAATTAACAATTACCCTCAAATTCATAGGAATTCCAATTAAAACCCTTGAGAATGTATCATGGAATTTGCTAAAGTGATTCTGAAAGTCATATAAAAGAGGAAAAGTTCATTTCAGGACTCACTGTAAGGCTATTGTGATTCAAACAGTGTGGAAAAGAATAAAAAACCAAGAAACAAATTTGTGTATATATGAGAACCTGGAATATATCAGATTTAACATTAAGCCTTAATGGAGAAATCATGAATTCATAAGTTATTATGGAACAATTGGCTGTCCATATGGAAAAAATATATAAAATTGGATCCTGTTTTCTCTCTCTCTCTTTCACACACACACGTACACACACACACACACAATCTGGATGAGTTAAACTTAAATCTAAAAAAGCAAAATTATAAAATTTTTTAGAAGAAGGTTTAAGAAAATATCGTATGACATCAGAGTTGGGAAAGACTAGCCTAAGTTGCACAAACCCTAAAGGAAAGGAATAATGACTACATTAAGATTATATTTTCTCTACTGCAAACGATAGCACAAGAAGAAGTTTAAGAATGTGTCCAGAATTTAGAGCATGACAATATCTGGAAACAGAGAAAAAGCAATAAGCCACATTGCCTGCCACTTTCTTATCTTATTTCAGAACACCCTTCCAAACTTCATATGAATACTGGTAAAGATTTTCTGAATCACCTTGATAAGAATATTTTTAGTTCTTATACTTTCCTACTGGTTAGATTGCAATTGGTTTCTTCTCTGACTTTGACCTCCTCCCATCTTCTTATGGCCTGCTGCCTTCCTCCTTTCCTCCCAGTCTGCATGATTTCCCTATTCCTGTTCTATTCTCACCTGTCTGGTGACAAAACATCTCCTAGAATCAGATTTCTGGGATCATGGAATTGGGGTGACCCACCTAGGCCATTCCCGCTTAGGTGTCCTTTTGATCCTTGAGCCTTTAAGGAACAGGTTCCCTGGAGTCACCTTCAGGTCAAACAATAGCCTAATAAGCAGCTTAGTGGAAAGCATTTTTGCCTTAGGCATTGGGTTCTTTTGGAAAATTATGTGCAGCCAGCTTCAAGAAGCAGGATCTCCAGGTCCTGACTAGAGGCCGTTTTAGGATATATGGTGTGTCCTTGGTGACTCTAACTGATGGACCCTGAAACCTTGCACTGTGCTTTGATGCTATCTCCCGGGAAATTAACATAACAATGACCTATATGACTTACTTTCACTGTCCCTTCTTTGAAGTGCCTTCCCGATACATTCGAGTTAACGCTGCTCGATTTGAACGATAAATATATTCCGTTGCACTAACTTCTGGTGCTTCGCCGCGCATTTAGGTTTTTGACACTAGTCCACAGCTAAACTGGTAAAATACATTTAGCCTGAATGATGGAAGTTATTTCATAGAATTTTCACATCAGATGACTTCTGTTCATGGATAGCAGTCTTGTGCCTCTGAAAATAACCACACCTTCATCTCTTAAACCTGCACAGAGTTCAACTTCTTCTTGAATCATATTAGAATGGTGATTTAGAAAACTAGTTTTCTTATGAATTGCAAACTCTCACCCTTCTACTTCAAAATCTTTCTCAAAGACTTGAAATATCATTGCTCCAAGAAGAAGGTACAAGCAGGATGCAAGTAATAGTATGCATTTCTGGACTTTGGTGCTTATCTCCTTTTTCAGTAGCTCTAATGGCAGTGGAATGAGAGTCGGAAAAACTCAAAGCACTTTAATGTAAAGCTTAATGTCCCTTGCAAAGAAACCCAATAAAACAAAGAAAATAAAAATTCCCAGATATGGAATGTGAATTCCCTCTTGTTTATTAACGTAACTTTGAACAATTATACAAAAGAGACAAATTTCTAAATAGTTAAGGAAGCATAAAAATGACTAGTTTTCTCCTGACTATAAACTTCTTAATTTTTATAAAATGATAAATTGAACTATTTTTGGAGATAGGGAAATATCAGAGGGCCAGAGTTGGCCAAGTGACTCAGTTATTTACTCATTCTCCTCAGAGGCAATTTTATTATGGAGTTACACTTTGAGGTATGTCCAATGCGTATTTTTAACAGATTATAATGCTATTGTTCTAATTTTCTTATAAAATTGATTAGACCATTCCCACTCTACCAGTAACTAGCAGTGTGAAATAAATTGCTGTGTTTCAGTTTCCTCATCTGTAAAATGGAAGTAATAATAGCTACTTCATAGTTTGTTAGAAAACAAAAATCCTCACAACTGGATCAATAAGCAACATCACGATAAATGGAGAAAAGATTGAAGTTTTCAAGGGTTGCATTTTACTTGGATCCACAATCAATGCCCATGGAAGCAGCAGTCAAGAAATTAAATGATCCATTGCACTGGGCAAATCTGCTGCAAAAGATCTCTTTAAAGTACTAAAAAGCAAAGATGTCGCTTTAAGGACTAAGGTGCACCTGACTCAAACTATGGTGTTTTCAATCACCTCATATGCATGTGAAAGCTGGACGATGAATAAGGGAGACCGAAGAAGAAGAATTGATGCCTTTGAATCATGGTATCTGCGAAGAATATTGAATATACCAGGGACTGCCAGAAGAGCAAACAAATTTGTCTTGGAAGAAGTACAGCCAGAATGCTCATTAGAAATGAGGATGGTGAGACTTCGTCTCACGTACTTTGGACATGTTATCAGGAGGGACCAGTCCCTGGAGAAGGACATCATGCTTAGTAGAGTAGAGGATCAGTGAAAAAGAGGAGGACCCTCAAGGAGATGGATTGACACAGTGTCTGCAACAATAGGCTCCAACACAGCAATGATTGTGAGGATGGCACAAGACTGGGCAGTGTTTCCTTCTGTTGTACATAGGGTTGCTATGAATTAGAACCAACTAGATAGCACCTAACAACAACAACAGAGGGTTGTGACAAAGATAAAATGAGTTAATATATTTAAATGCTTAGAACAAGATCTGACAAATAGGAAAAGCCCAACAAATCTTAGCTAGTAGTGAAAGAAACAGTAATGCTAGTAGTAGTGGTTAATAGTAGTAGTAGTAGTAGCAACAGGAGGAAGACTACTACTCTGCGTCCCAATTCCTGTATCCCATTGTCCTACAAAGCATGAAGCAGAAACACGTTTTTTGGCGAGATGAATACTGTTACCCTGATGGAGCCAGATTCTAATATTAACGGTGAAACCCTATGTGTTTCACACGACTCTGGGACAATGATTTGAAGCAGGGATTCCTAACTTTAAAGTGGCTGTGCTCTCAACATGAATCTACCTCGTCACAATCTCTCTTCTTCTACCTGAGAAAACAGGGCGAACCTCAGTAGCACTGACCCTCAGCAACTGGGAGAACTTTCTTTCCTGTGGGATTTTTAAAATGAAAGCACGTGGTTAAATGTTTTGTATGACTATTTCAAATATAAGAAACCGCTCCAAGGACAAGGACACTTTAAAGCCCATATGCCAATTAGAGTTAATACTTTAAATAATCAAAATGCAATCATAATAAAATATAAAATGGAATATGTTATGGCCACAATTATTAATATACATTTCCAGAATATTTACATGTAAATAATTCAGCTTAACAATAAAACAGTACAGTCTTTAGTGTTCAATTTTCACCAGAAAAATAGTATGTTTTTATTATCTTTTATTTTCAGGTTTAAACTAACAGTAAATACAGTGACTTAAAAAAAAAAAAAAAGAAGACACCCAAGTTAAACCTTCATAGAGTCTTTCTTAGGTCTCCTTGGCTTCCATAAAACACAGTGAATAGAGAGCAATCAAATACTTTCAGGAGCCATTACTAGAGCATTCAAAACCAAATACATCTGATTTGGCTGGGTTTTGAAATAGCGCCTTCATTGATCTATTGGGGTAAGACACCACACTGGGAAGATTTTAAACTCTTCATTGATACTTCCAAATGGAGCCCTGGTGGCACACTGCTTAAGCACTCAACTGCTAATGAAAAGGTTGGCATTTCAAACCCACTCAGCGGCCCTACAGGAGAAAGACCTGGCGATCTGCTTCTGTAAAGATTACTGCCCAGAAAAGCCTATTGGGCAGTTCTACTCTGTCACATGGGGTTGCTATGAATCAGAATGGACTTAAGGGCTTTCAACAACAACAATAATTCTACAGTAGTCATACCACCAAGAAAAGGCTGCTTCCTACCATCACTGTTACCAAAGACCAAGCTCCCACTCTAGTGAAGACATTTCAAAGTAATCCTACTGCTAGTTAGAAGGTTTTGCAACGGTTCCATATTACAGCTTAGTAGGAAATGAAAGGACATTTTGAGCCTGTCTAAATGATCTTATCACCACCACTCCACAGTTCTGTCTGGAACCTTGGGGATGGCTAGTTCTACATTCAGTCACTCTCGCCGTTATCACCACATTCCACCAGTCGGCCATCACCTAGTTCCTTCAACTCTGTGATTCATAATCATTTTGTATCTAAATCCTTCCAACGTGCCACATTTTTGCTGTGATCTCATTCTATTCAACCTTACCATTCCATCGATCCCCTATTGCTCCCTTTCCTGGCCATGATGTGGCTCCCATCCTATAGTCAGTGAACCTTTTTATATTCTTAACGTCAGCTCTTGTGCCTGTAGACTACTCACCCATACTCAGTACTATGTCAAGCCTCTGTGCCTCAGCTATGTTCTTCCCAGCCTTCTCCACTTAATGAAATGCTCTTCAGCTTTCCAGACTTGGATATATGACAAATTATCTATGATACCTTCTCTTATCCTCTCTAATCAGAAATAAGGATTCTCTGCTATTAATGCAATTATAGCACTTATTTGCACTATATTAGAGGGCAGTCTGCTAAAGAAAGTATAGCTAGACTTTAACTTATGCAAGTTTTTAATACCTCCTTTGAACATTTAACAGTGTTTTACATTCTCAATAAATGAATCTACATATTGACTTGGGTATAAGTCTATGATTTAGGATTCAAAACACTATAAAGTTTATCTTACAGATGTAGTTGAATAAATGTGCTAAGATATATGTACAAAGATGCTCAACAATGTTGTTTATATAATAATAGTAAAAAAAACAATGAAAACTTTATAATTACGGAATTGGATTTAAAAAGTTATGGAGCATTCAAATGTTGAGCTACTAGTCATTTAAAATTATTGCATAGATCTATATTTAGCATAAAATACATGCAATACACACTTTAAATTAATAAAATTATAGGTGTGGAATGACTCCATTTCTATAAAAGATACTAGAATGCAGGCTCCACAAAAGGAACGGCTTTTTGTGATCAGCTGCTAACCTAAAGGTTGGCAGTTGGAACCCACCAGGGGCTCTGCAGAAGAAAGGCCTGGCGATCTGCTTCTGTAAAGATTACAGTCAAGAAAACTCTATGGAGCAGTTCAACTCTGCAACACATGGCATCGCCATGAGTTGAGGGCTGACTTGGTGGCAGTTGACAACAACAGCAACAATATTCCCTACATTTGGAAGTGTTCCTAGTACACAGCAGACACACAATAAAAATCAACTGAATGTTGAGCAATGAATAAAAGTATGCATCCCAATATGTTAATAGAATTTATCGTTAGTAGTAACATTTAAATGTTTTTTTTCACGTTTATCTTTATTTCCTAACTTTAAAAATTACCATATATTGTGCAACAAAAATATTATTTTCACTTAACCCATATTTAAAGGGTTATACATTTCAATGTGCTACAAGGCTAGGAGTTTAGAACATATCCAGTATTAAGAATAACTATAATTTGTCGCTACCAAGCTCAGGACTCAAACAGAGCTTCGAGAACACACTCAGTGGACCATCAGCTTTTACTGTGTAGAAATGGCAGCTTTTGCAACTGGTTGATAAAGAGGCACTGAACAAATAAAAGCTAAAACCAAAGCAGAATTTCTAAGCTGAAAGAGTTTACAGGGTGCTGTCAGATCCTAGAAGGGATACAGGGAGCAGATAGCAATAATCATTTGGGAATTTGACATGTACCATTACTCTTGATTTATTTTTAGATGCCGCGCTTTGCAAATTGAGTAGCTGCCTTTTGTGGACTAATCAGTTAGGATTCCCTAAGGTGTGGATGTGATTTGCACATGATTCAATCCATTGTGCATTTTCTATTGAAAATAATGCTTTTATTAAAGTAGCAAGAACAAATGCAGACTTGTCTGTCTGCCTGAGCAGGAGTAAGGCAGAGGCTTTGCATTGCCACTGAGGCCAAGGAGGAAGAACAGTTGGAATTGAGTCAAAGTTAGCTGGCAGTTGCTTCCAGAAAATTAAAAAAAAAAAAAAAGTCTGAGGCTACCCATCTTCAGCATGAGGCTACAGAAACATCTTTTCTTAAATTCCAGGTTTAGGTAAGAAATTTAAGATGTTGGTTGGTCTTCTGAAACTATGACAACCCAAAGGGCTATAAACTAAAGTAATAGAAATACCGAACCTTCTGAGACTGTTTTTCCTATTTTTCACCCTGTTTTCAAGCATGGGCATTTAATTGAATTTGTTACATCACTATATTTGATCATTTTTCTTCTTATAATATTTTCATTTACGGAAATGATTTTTATTCTGTACACATGCACTTTCTGGTATTGTTTTACCTTCTTTATTTTTTTATTCTATCTTCTGGCTTTTATTGTCTTATTTACCTATTAAATTCTATTTATTCTTAACTTTGTTTTATATTATCTTATTTTTATCTGTCCCTGGGTGGTGCAAATGGTTAATATATTCGGTTGCTAATTGGAGGGCTGGAGGTTGGAGTCTGCCCAGAGGTGCCTCAGAATAAAGGCCATTGAAAACCAACCCTATGGAGCACAGCCCTACTCTGACACACATGGGGTCACCATGAGTTGGAACTGACTCTGGCAACTGATTAGTTAGTTATTTTTATTTAATATTTTATCTTACCACATCACCTTGTTAATATGTTCAATTAGATAACTTTACCCTCTATTTTTTTTTACAAAATGTAATCATCTTGTCCCATTTTATTAGCATGCTGTATTATCACATTTCTTTTAAATGTTCCCATTAAACCACTTAAAAGCCACCTGGGCCATCTCTCCTGTGATGTTTTATATGGGAAATGCTTTATCTCATCTGGAAAGTTGGTCTCTGATCCTCACTGCACTCATTGCTATGCTCATCCAGGGTGCTCCATGTCAGATCTGGCTGGGACTCCCAATGTTACAGCTGTTTGAATACACACACTCAGCTGCTTCTGCAGAGGGACCAGGTCAAGTTCTACTTTCTACAATATCATTCAGAACAACTCATCTGAATGAGTTTGTTACCTACTCAACCGCCATCCCCTTCTCTCTACTCTCTGGCTGGTATATAACTCTGGCCAGTCAGGATTCACGTGAAGTATACCAGGGGCTTTCAGAAAAGGTATTCCTCTACAGTAAGAAGAGGTGCATAGGGGAGAAACAATGTTTTATGTATGATGAATGTAATCCTGTCTACATGTGATGGCTGGGATTACTGCGGTCATCATGAGACTGTAAGAAGAGATATTGTCTGCAGGCTAAGGCTGAAGAGAAGAAAGATGGGAAAGAACCTGAGCTTGTCACTACATATTTGGTTGCTGAACCAAACCTGGAACCACTTTGTCTCTGCACTTCTTATTATGGGAAGTAATAAATATCCTTATTACTTAAGCCAATTTTAGTTGGGCGTTGTGCCATGTATAGCCAAAAGCATCCTAACTAGAATATACAGTCACTATGTGAAGGTCAATAACTGTAGGAGTCACCCCACTGACCCCATCTCTTTTCTACCCTCATGGTTTATTTTACAGATCTCGATTGCATTTCACTGCTACTTAGTCAAACCCAACATAATTCTCACCAATAGGTTTCAGTAACTCTAAGTCACTGGTAGAAGGGATCAGAAATCATATTCCTCACCTCCCACCAAATGTTTGGATTCCTTATGCAAATATGCCTACAAGTCCCTAAGCAGCTCTCAAGTTCACTATGCCAAAATTTTATCTTAAAGAATAAAAATGTAACTTTCTTTCTCACTGCATACCATACTACACAATAACTTTCTTTACAATTATATAAGCCAAGCACGTTCATAGAAAGAACTGGAAAATACCAGCAAAAAAAAAGAAGAAAATTTCATATACTATCTAGAGATATGTTCATTTAACATTTTAGTATATTCCATTTGAACATTATACAATTGAGATCATAATGCATGTACAATTTTGTATCCTTGAGTATTCACTTAACAAACCATTTTTCTTCCTGCATTACTATTCTTCAAAAGCATGCTGTTTAAAGACTGGAAAATATCCTATCATGAGGAGGTACCAAAATTCCTTTAATTATTCCATTATATGAAAATAAGCTATATCATATAGAGGTTAAAACTATGGGTTCTGTAATCAAAATTCCAGTTCCACTTTATTAGATGTGTGACCTTAGGCAAATTGCTTAGCCTCTTGGAGCCTTGGTCCTTATCTGTAAAATGGGTATAATAATGACACTTACCTCATAGGCTTGTTGTGAGAAACACATGATAGAAAGGGGCTTGGAACAGGACCTGTTACAAAGTTAATACTCAATAAAGGTTACTTATTTTTTGATTGTTATTATTGAATTTTTGGGTTATTTTTCATTTTCTCAAATATAAAGAAAACATTCATGTCTTGAAACATCTTTGAACATAAATCACTCTCTGCATCTCTGATTATTTTTTGGAATCATTTCCTAGGAAAGCAGTTCCTGGATAATGTTTACTTGTTTTCAATTCTCTAACTTCATCAGACTTTTATAAAAACAAAAAGCAGGAAATACAAGCCCCAAGAGGCAATAGCGAGAATCACACATTCCCTCAACAAAATAAGTACTTTCCATTTTAGTTAGACTTCCAGCAGTACAGAGTAGATTCACCCATTTCCTCCAGAGTTGAACTTCTGATCTTTCAGTGGAAGTAATTCAGCGGATCCACAGGCCCAAATTAACACCTCACATACCAAGAAGTCTATACTGAGGATCACTCATATCATCTGCTGGAATGGTATTTTCTTTTTTCAGTTACGGGCTCTCATGTTCGTTTTGAAGAGAAATGTGATTTCTTCTCTATACAGTCACCAGACATTAGCTAAACCATGAAAACTGACAGGGGGTCATTGCTGGGAGAGACTCTCATTATAACTCCCCAGGTATAATTTTAAACGGCAATTAATCTCATCAACTAATTGTCCATTTCCTCGGATACACTTTCATTCATCTTATGTACTAAAGAATGATGTCAGTCTATCTTTAGATGCCTGCCTACCACCACTTCAGAGAAAGGCTACAGACTCTGTTCTGAATTCTTAGTTACTAGTCCTAGAATGGAAACCCTGGTGGGGTACTAGTTAAGAGCTATGACTGCTAACCAAAAGGTCAGCAGTTTGAATCCATCAGGGGCTCCTTGGAAACCCGTATGGGGCAGTTCTTCTCTGTCCTATAGCGTCGCTATGAGTTGGAATCGACTCAATGGCAACGGGTTTTTGGTTTAGTGCTAGAATTATCTATTCATCGTGGCAGGCAAAGAGAAGAAATGAAGGAAGAACATTCCCTACTCAGAAAAGCTCTTCACCTGACCCACTTCTCCTACCTTTCTCTGTCTCTTTAAATTGAATATAAAAGTTACATTGGATAAAATTATGGAAAATTCATTAAGAAATATTCCTCTGACTCCCAGCAGTTTTGAGTCTGGATTCGGTGACTGATTTAATTCTAAAAGGCATAAATAAGCTTCTTTAAAGGGCTCTTAGTAACTTCAATCTGCGACGCTGTCTTTTGCTGCCCTCTGGTGGCTTTTCTGGATCCTAACAACCTGCCCAGACTGGTCCAGCTGCCTTGCCTCACCCTTCGTCATCTGCTTTCTCTGGCGTTTAGCCTGTTCCTTACTCTCATCTATGTTATCTGTAGGAATTCAGTCCGTTAATGACTCTTCCAGATTCATGGCTCCATTTTGACCCCAGGCTCCCAGCGTTATCCTTTGCTGGACGCTATCTCCCTTCCGGCACGGGTTCTCCCGCGTGTGACTGAATGCTCTCTTCCTCTTGGATGGGGAGTGCACATTCTTAGTGATGGTGCGTTCAGTTAAGTGATCATTTGTTTAAAAACAATATTCTTAATTCTTGGTTATAGGATACTACGCCTTCATTATCTAGATGATCGGGCTGGTCACATGCGTTAGCAAAGCTTGGCTTGTTCACCGAGGGTTTTACAGGCATTTCTGGTCCAGTCCATTAAGTCTTCTTCCTACATTTTTGTCTCTCCTTACTA
Source organism: Trichechus manatus latirostris (assembly GCF_000243295.1). Classification (NCBI taxonomy): domain Eukaryota; kingdom Metazoa; phylum Chordata; class Mammalia; order Sirenia; family Trichechidae; genus Trichechus; species Trichechus manatus. Next base: position 11,074,655 of record NW_004443946.1, on the reverse strand, counting down.
ACCAGTCAAATATGTCTTTTCCTGGTTTGGAGAGACTCACAAAGATTTTATCCTCAAACTAAGGGAAGTTTCTGTTTCAGCGTCATTGCCAAAATAAAATGCCTGCTGCACTTTATGGGAAATTAATCATTTAGCTTTTCTTGGCACTCTCTCAAGGTTTTTGAAATGATTTTCTCTCCTCTCTCCATGGAAACAGCTTTTTGCAACTAAAATTTAAAAATGTATGGATACTCAGACACACACACACAGACACCAAATTTCATTGACAGATAAAACACACCATAACAGTGGGTTAGTAAATGGGGTGACACCAAAATCTAAGGTTAAGAGTATGACCTATTGTCTCTTAACTAAACACACAGTGCTAAAAATGCAGGTGACTATACACTATACGTTGCATAATATACACATTGCGTACTATACAATGCTAGGTACTGGCTATATGACACTAGTTGTGTAGCTATTAGAATGAATACTGACGTCTAGACACTTAACCTCTCAGTGCCTCAGTCTACTCATCTTTAAAATGGATATGATAATACATTACATGTATAGATGAGAAAAAGATGCAATACTTTTACGAATTTTAAATCAAGATACAAATACATTATTTATACTCCATCTTTGTTTTGGAATAAAATGAAAAGGAAAATAATATTGAAACTGCCAGCTAACAAAGGTGTTTCTCTAACAGGTCCTTTAGAAAAACTAAGCAACTAGTGGCCGGAAATTCATAAAAATAAAAATTCTTCTAAAGACATTCCCCTCTATTTACCTATTTTAAATATGTGAACAACCGTAGTGTATGAGTGTATATGGTTTCTCCCAAAACACAAGACCTTTAAGCGTGGGTAGAGTTTGGGTTTTAAGTTCTAAAGCAATGAATTTGAATCGGTGGGTAGGGGGAATAGGACAATCCCAAACCTAGTTAATGGAGCCCTGGTGGCACAGTGGTTAAGAGCTCAGCTGCTAACCAAAAGGTCAGTATTTCAAATCCACTAGCTGCTCCTTGGAAACCCTATGGATTGCTATGAGTCAGAATTGACTCAAGGGCAACAGGTTAAGCCTAGTTAGACAGCATCACAAATGACTCTGGCCATTACCTGGGCCCAGTTGATTTCAAGATACAAGGCTGAGCAGAAACAGCCCAAATAGTCATCTTACTAGAGAAAACATAGCAGAAAATGCAAGAGCATCATTTATGAATTAATGAACTCCTCTATGTGATTTCCAAAGCACATTAAGTAGTCTTTGCCCACTGAGGAATTGCTTTCCTGGGTCCTGTTGCTACTACTTCAATGTGGGGCCATCTTGTTTTGTTAGCCTTCATTCTGCACATTGCCAACTTTTGCTCACTCTCTTAGATATTAGAAAGTCTTAACTGTCATTTTAAGAGTCAGATTCTATAATGGCTTAATTTAAATGCTGCAGTTATTTTTGGCACAATAACCTATGCCGATAACTTTTGTTTTTAAAGAAGCAGAACCCCGTTTTAAAACCAAGCCTCACATAGAATTCCAATTTTTAGAAGAGTTCAAAGGGGAGCTGCTCCAGTTGAAGTAGGAGTTGGGGGGTTGTCTAGATCTCATCTGAGATTCTCTGTCAGCCCTCCCTTCTACCCACTGGCAGTGGCCCCCAAACTACCTCCTAGGATCTCTAAGACTCTAGGAAACACAATTTGAAAACATTGGTATATGGCAGTCAAATATACGATTTTCTAAACGAGAAACTAGGACACAATAACTGAAGGCATCATGATGAAAACCAGATCAATCTCTGAAGTAGAGAATGCCTAAGAAGGGGAAAAAGAGAACTTTCTAGGGTGATAGTTATGTTCTGTATCTTGGCAGGGTTATGGTTATACACGCGTAAGCATTTGTCACAATGAAACTGTACACGCAGGATCCGTGCTCTCACTATATGAAAATTATGCCTCAATAAAATAACTGAAGGCTAGAACTAGTCTGAATCTGGTTAGTCCCTAGATAAATACTTGGCTCACATTCACTTAACTAAAATGATGCCCTGAAATTTCAAGGAATTTCACCTATAAAGATCAAGCACATGTTTACAGAATGCTACTTATTTTGGGCTATCTAATACTATAATTCCAAATTAAATAACACAGTCCAATAGAATCAGTTCAATGGTTGAAAGAAGTACAATTGTGTAATCTCTAGTCCCAATATATTCCTGATGGAGAGAAAGAAGGATACAACTGCCCTAATTAATTAAGACTTTGTACAATTATGGAGAAGCTAGTATTGTAGAGTTTCAGTAGAGTTTCTAGACTAAGACAGACTAGGAAGAAAGGCCCAGTGATCTACTTCCAAAAATCAGCCAGTAAAAACCCTATGGATCACAACAGTCTGATCCCATTGCGCATGGTGTCGTCATGAGTTGGGGACCAACCTGACAGCAGCTAACAACAACAACAAAGCTCTATAGCACCACAGAGACTTTGCACATATGAACAATTTTATAAACCCAGTTTAGTTTCAAGTCAAAGTGAAGTTACAAAAATTCTCCAGTGGTATTAAGAGTTAAGAATCCCCTTCTAAAACAGTGGTTCATATAGATTTTTGATTCTAATCTACCTTTGTGAATCTAATGAAGTCTAAACCTTTCCCCTCAGATACATACACACAAGAACACGCATACCCCCCCCCACCCCCCAACCCACACCAGATGTTGGTTGCATTTCAGAGGCTAAGACTCCCTCAAGCTTATCCATGAATCTCGAGTAAAGAATCCCTTCTCTGAATCTTCTCTCAGCTGCAAAAAATTTCATTTGAGAAAATCGCCATTGTGTGGTAGAATAATCAAAACGTTGTCCAGGGACAACAATTTGATGCTGTATTCCTGAGGGTTTTTTTTTTTTTCTTATTGCTTAGAAATTAATTTTCTCCAAATTGGCTCATGTTTAGAAGAATACCTAAGATGTACATGGCTATATTTTCAGAGCACTGGCATATAGTGTGCTATGACTTACCTCAGGGCCTTTACTTAATAGCCATCTACCGAATTGAATTTTAAACTCTTATGATCCTCCCAACAATTCTAGAAGGTTTCACCCCCATTCATGGATAGGAAAATTCAAGTACGCAGATACACAAGATGAGCTGGCTCATCAGCACAACACTGAAAAGAGGGAATCCGAGTTCTTGCTCTGGCACCAGCTACTTTTCTTCTGGCTGTGTTGCCAACCAAATGTTTTGAATAAATAAAGAGCAACAATTGTAATAATAACAGTTATCATTTGTTGAGAAATCTCAGGTATTGAGCTAAGACTTGCTCAGAATAAATTTGGAACCAGAATTTTAAATGTTTACACTGAATGATAATCTTAAAAAAAAAAAAACAATGTGACCTTATTCTTCATCTTCTGGTGATTGTCTCAAAACTGAGTATTGCTACTTTATTTCAGTGCCCCAGCTAGCATTTCATGCCCTGTGAAAGCCAAATAATTTCAGGGCATCCCACAGAAAGAAAAGCTTCCGGCAGTCCAAATCGACAAATGTAATGAGAAACCTGTGTTCAGGTAGCATATAGTTGTTTGAGAAATGTCCTCAATAAATGTCTGTTGTTGACTGAATACTTAGTTTTAAAGAGAATAATTACTTAACTTTTCCCTCAGAATACCATCATAACAGGAAATGTTATAATAAAGAAATTGTGTTTCCCCTTCCAGAAATAAATGAATTAAATTCCCATTTAATGAAGATTTCAAATTCCTACAAACACTAACTTTTAGTAATTAATTGAAGTTGGCATGTAAGAATTTTTGCTGGCAGAATTTTGATAAATTATAAGGCCTGGCTAACATGAACTATCAAACAAATCCTTGAAGTTTTAAATTCCATTTTGTAAAGTATACTTAGGTGAGCAAGTCTTTTCTGTGTTAGAAACAGTGAAGCCAAAATGCTGAGAGTTATAGAACCTGACATGAAGCCTCATGATTTCAACATTAAAGTCAATATCAGTGATTTAGTGTCAGCAAACAACCTTATCTGTCAGGTTAAATTAATACTGTTCACTTAAATTTTGTGTTTTGTAGGGGTTTTTTTTCTCTTAATTGATTTATTTTTTTATTGTACTTCAGGTGAAGGCTTACAGAACAA
>NW_004443946.1:11055929-11070155 GCF_000243295.1 Trichechus manatus latirostris | reverse complement strand
AATACTTGCAAGTGTAAGGAGTTTATTTCCAGTTTTAGGTTTATATATTATAAAAATATTATAATAAAAATAATCTAAATCAATATTGGGGAGGTCCATGAGAATATTTTTTCCTTTAAAGGAGATCCATATACTACTTAAGCTTGAGAAACTCTGGTGTAGATTAGAACTGATGGATTTATCTTTGTCTCAGTTATCTAGCGCTGCTATAACACAAATGCCACAAGTGGATAGCTTTAACAAAGAGAAATTTATTCTCTCACAGCCTAGGCCAGAAATCCAAATCCAGGGTACCAACTCCAGGGGAAGTCTTTCCCTGTAGGCTTTAGGGGAAGGTCCTTGTCATCAATCTTCCCCTGGTCTAGGAGCTTCTCAGTGCAGGGACCCTGGGTCCAAAGGACGTGCTTCCCTCCTGGTTATTCATTCTTGGTGGTGGGAGGCCCCCTGTCTCTCTGCTCCTTCTCACTTTTATTTCTCAAAAGAGATTGACAGCCTAACCTTGTAGATTGAGTCTTACCTCATTAACATAACTGCCTCTAATCCTGCCTCATTAACATTATAGAGGTAGGATTTATAATACATAGGAAAATCACTTCAGATGACAAAATTGTGGACAATCACACAATACAGGGAATCATGGCCTAGCTAATTTGACACACATTTTTGGGGGATACAATTCAATCCATAACAATATTGAAACATAATTTTGCCACATGATTATCCAGTTTCTCAAGCTTATCCCAAAGATGTTGTTGTTAGGTGCCACTGAGTTGACTTCAACTCATAATGACCCCAGATGACAGAGTAGAACTGCTCCATAGGGTTTTCTAGGCTGAAATCTTTATGAGAGCAGATTGCCAGGTCTTTTTCTTGTGGAGCCTCTGGATGGGTTTGAACAGCCTACATTTCAGTTAGCAGCCTAACACTGAACTGTTGAGCCACCAGGGCCATGACAAATTTTGTCAAACATCTGGATGAAACTAACATATTTCGGTGCTGGTGGCATTCCCATAAGGAGCCCAGGTGGTGCAATGGTTAAGCACTCAGCTACTAACTGAAAGGTCAATGATTCGAACCTGCCAGCTGCTCTGCAGGAGAAAAGACCTGGTGATCTGCTCCCAGAAAGATTTACAGCCTAAGAAACCCAATGGGGTAGTTCTTCTCTGCCCTATAGGGTCTCTATGAGTTGGAATAGACTCAACGGGTCACAACAACAACATAGTATTCCCGTGACCTATTCTCTTAGTGATGCTATTAAAAAAATAAACTTTGGACTGTATTTTGGGGGCTGACCTCATCTGTTTGAAGACTCAATGAAGAGTAATGTTTGTTCCACATGATCCACTTTGAAGTCCATTCTTCCTTATAGAAAGGACAGAAGCTAAAATGAGACATAAGGGGCTGAGGTACCATGGAACGTTTTTGTGCTATTAAGATACCTTACACCACTCTGGACAAGAAAGGGTTCTAGAGGACAGAGAAGACCCCAATACTGGGGTGAAATTTTAGTCTGTCTCTTTCTCTCTCTTTCTGGTAGGAGAAGTGATGATCTCTCTGTTGCAGCCCCAAATCTGCCTGTTTCTTGATCACCATCTTCGAGTAGCTATGCTCTTTACTTCATTCTGGAGGGTGGCTCACACCTGATACATTTCCCTTCCTACCTCACCAAAACACTTGAACCAAAGCACTGTGCCATGCTGTGGACCCACCTACCATTCCAGGACCTGAGACAAGGCTTCTATTGCAGGCCCAAACTCCAATCCCACCAGTCTCTGGATGCTGAGCACATGGACATGCAATCTCACCTCTGTTTTCTGGTCTCCTTTGAGGTGATAGGTCCCTGTCTAAGCAGTCACCCACGGCTTCATATTCTAACAGGCTCATTAGCCACTAATTCTGCTCAGCTCCATCCTGGCCTGCGCCACTCCGTGGCTGCTTTAATGGTAGAACTAACATCATTCTCATACAATTATATCTCTACTAGGCTGTAAGCTCTGTGAGGGCAGGGACCTTATTTCTTTTGTTCACCTTCCAGTTTTGAGTATCTAGCATAACACTTCACATGTAGATGGCTTTCAATAAATACTTGTCAAATAAATGAATGAATAAATAAATGTAAGCCCTGAAACATGCCCTAATCTACCCATTAACGGACACATAAAGCATTTTCTCCAACCTCAGAAACATAAATGATTTTTATTTTAATCCCAGGCTACCTCATTTGCATGGTATTCAGATCCTGCAGTGATTCCCTGGTGCTCATTCTAACTTTTCTGAAAGACACAAATCGAAGAGCTCTCCTCACACCTTTCTCAACCGTGGAGTGACAGGAAATGCAATATTCTCAGGGACTGAAAGCTGGCACCCCTTCTCTTTCAGGAGGTTAAGGAGAAAAAAATTCCAGATGTCCAAATAGTGGAGGCAAGGACCTCTCCTTCACCTCAGGAACTAGAGGGAATTTTTCTTTATTCTCCTCAGAAGTCCAGAAGTCCAATGTGAACACAAAATAGGATATAAAAAAAAATCTGTTTCCAGGATGACTTGTATGGTTATCAATTCAAGTAACAGACCTGCACTTGAACTCCACACATCCTTACACACTGTCGGCTCTCACTTCTCACTATACATCAACAGAAAGACCCCTGGGTCACACCTGAGCAAAAGGTATCCATCTCTTCAGGCAATCTTATTTTCGCCTTCCCTTAAAAATGTGTCAATAAACCTTGAAAGCATTATGCTGAGTGAAATAAGTCAGACACAAAGAGACAAATACTGAATGATCCCACTTATGAAATATCTAGAATAGGCAAATGCATAGAGACCAAAGTTTATTAGTGGTTATCAGGGGTGGGTGGGAGGTATTGCTTACAGGGTACTGAGTTCCTATTAAGGATGATAAAAGTTTTTGGAAATGGATAGTGTGATGGTTGCACAGTATGGTGCATGTAATTAATATCACTGAATTGTACATGTAAAAATGGTTGAATTAAAAAATGTTTTTTACATATATTTCACCACAATAAAATTTTTTAACATATCAATAATGTTGCTCATTTTCAATCTTATTTCAAATAATATTCCAGAATAAAAGCCTATGATTGTGATCTAGCTCTCAAATTTTTACTAGAAACTCAAATTATATTGCAGGAACCCAGGGACCTTCTCACACTAGAAAGAGCTTATCTCTTGCTATAAAATGCCACACTGTCATTGAATGCTGCCACACTTGAAGAGAGGTAGCCTAATTGTATGTGTAAATAGAATGATTAATATCACATAGCCAACATCTCATCTTAGAATAAAAATTACATCAAGTATTTCGTATTCCACTACGCTTGCTGAAAGTTAAGAGGACTTGAAGTACTTACTGATGAAGATCAAAGACTACAGCCTTCAGTATTGACGACATCTCATATAAAGAAAACAAAAATCCTCACAACTGGACCAATAAGCAACATCATGATAAACAGAGAAAAGATTAAAGTTAAGGATTTCATTTTACCTGGATCCACAATCAATACCCATGGAAGCAGTAGTCAAGAAATAAAATGACGTATTGCATTGGGCAAATCTATTGCAAAAGACCTCTTTAAAGTGTTAAAAAGCAAAGATGTCACTTTGAGGACCAAGCTGTGCCTGGCTCAAGCCATGGTATTTTCATTCGTCTCATATGCATGTGAAAGATGGACAATGAATAAGGAAGACCGAAGAAGAATTGATGCCTTTGAATTATGGTGTTGGCAAAAAATATTGATTATACCATGGACTGCCAGAAGAATGAACAAAACTGTCTTGGAAAAAGTACAGATAAAAAACTCCTTAGAAGTGAGGATGGCGAGACTTCGTCTCACATACTTTGAACATGTTATCAGTAGGAACTAGTCCCTGGAGAAGGACAACATGCTTGGTAGAGGGTCATAGAAAAAGAGAAAGACCCTCAACGAAATGGATTGACATAGTGGCTGTAACAATGGGCTCAAACATATTAATGATTATGAGAATGGCGCAGGACCATTTCATTTTGTGGTACATAGGGTCGCTGTGAGTCAAAACTGACTCAATGACACTTAACAACAAGAACAACAATATATTTGTATTCCCCTTTTAAAGAAAAAAATATAGTATTATACTGTATAAACATACTGCTTGGTATTGGTTAAATACTTCATAGAAACATTTACAATAATTTAGACCGTTAGGGCTTCTTAAAAGGATGATTCAAAACGATCTGAATATTTAAAATGACAAAGTTTTGTGTTAGCCAAAAAACCAGACCCATTGCTGTCAAGTCGATTCCGACTAATAGCAACCCTATAGGACAGAGTAGAACTGCCCCATGGAGATTCTAAGGAGCAGCTGGTGGATTCAAACTGCCGACAGTAGCTCGCCGTAGATCTTAACCACTGCTCCACCAAGGCTCCTTTGTGTCAGCAGGATTAAGCAATCTGAAAGTGCTTAGGTCTTTTCGTTTTACTTGAGTTCCATGGATGTTTGTATCAAGTCTGGGTGTACCACCTTCACTTAGCCGCTAGCCACTTGCTTCCAAGTCAATGACTTGACTGTGCATCAGCGTGAAGCTTAAAGTAAAAGATACTAAGATGGTTAATTCAAGTAACATTTTTTTTTTTCCTTTCAAATAAAGTATAATAGCCTGGGATCCAAGAATGAAACTTCATTAGTGCCAAGCCACCTTCCTGCTCATGTCTACTCCAAGATCCTGAGATGAAACAAAAATTGCTTTATCAATTGTTTCACCATATCAATCGGTTGATATATATATATATATATACACACACATACATATTTAGCGTCTGGTTAAACATCTATCTCTGATCATTCCCAAAATTCCAATAGAAGTGTAATGAAGGAATGAAACCTGTTTAAATTCACAAGGATAAACAGGAGAAAAAACAACAGCAGATGAGAGACACCCACAAAATTTTGCGAGATGGGAAATGGAAGGACCAACTCAGTAGACCCAAGCAAGCAACCACATATTAGTGGCAATAAGGTTTCTGTCACCTTTCTATTGATCTTTACCACAAGGTCACTTACAGGCTTAGTATAAGTGGGATGGATATCCCTGCAGGCCCCATTGGTGGGGAATTCAATCCCATGTAGCTCTGCCAGGCATTGGTAGTCTTTTTTAAGAACCTACTGCATGTTCAAGCTGACTTCCAGGTGTGGCATCAAACAGCATTCCTCTGATGCATACGACTCTTGCCCCACTCTATGGCAATCCCAGAGACGCCTGTACCTATCACTATGGAGCTTCTTTATACCTGTCTGGAACCTCCATTTTGAAGGAAGTAGTCCTTGCCCATTGATGCAAATGATCCCACTAAGCCATCTCTCTCCATTTTTCTTTCCCCTGCCCTGGTAGTCCTGGGGTAGGTCCCCAAGTACTTGGCTCAGTGAGCATGAAACTGAGGAGCAAGATGTTCCCTACTTCCTGCAGACATCCACAGATTTTGAGAGTTCTTTCTACATTGTTCCTACACAATTTCAGCATGAGGAATCAGTTAAACATTCCTCTCTAGTATTTCGATACTGTACCAGGAGGCAGACCAGAAGTGTCACATCAAGACTAGATCCCTTTTGAAATTGGTCTTGGAAAATTCAGTAAATTTGTTGTCAACAAGACCCTGTCTTCACTGGTACCTATGGTCTTCAGTAATCTCTCAGTCAAGGTCCAGAGAAGCAAACTTGGGACTCTCAGTAAGCCCATGAAACCTGCTCCACAAACCTATGAAAAAAACATTCCCTACTCATGCTGGCCCCACTCCTCAGTTCGGGTTGGTGTACCGTATCCATTCTAGCTTGCTTCCTATATGCGTCACACTCACAGCACACCAGGCTTTAAGCCAAAAGCAAATGCCACTGCATACTTGATTAACACACTGGCTCCTGAACCAGCTAACTCAACTATCAGCTTGTATCTCATCCTGTTTTTCTGGTCTTCCAAACCTAAACATGCTGTTGATTTCTCTATCTCCCCTCTTAGACTTAATGTATGTCCTCCAATTTTCTAGTTACGGCCATGAGTCCTACCTATTGTCTCTTTATCCTGGCAATGCATGGACAACCAGCTTGGTTAATGATCCTCCCAGATTCATCTGATCTTAAGATCCAACCTACCCAGAGAGTGCTCCCACCTAACACATCCCAGCCCTGCAGGAACAATCCAGGTGCCAAATCCATTCAACCAACATTCAGCACTAAGCAAAAGGGCAAAGTAAAGTCACACATAATAATCAAATGGCAGAATATCGCTGAAGGCACAATGGACTAAATTTTTATAATTTCTTGCATTTCAATCTCATTGCCATTGATGTTCGAAGTGCGATAATGAGCGCTTAAAATCAATGCCAGCAACAATAGCCTGGTTTGAAAAGCCTGATGAGTCTAGATAGGACTTTGTTCAAACCCTTTTTTTAATATTCTTTCACTTTAGAAGGTAAGATCATTCAGCTTACATAGAGGATCCTTAATGTTTTAGGATTCCCCAACCCTTTGACTCATGTATGTTCTTGTATATTTACAGTCATCTCAGATATCCAGGGCCATTAACACATTGGCTGTGACTTTGAGGCCTTGGCTATGGAAGGTGCACTTCTCCCATTAGCAACATCACACAATCTCAAATGGCAGCCTCTAAATTCTGGTTTTAGCTGTCTGTGGCAATCTGGGTTTCATTATTAAAGAGAGATAACATGACAGATTGGTCTGGTTCCCACTATCTCAGAATAGCAGTCTTAAGTATTTGGGAAATGTGAACACAAAGAATATTTAGGGATTTGACAAGTGTAGGTTATTTGCTGTCTGGAAGAGAAAGAGCAGAAGATTATCACCCAAACAATTTTGATGTTGAGTTTTATCTTCCTGCAACAAGCAGACCATGGTCAAAAGAGTCTGTTGCCGTTTACCACGAGACTGTGGACTTACTCATATCTCTAGCATCTCCCATTTATTTTTACCTTCATGTTTGGTTAGTAATTGTAGAATCTAGGTGCCAACATGTTTTTAGCAAATACTGTCCAGATCTGCCAGTGATTTTCAGCTGCTAGTGGCTATAGATACAAAGCAGGAAAAGTAATGAGGAAGAATGGAGTTTTCAATGAGGGAATGCTCTAAAGGTTTCTTAGGTTAGAGTTCAACTTCAGCTATGAATTTCAATTTATTGCATCTTTTATCTTTTATAGTATTCATGCCTGAAGAAACAGTGCTGGAAAAGAATTCATTTTGGATTATCTTTTCCATTACATGGATGAATATTTTTAATAGCCAGTGGGTTCATGTCTTGCGATCTCTCTTCCTAAAAAGACAGCCACTGAACACTGCTCTGCTCCGAAGAGACAGTCTTACCTCAGTAGCAAATGGAGGCCGTGCACACCAGACCTCAGCAGATGCTGTAGCAATGATCAGTCCTGAGGAAGCCTGGATACGCTGAGTTTCTCAGGCATTACTAAATAGGAGCTTTGACTTGAGGCATCAATTCTGGCTATTTCTCATATGATATTCTATATTTAAATCAGACCACCCAAATGGAATAGAAATGTGACCAGCAGTCATCAGCAGAGTTGAAAATATAAAGCCCGAATTGAACGGCCAGGTGATAGATGCTATTTAGACAATCTGTTTCCTTATGGTGTTATATGTGCATAAATAAAAATCCTGGAGAAAGGTACAGAAGGCCAGATTGAACAGCTGGAAAAGTGTAGGACAAATTTACAGCCCATTCATCTTCTAATTTCATTCCAGTTATTTGCACCAATGCTACAGAAGTACACAGGCTTTCAGGAGGCAGTCAATATCTTGTTCTGCAACACTAATTCATGTGAGGGTGAAATATGCAGTCAGACTGCAGGAGGGCATAACAGTTGAACAGAGAGAAGGCAAACCTGTATGTGTGTGTGTGTGTGTGTATACACACATATATATATACATATGTGTGTATATGTATATACATATATATATACACATACGTGTGTATATAAATATACATATATATACATATGTGTGTGTATGTATATATACATATATATATGTAATTTTATCCTGAATAGGTTTTTTAATGTCACTAAGAACAAAAGAGTTCTCTTCCTCTCTCCTTTACTTACCTCTGACCATCAAGAAAGACTTAGAAATGCCATTGTAATTATGGCTTACATTCCATCATTTCTTTATACTCTAGAGTATACAGAAAATGAAAAGATAATGTTTTGGCTTGAAAGACCGAAATTGAAAAACCTTCTGTTCATGGGAACTCTCTGGAATGTAGTGATTTGTGTGATTGCAATCACAGAGCCAGCTAAAATAGCATATGAATTCTCCCTCTGTCAAAAGGAACATTTCCATGAAACTACCTTTACAGCCTAGAATGCCTGTCTCCTCTCCAAAAAGAACTCTAAATGGCCATTAAGCAACCCGTAACTTTGCCTAAGTGTAGAGCAATTAGAACCATTTTCAAAGTTTTGAAAGATTGTTCTAACCTCCCCCCTTCCTTTGTCAAGATTAGATGGAATCAAGAAAATAAGCAGCTTGCAGATGAGTAAGACAGAAGCATTTGGTGAGGCTATCCTTAGAGACTTTAGTGGGTCAGTATTATGCTTGAAAACGAAATGCTTCTGTACCTTTGGAGCGATTTTTGAATTTATAATTATCATTATTAATCGGAGAAAATGAGATGTCATAATCACAGAACATCTCCCATTCTCAAAAACAAAAACAAAAAACCCCTCAGGTGCAGAGTTGAGCTAACTTTGTTTGTCCACGTGGGCACAACATCATTATGCACCCATGCAAGGCCCATAATTTTCTTTGTTTTTCTCTACTTCATTCCTTGCCTCTGTTTGCATTCTCGACAGCACAGATTACCTCCTCCGACGTGCTTGATATAAGCCCTTGGGTATGAGTTGTTGTTGTTAGTTGCCGCAAGTTGGCTCCAACTCATGGCGACCCCATGTACAACAGAATGAAATGTTGCCCAGTCCTGCTCCATCTTCACAATCATTAGTATGCTCGAGTGCATTGTGTTGCTGCTGTGTATTCTGAGTGCCTTCCAACCTAGGGGGCTGATCTTCCAGCACTATATCGGACGATATTCTGTTGTGATACATAAAGTTTTCATGGTCTAATTTTTGGAAGTCTGTTACCAGCACTTTCTTCCTAGTCTGTTCTAGTATGGAAGCTCTGCTGAAACCTGTACACCATGGGTGTCTCTGCTGATATTTGAAATACCAGTGGCATAGCAACACGCAGGCCACCATAGTATGACAAATAGACGAGTATGATTATATTTTGTGTGGGGGGTGTGTGTGTGTGTGTGTGTGTGTGTGTTAACTTATATAATGGCACCATGATATAGATATTGTTTTGTTTCTTACTTCTAGGATGCCATTATATTTTTAAGATCTGTTCATGTCACTCTATGTGTATCAAATGCATTGTTTCTAACCAATGCATGGTAGTTCATGGTGTGCATCCCCCACAGTCTCTTTATCATTCCCCTCACATGGAGATCACACTTACTAGCTATTTGACCTCCACCTCCTCACTACAACAAGCATTCACTGTGGTGAATATCCTTGTACAAGCCTTTTCCTGAATCTGTAAGAGAGTTTTCCTAGAGTATGCATCCAGGAGCAGATTTCTTGGTCAAATGTGCATGCTTAATTTTACTAAGTACTCTAGTAGTACCTAATCTTGCTCTCCAGGAGAGCTAGGCCAGTTTCCTCTTCTACCAACAGCACATGAGAAACTGTTTCCCCACATTCTCATTAATCTTTGACGGTCTCTTTCTAATTGTTGGCAATTTAATGGGCATCAAGTGGTATCTCACTGTTTTAACAATGATGAGACTTTGGTATTTCCTTTTGTTTGTATGAGGGTGGTTACATTATGTTTGGTAGGAGCATGGTGTTGCTTCAGAGTTTGAGAATGAAGAAGAGAGGGCATATGGATGCGGCAGATACTCACAGACTTCGAGAGTTCTTTCTAGAGGGTGCTGCAGCAGATACTGTGCATGCTTAGCTTACAGTCTGTCTTCTTAGTCTTCCCAATCATTATGTAAACTATATATATATCCTTTAATAAACCCCTTTCTGCTCAAAATAGTTAGGGGGATTCTGTGGTTAGCAACTAAGAAGCTTGGCCTATAAAATAATTGGTACCATAAGTGGCTGCAAACACTGAAGAAATGAAATGAGAATCTGGGATTGGCCCTTCAGAGAGGTAAGGTTTGAAAGTAGTGAGGATCTGGTTCATATTACAAGACAGGTCACTACAGGCTTTTATCAGTGGACTTTTATTCTTCCATATACATTTTGGAATAGATTTGACAAGAGCCGTAAAAAATAGTCTTGGATTTTTTTTTATTAAAATCACATTGCATTTATAGAATGATTTGGGGATAATTGACATTATTGTTATATTAAACTGTCCATTAATAAACAAAGTGTAATTCTATTTATTTGGGCTTTCTTTTATGTCCTATAATAATGTTTTAAATATTCCTTTATAGAAGCTTTATGGATTTTTGTTAGATTATTTCCATTTCTGGGTAATGTCCATTCCTCCTCTAGTCCAGTAACAATCCTGCCTTGACATCCAGGAAATTATGAGCTACGTTTTAACATTAACTGTTCTAACCACATTAGAAAACCACTATGAAATAAATAGGGAAAGGCGGGGGGGGGGGAAGAAAATTAATTACTATCTATAAATATATAGTTTATAGACTTTTTTTTAATGTTCTTGGGGATGATGCCTGGATTCCTATTATATTTTCTAGATGGTTATTGCTTCATAGTAAAGGAACAGTATGAGTCTTTTTCTTTCTGTTGTTGTTACTGAGAATATACCCAGAAAAACATATACCCATTCAACTGTTTCTACGTGTACAATTCAGTGACATTGATTACGTTCTTTGAGTTGTTAGTATGGGTCTTTTTTAAAGTTGATTTTGTGTTAAGGAAACTTGCTATACTCTCTTTTTAGTTTTAGCAGTTTCTTGGTTGATTTTTTTTTTTTAATGTAGATGACATAATCATTTCAAATAGCGACAGTCAACTTTCTCCCTTTCCAATCTTTAACCTTTTAATTACATTGTCAAATTTCATTGCCCAGAACTCCAATACTGTGTTGAACAGGATCAGTGATAGAGAAAGGCTAGTCTCATCCCCAGTCTTCAAGGAAATGCATAATAAAAGAAAGATGAAGGATCATACAAACTGGCTTCTGCATTTGACACCAACTTCTCCCTGTGACCTGCCTATCAGGGAAGCTCCCTGTAGGCCAGCACTCTTCTTTTCCAAGAGCTGTCTCCCTCAGGTGCAATTACTAGTGTTTGGGTGTGGAATGGGGAAGGGGGAGGTAAGGCAGGAGAGTCCAGGGCCTGCTCAATTGTCTGCACTTATTTTATCCTTCCCTGCCTCCACCGGGCTCATGTAACTCCCACTGATCTGGGTTTCTGTTTGTCTACCTCAAGCTGTGACAGTAAAGGCAAGATCCATTCAGGCCTCTCCTCTTGCCTCCATGTCATCTTCCATCTGTGGCTCCTTGCCCCCTTCCTTCCTAGGCTCTCATTTTGTTCAGAACCCAGAATCTGGCTGACTTCTGTCTCTCCAGCGATTTCTCGATTTTTCCAATATTTTCTCAGATCCATCATTTTCCTCCTCATTTCACTAGTATCCCCTGTATTGGGTTGAGAGTTGGGATCTACCAATCCCTTGGTGGGAACTAGGTATCCTCCTTTCAAGTAACATCTTGAATTTTTGCTATCTGGGACTATTGTCTAAAAATAAAACCACAGAGACAAAATTTGATTACACTGTAATAAGGAGGCAGCCAGAACACCCACAGCCAAATTGTGAAGCTTTATGAAATACTGTGAAAGTTTACTAAGGGGGCTGAGAAGCTGAGAAAGGAGGCTGAGAACTGGCCCATAACTCTTCATACATTGAGCTGAAAACAGATTCCTCTAAAAGTTAGCGTCACAATCCTGAAAGGCACATTCTGATTCTCTGCTTAGAATGAGAATATCAGGAGAGGTGGCTATAGCCAAAGAGGAAATTTTACTAATATTTCACTTCAGCATGTCAAATTTAACCTTTAGTCTATGGAGACCAGAGGTTTGAGGTGGGGTAAGAGAGGAGGGAAGGTGGCAATGGGCATGTCATAGAAGAGAAAACTTGTGACCAGAAATTTAGCTCTTAACACCAAACACTGAGACAGGGTGTATCCCCACGGCAGAGGAAAACAACTTAACTAATAAGGTGATATTTAAGGCAACAAATCTGAAGCAAAACTTTAGACTGTCCATCTCACATCATTCATTTCTTGCCACACTAATCTCCAATAGGAAATTAGTACCTCTCAACCAAAACCAGTAAAACAACTTGTCATCAAGTTGATTCCAACTCATGGTGACCATATGTGTGTCAGTACAACTGTGCTCCATACTGTTTTCAATGGATTATTTTTCAGAAGAAGATTACCAGGTCTTTCTTTTGAGTCACTTTTAGGTGGACTTGAACCTCCAAACTTTTGGTTAGTAGCTGTCTTAGTCATCTAGTGCTGCTATAACACAAATACCACAAGTGGATGGCTTTAACAAAGAGAAATTTATTCTCTCACAGTCTAGGAGGCTAGAAATCCAAATTCAAGGTACCAGCTCCAGAGAAAGGCTTTCTGTCTCTGTCGGCTCTGGAGGAAGGTCCTTGTCCTCAGTTTTCCCCTGGTCTAGGGGCTTCTCAGCACAGGGATCCTGGGTCCAAAGGGTATGCTGTTTTCCTGTTTCTTGTTTCTTGGTGGTATGAGGTCCCCCTGTCTCTCTGCTCTGCTCCCTTCTGCCTTTTATATCTCATAAAAGATTTTTTTATTGTTGCGCTTTAAGTGAAAGTTTACAATACAAATTAGTCTCTCATACAAAAACCTATACATACATTGTTATGTGACCCTAGTTGCTCTCCCTGGACAATGACAGCACACTCCTTCTTTCCACCCCGGATTTCCCGTGTCCATTCAACCAGCTCCTGACCCTCTCTGCCTTCTCATCTCACCTCTGGACAGGAGCTGCCCATTTAGTCTCATGTATCTACTTGAGCTAAGAAGCACACTCTTGATGAGTATCATTTTATGTCCCATAGTCCAGTCTAATCTTTGTCTGAAGAGTTGGCCTCAGGAATGGTTTTAGTTTTGGGCTAACAGAGAGTCCAGCGGCCATGTCTTCCAGGGTCCTTCCAGTCTCAATCAAACCATTAAGTCTAGTCGTTTTGCCAGAATTTGAGTTCTACACCCCACTTTTCTCCTGCTCGGTCAGGGACTTTCTGGTGTGTTCTCTGTCTGGACAGTCATTGGTGGCAGTCAGGTACCATCTAATTCTTCTGGTCTCAGGCTGATGAAGTCTCTGGTTTATGTGGCCTTTCTGTCCCTTGGGCTAATACTTTCCTTTGTGTCTTTTGTATTCTTCATTCTCCTTTACTCCAGGTGGTTTGGGACAAATTGATGCATCTTAGATGACCGCTCACCAGCTTTTAAGACCCCAGACACCACTCACCAAAGTGGGATGCAGAACATTTTCTTAATAAACTTTGTTATGCTAATTGACCTAGATGTCCCCTGAAATCATGGTCCCTAGACCCCTGCCCCTGCTATGCCACTTCCTTCGAAGTGTTTGGTTGTATTCAGGAAACTTCTTAGCTTTGGTTTATTCCAGTTGTGCTGACTTCCCCTGTAGTGTGTATTGTCCCTCCTTTTACCTAAAATACTTCTTGTCTACTATCTAGTTAGTGAATACCCTTCTCCCTCTCTCCCCATCCTTGTAATCATCAAAGAATGTTTTCTTCTGTGTTTAAACCTTTTCTTGAGTTCTTGTAATAGTGGTCTTATACAATATTTGTCCTTTTGTGACTGACTAAATTCACTTAGCATGATGCCTTCCAGATTCCTCCATGTTATAAGATCTTTCATGGATTCATTGTTGTTCTTTATTGTTGTGTAGTATTCCATTGTGTGAATATACCATAATTTGTTTATCCGTTCGTTCATTGATGGGCATCTAGGTTGTTTCTATCTTTTTGCTATTGTGAACAGTGCTACAACGAACATGAGTGTGCATATATCTATTCACATGATGGCTCTTATTTCTCTAGGATATATTCCAAGGAGTGGGATTGCTGGATCGTATGGTACTTCTATTTCTAGCTTTTAAAGGAAGTGCCAAAT
>NW_004443946.1:11037525-11052869 GCF_000243295.1 Trichechus manatus latirostris | reverse complement strand
GGTGGATTTTACTTTAAAGTCTATTTTGTCAGAGATTAATATTGCCACTCCTGCTCTTTTTTGAGTGTTGTTTGCTTGATATATTTTTTTCCATCCTTTCCGTTTTAGTTTGTGTCTTTAAGTCTAAGGTGTGTCTCTTGTAGGCAGCATATAGACAGATCGTGTTTTTTAATCCATTCTGCCACTTCTTGTCTCTTTCTTGGTGCGTTTGCAGTCAGCATAATTATTGACAAGTGTGAGTTTAGTGCTGTCATTTTGTTGTCTTTTTTTGTGTGTTGACAGTTTCTTTGTTCCACTTAGTTTTCTGTGCTGAGTCATTTTTCTTTATGTATTTTCTTTTCATCTTTCTTATTGTTGTTGATCTTGTATTTGCTGAGTCTTTATATTTTTCTCTTATTTTTTGATGTGTAGAATTGTTAGTTTCCTTTGTGGTTACCTTAATATTTACCCCTATTTTTCTAAGTTTAAACTAGTCTTTTATTTCTTTATATCACCTTAACTTCCTCTCCGTATGAAAAATCTATGACTACATTTTTTAGTCCCTTTTTTTTGTTTTAATGTTGTCATCGTTTACATATTGACTTCTCTGTTTCCCTATTTTCAGTGTTTTAACTTTATTTTTGTGACTTCCTTGTTTGGGCTAATATCTGGTCGCTCTGTCCTGTGTTCTAGTCTTGGGTTGTTATCCAATGTTATTGATTTTCTAACCAGAGGACTCCCTTTAGTATTTCTTGTAATTTTGGTTTGATTTTTGCAAATTCCCTAAACTTCTGTTTATCTGGAAATGCCCTAATTTCACCATCATATTTGAGAGACAGTTTTGCTGGATATATAACTCTTGGATGGCAGTTTTTTTCCTTCAAACCTTTCTATATGTCATCCCACTGCCTTCTTGCCTGCATGGTTTCTGCTGAATAGGCCGAGCTTATTCTTATTGACTCTTCTTTGTATATGACTTTTTGTTTATCCCTAGCCGCTCTCAAAATTCTCTTTATCTTTGGTTTTGGCAAGTTTGATTATGTCTTGGTGACTTTCTTTTGGGATATACCTTATGTGGTGTTCGATGAGTATATTAGATAGACATCTTGTCATCTTTCATATCAGGGAAGTTTTTCGCCAACAAGTCTTCAACAATTCTCTCTGTATTTTCCGTTATCCACCCCGTTCAGGTACTCTAATCACTCGCAGGTTATTCCTCTTGATACAGTCCCACATAATTCTTAGGATTTGTCCATTTTTTAAAATGCCTTATCTGATTTTTCCTCATAAAAGTTGGTGTCAAGTGCTTTATCTTCAACCTCACTCATTCTGACTTCTATTGCCTCAATTCTGCTTCTACGTCTTTCTATTGAGTTGTCTAATTCTGAAATTTTATTGTTAATCTTCTGGATTTATGATTGTTGTCTATGGATTCTTGCAGCCTATTAAATTTGTCATTATGCTGTTGAATAACCTTCTTGAGATCCTCTGTTGCTTTATCTGTGTGTTCCTTAGCTGTGTGTTGCGTGATCTCCTTCTTGATCTCTTGAAGAGTTCTGTATGTTAATCTTTTGTATTCCACCTCCACTAATTCCAAGAAATTCCCCTCTGGAAAATTTCTAGATTCTTTATTTTGGGAGCTTGCTGAAGCCATCATGGTCTGCCTGTTTATGTGATTTGATATTGACTGCTGTCTCTGAGCCATCAGTAAGTTATTATATTTATTTATTTTATGTTTGCTTACTGTGTCCTAGTTTCTTGTTTTGTTTTGTTTTGATATGTCCAAATAGGCTGCTCACGTAAGCTAGTTTGATTATTGGCGCCTTTGAAACTCTAATATCCTGTCACAAGGTGGTTAGAACTGTTACTAGGTATGTGAGCCCAGGAGTCTGTTTACTTTTCTTGTATGAATTCAGCTCAGGTGTCCAGGTAGTTGATCACCAAGTGTGTGGGGCAGGCTCTCACCAACGGTCCTAAAGAGGCATGGGTGATTGTTGTAGGCACAGGTATCTGGCTGCACTAGGGGGTCACATGCTGAGCAAGGCAGGGGGCTGACAGCTGCCCCTGAGTGTCTGGGAGGAAATTGTTTCCCTGTTCCCTGAAGCACATAGGTGGGTGGGTTTTGCAGCCGGACTATGAGCACCTAGTGCTTTTGGCTGTAAGGACTGGGGTGCACCACTTATTCTTGGACCCCTGTAGCAGGTGGTTAGGTGGCATGAGTGGAGCCACCAGTCCTCAGGCCCCTGATGTGGGTAGGTAAGGACCCTGCTTAAGGGGCAGAGCAGTGTCAAATGCCACAATCTTCTCACTTCACCATATAGCTGAAACAGCTGAAGTTAGACTTCAAGTATATACCCTATTGTACTGTGGTAATGAGAGCCTACACTGTTGAAATGGGCCCACACAGGTCTATGCAGGAAGGAAAGGCATTCAAAGTCTGTGGACCCCTTATTCCTGTGCCTATCAGGAGCTGTGTCTATCGTGAGTTCCTGGCTTAGGGGAGCTGGCAGGTTATTTTTTCCCTGTTTGTTAATTTGTTCCCTCTCCAAGGCTGGGAGAATGGCTCGGGGTGCGTGACAGGTCCTACTTTCAGCCCAGGGGACTCGGCAATTGCTGAAGCCATTCCAGACCTGGTGCAGAGCAGGGAGGGGGGAGGTAAATAGGAGAGAGGTCTTTCCAAAGGGGGTGTTTTTTGATCTGCCCTAGGCCAGACGCAAATACGTATCTTCTGCCAATTGAGTGCTGCTTTTCACTGGTTCTGGATGCCTGAGTTGACTCTCTGCCACTGCGTCTCTCCTAATGTGGAAAATGCCTCCCGAGCACCACTATTTGCCTCACCACTCAAGCAAGCCAACCCTGCCTGAACTGTTCCGGCTCCCGCCGGATCAGGTCTGGCAACTCCTCACTGCTTCCGAACCATCTCTCCCTCCCCCTGCCACTCAATCTGATTCCTCAACTTTGCATTTGATGTTCAGGGCTCCTAGATTGTCATATATAGCCAATTCACTTGTTTTTTTGGGTCTTTGTTGTAAGGGGAACTACAGAAAGTGTCTGACTACTCTGCCATTTTGACCTCGCCTCCTATATCTCAAAAGAGATTGACTCAAGACACAACCTAATCTTGTAGATTGAGTCCTGCCTCATTAACATAACTGCCTCTAATCCTGCTATACTATCATCATATAGGTAGGATTTACAACGCATAGGAAAATCACAAAAATTGACAAAAAAATGACAAAAATTGTGGACAATCACACAATACTAGGAATAATGGCCTAGCCTAGTTGACACACATTTTTGGGGGACACAATTCAATCCATAACAGTAGCCAAGCACATTAACTGAGTACTCAGGGACCCCCAAAGATAAGTAATAATCAGAAAAGTATTGACATTGGAGCTGTGCATAGATATTGGATGAAGATGGAGAGGTGGAAATGAACATAAACAAAGGACAGATAAAAAACCTATATCACAAAGAAGAATTACTCAAAGAAAGGAAGACTTCATTGGGAATAGTTTATCATCTCAAACGAATAACAATTCATTCCTCATAATGACTTTTGCTGTTGTAGTCTCTCACTTTATGTGGCTCCAGACCAGTTCTCTCCTGCTTGATCCACTACTACTCCTGGGGAAATACCTTTCTTGCCTAGCTCTTGGTGGGACTGTTGTTACCTACCATCCTCAGCTTTCTGCTCTTGCTCTCTTTCTGCTTTTTTCCCAGGCTGTTTCGTTTTTCCCAGACATAAGCCAGCTACCAGTTCAAGGTGTCCCCTAACTGCAGGGGAACATAGCAATCTCTTGAAAGGTCCAAATTAAGCTTACCTCCCACCTCTCCTATCAAATTCTCTCTTGGAAGTGGAAAAATTACCAAGTAAATTATATTGTATGAAAAGATAACATATTACAAGCAAAATTTTATTTTCTGTAGGTGAAATATAACCATAATTATATGGATTTAAAGACCAGAATACTTACATATCTATAGGCAAATAGGTATTCTTTTCAATAGCATTTAGCATTCTTAAAATAAAATAAATCACATTTTATAAGAGTATATGGGGCCCTGGTGGTACAGTGGTTAAGAACTACAGCTGCTAACCAAAAGGTCGGCAGTTCAAATCTACCAGCCACTCCTTGGAAACCCTATGGGGCAATTCTACTCTGTCCTATAGTGTAGCTATGAGTTGGAATTGACTCGACAGCAACAGGTTTGTTTTTTGTTTTCAATAACTTTTTATTATAAGCTCTACTTTGCACATACAATTTTTTTTATTCTTCAAATTGGTTAGAGATAGATTTATTTTAACTCATAACTGGTTGGATGCAACCATGTTACATTCCCCCTCCCCCACTCCCCTGGACAAATAGTCAAGTGCCTTATGAGCGTTAAATACACTAACACTAGAAGAAAATTTATTCTGGATGGAGAAATGTAACTGCAAGGGAAAGTGAGGAAGCAGAGTTAAACAGAGAAAAAGATCACAGAAAAGATCCAACAGACAGGATTCAGTGGCTCTAGAGGGTTGGTAGGTTTTAATTCAATCAACAAGTAAGTGTGTCAGCTGAGTTATAACCACAGAGCTGAATACATCTGTCCTGAACTGGAAAAGAAGGCAAAGTATTTGGATTTGGTTCACCACATATGCACATTCATAATTCAGAAAAAGAAAATATAGTCAAATGTGTTCTATCACTGGTTTGCAAATTTTCAAACACTGAAATTGTTAGGAAACAGTAAAATGTTATTTTTTTTTCTTTATTGCACTTTAGGTGAAGGTTTACAGAGCAAATTAGTTTTCCATTCAATAGTTTATACATAAACTGTTCTGTGACTTTGGTTGTAATCCCTGCAATGTGTCAGCACTCTCTCCATTACTACCCTGAGTTCCCATTTCCATTCATCCGGTTTTCCTGCCCCTTCCTGCCTTCTCATATTTGCTTTTGGGCAGATGTTGCCCCTCTTGCTGTCATATAGATGATTGTTCTAAGGAGAACTTTCCTCATGTGAGTTATTATTTTATAGGCCTGTCTATTGTTTGGCTGAAAGATGATCTCTGGAAGTGGCTTCAGTTCCAAGTTGGAAGGGTGTCTAAGGTCCATAGTCTCAGATGTTTAGCGTCTAAGATCTAGTCTCTCTTGGACCAGTAAATCTGGTCTTTTTATGAATTTGAATTTTGCTCTACATTTTTCCCCCACTCTAACCAGGACCTTCTGTTGTGATCCTGGTCAGAGCAATCGATGTGTTAGCCAGGCAACATCTAGTTCTTCTGGTCTCAGGCTAGTGGACGCTGTGGTTTCTATGGTCCATTTGTCCTTTGGACTAATTGTTTCCTTGACTCTTTGGTTTTCTTCACTCTCTTTTGCTCTGGATGGAAAAAGACTGATAGTTGTTTATTAGATGGCTGCTTGTGAGCTTTTAAGACCCCAGGCGCTACTCACCAAAGTAGAATGTAAAATGTTTCCTCATGAACCATTTTATACCAATTGACCTAGATGCTCCTGAGACACTAAAATGATATCTCTGCCTTTTAAAATCTGATTTGCCAGTCTTTCATAATAAACTTCACACTTACATATTATTCCAGGATAACATTTTTAAGTGAACTTTGTTTAGGTCAAACCTTGAAAGATAATCATCATTCAGTAATTATCAGTCATTTAATAAAATTCTACCATTTAATAAATCTAGGCACTGTGCTGGACACTGGGAATAAAAAGATGCTACATTGAAATAGTTCAGGGGGAATAGATAGACAAAAAGAGAGAATAAAAAAGCACATGTGGGAAAATGTTAACAATCGAGAAATTTGGGTAAAGGTAAATAGGAGTGCTTTGTAATATTTTACAACTTCTCTGCAAGTTCAAAAAAATGTTTTTAAAAAGTCCTACAAAAAAGAGCAAGCAAATAGAATATAAATGATGATACCAGCTTATTTAGAATGCCATGTTATAAAAGGGGCTTTCAAACTTATTTTTTTAAAGGAATGACTCCTGAATATGTTAATGGGCATTGTCTTAGTTATCTAGTGCTGCTGTAACAGAAATACCACAAGTGGATGGCTTCAACAAACAGAAGTTTATTGTCTCACAGTCTAGTTGGCTAGAAATCCAAATTCAGGGCATCAGCTCCTGGGAAGGCTTTCTCTGTTGGCTCTGGAGTAAGGTTCTTGTCATCAATCTTCCCCTGGACTAGGAGCTTCTCAGCGCAGGAACACTGGGTCCAAAGGACAAGCTCTGCTCCCGGTGCTGCTTTCTTGGTGGTATGAGGTCCCCCACTCTCTGCTCACTTCCGTTTCCTTTTATCTCTTGTAAGATAAAAGGTGGTGCAGGCCACACCCCAGGGAAACTCCCTTTACATTGGATCAGGGATGTGACCTTAGTAAAGGTGTTATAATCCAACCCTAATCCGCTTCAACATAAAATTGCAATCACAAAATGAAGGACAACCACACAATATGGAGAATCATGGCCTAACCAAGTTGACACATATTTTTGGGGGACACAATTCAATCCATGACAGACATTTAGAGGAAAATGTGTTCCAAAGTCTAGTAAGTTTGCAAATGCATACTATGCACCTCTCCTAGACACTCCAGTGTACATCTTAGCATATTCAAGGATCTGAGAAGTACCACAGGAAAGCCAACTATTTTATTCTGTGTTTAGCTCAGGATTTCTCAATGTATTTGACCACAGAGCTCATTTTTGGAGTGACACCTATTAAAATACAGTTTGAGGGATGCCATTATAAGATAAGGAATATCACCTCAATTTATGTGCATTCAATTTCACTTGGAAGAAGCAATCCAATTATAATACTGTACATGCAGTTGCATTTACACAAATATAGTTCCAGTTGGTGCACATATACCTTTGTGTGCAGGTATAGACATGTGGCGCCCTTTTTAATTAGAAACTCTTAGTTCTTTAACATGGTATTTATTGAGTCTCATGCTGAGATAGTTTGTGTTTATGTAATTTCCCAGGACTAATTGCTGAGTTTTTAGAACAGTCTTTCACTAAGCTCTAATGAGTACAATTAAATAAACCACTAAAATAAAACAAATTATCAACTCAGCCACCTATTGTGAATTGGTTGATCCTGAAGTACCTGATATAAAATAGACATGCAAGACTGTTGGCTTTTTGCCCAAGATTGCTAGGGGCAAGATCATCCAAGTAATCTCTTTTTGCTCCGCTTGAGTCTTTCCTCAAAATTCCCCAAGAGTAGAAGGTGACTTCAGAAATACAGCATCAGGTTTTTCTTTACACCAGTAATGAAATGCCTGTTACACTTAACTTTCACTGTATGTTTAATAGTAAAATGTTGTATCTGAATTCTTTCAAAAATTCTAAGAAGTAGTTAAGAGCAATTTTTCTTTCATTAAGAAATATTTTCAATAAGAATCTTGAGTAAGATGCCTTATTTCTTAAAAAACAAAAGCATTTCTTGGAAGTGAAATCAGAGAATGTTAATTTTTAAAGTCCATATGTATTTAATATTGTATTCAGATATATTGATTAACTTCTATATTTTGCTTCTTTTTGTAAGCACATTTAGAGTCCATGCCAAACACCTGAGCAAAAATGGAAATACTTATCCAGTTTTGTAAGACATATAATGAATTGTCTCCATAATACTATGTCATTACTAGTGAGTGAAAAAATATTTCTTAACTGAAGTAAATTATGTATGTAAACTAATAGAACAGAATACAATGATTCAGGGAATTTTGTATATGCAAAGTAGAGTTTTTTATTCTTCAAACTGATTAAAGATAGATTTATTTTAAGTCATAACTGGTTGGCTGTAACCATGTTAGTTTTTTTTCCCCCTGGGACAAATAGTCAAATATCTTATGAGCATTAAATATACCAATACTAGTAGAAAATTCATTCTGGAATCTCCTATTAGGTTTTCTATGCCCCTTTCTCCTTCTAAGAGATTTCTCCCATCTCACTTTAAAAAAATTTTTTTTTTTTAATCTCAGTCTCAATTCTCAAAATTTTCCTTCTGGGTTGTAAAAAAGGGGGGGAAAATCAACATCCCTCTATTTTGTATTCTTATACTTAATTTGCAAACAATTTTGTTGTCTGTTATCTCATACGCTAAGAAGAGAATTTAGAGTCTCTTTTTTTTTTTTTTAAGCGTGTTCCTCATGGGTGATATTTTTTGTTTTGATATGCCTGTCTAATCTTTGAAAAGTGGGCTTCAGGAATGGTTTCCATTCTGGATTAGCAGGGTGTCCGGGTGCCATAGTTTCAGGGGTTCCTCCAGTCTCTGTCAGACAAGTAGATCTGGTCTTTTTACATGAATTGAATTCTGTTCTACATTTTTCTCCTGCTCTGAACGGGACTCTGTTGTGATCCTTGTTAGGGTGGTCATTGGTGTTAGCCAGGCACCATCTAGTTCTTCTGGTCTCAGGTTGGTGGAGTCTCTGGTTCATGTGGTCTTTTAAGTAGTCCTTGTGTCTTTGGTTTTATTCATTCTCCTTTGCTCCGGGTGGGATGGGACCAATAAATGTATCTTAGATGACCGCTAGCAAGCTTTTAAGACCTCAGGCGCTACACCAAAGTGAGATGTAGAATATTTTCTTTATGAACTATGTTATGCCAATTGACCTAGATGTCCCCAGAGACTATGGTTCCCAGGCCCTAGCCCCAGCTACTCGGTCCTTCAAAGTGTTTAGACGTGTCTAGGAAACTTCAATGCCTTTGCTTTGGTCCAGTTGTACTGACTTCCCCTGTATTGTGTGTTGTCCTTCCCTTCACCAAAGTTGACACTTGTCTACTACGTATCATTATCCTCATTTATCATAACAAAAAAGCATTAACTGAGGTGTTTATGGAGTCCCTGGGTGGGTTAACGTGGTTAACATGCTCACTTAATACACTAAACTGCTAACGAAAAAGGTTAGAAGTTTGAACCACCCAGAGGCACGTTGGAAGAAAGGCCTGATAATCTACTTTCAAAAAATCAGCCACTGAAAACCCTATGGAGCACAGTTCTACTCTGACACACATGGGGTTGCCATGAGTCAGAGTCAACTTGACTGCAACTGGTGGGAAAGAGTTTATATTAAATATTGTAGTCAACCTAAGTTTCTGATCCTTTCTCATATCTTGGTTTTGGCCACTTTTGACTATATTTTTACCTATTAACAAATTATTAAAAACTCAACCTTAGATTAAACAGAAGGTTATAATATACCTAATCCAAAGACACAAGAAAACAAATAGCCATACACCACAAGTCTTTTCTGTGTAATACCTTATCTCCAGTTCATTTTCCAATCTATTGGTATTTTCATCATTGAAAGTAACATTTAGTAATGGAAAATGTACATTAAAAAGACTACATATCAATTTAAGAACAGATGGAGGCATGTAGCCAGTAGGTATTAAAGGAAAATCCCTTAGAGGAGCCAATTCTGTGATGTCTAGTTTCTTTTATAAGAGTTTTTCTTTATCTCTCCCATAGTAATAATAATAAAAATAAAAATAAAAGTAAGAGCCTAGTTCAAAGTATAATCAGTCTTTCATGGTAAGGACAATGGATGGAAGCAAATGCCCTTTGATTAAATAGATTACTGTTTGACTTCTTAGTAAATAACAACAAAATAGAAGTCTAGACCTTTTCAAGTTCATGTGGGTATGGTTTATTTTAGCTGAATTAAAATGGTATATGCATTTTGAACTCTTGCAGCTTAAATATTTTTAGAAGGCTCTTTGGAAATAATTTTAAAATAACTCAACTTCATTCATGCACCAAAGCATGGAAAATTGAAAGCAAATCAAGTCCCCCAGAATACATATTTGCCTTCAGCATCGCCTTGTACCTGTAGCTTTGATTCTGAAATTGCCCTTGCATGCATTTGTTTTGAAGTCACTTTTGATAGGGGGAGGTATGTGCTACAATATAAAGATAAGCAGGGAATGAACTGTGGAAGAAAAATCTATTGGTTCCAAAACTCAAAGAGAGTAATGGCATAAGCACTGCACGCTTGTCCCTTTTCCAGTTTACAATTTCTTCTATTCCAGATCATGCCATACGATTACTGAAAGTTTGAACCAGAATATTCTACATCTGTTCTAGTTTATTGGTACAAAGAATTATTTTTTTTCTTACCTACAATTTCCTGAGAAAAATAATCCTTTCTCACAAATGTCCTCTGCTAGGATGATCCAACAATGGCAGCTAGGATTTTGCAGTAGGAAGACTGAGATGTAATGCTTTTCTACTGACAATGCCAGTTGGCCCTTGCTTCAATCACGATGTCCCTTTAAAGTCATCATTTTGGCTTCTTCCCCATGGTTGGGACAATGTAGTCTTGTCAGATACACACAAAGCATAAAAATACAAAACAACATCTCTACCCCTGAGCTTAATCCTAATTATGTAGTTCTCCTAGTAGGTAATAGCGGTAAAAATCACAGCTAACCTTTACTATTATTTCACATTTACTTACTCTCTGTGTGACCTTGAACAAGTTAAACTTAGTTAGCTTCCCTTGGCCTCACTTTCCTTATCCAATAAGCTACTACTGTGCATTTCAATTCCTGAAACTGCTTTGAGGGAATTTATACTATCTCTCCAACTTTAATTTAAAAGAGGCTGCCCAGTGCGGATTGGAGTCCTGGTGGTGCAGCGGTTAAGAGCTCGACTGCTAACCAAAAGGTTGGCAGTTTGAATCCACCAGCTGCTCCTTGGAAACCCTATGGGGCAGTTCTATTCCTTCCTATAGGGTCACTGTGAGTTGGAATTGACTCGAGGGCAACGGGTTTGGTTTTGGTTTGGCATGGTGCGTATATGCTGTGGTTAGAAGGAGGACACACCTACCTCCCTTCTTCCCAGATACCTGCCGTAAACACCTTAATGAGGTAAGGCTGCTGGCAAGAGACAGGTCAGCCCCTGAGTCAAGAGAACACAGAGATTCTGCTTGAAACTAGAGAAGAGAAAAAAGAGGAAAAATAATATCTCAAGAAATCATCCTTCCACGCAAACATCCTACTAGCTGAAGAATTTGAGGCAGCTTATCTCCAAAGGAGTCCTGGTGGCATAGTGGTTAAGAGCTTGGCTGCCAACCAAAAGGTCGGCAGCTGGAATCCACCAGCTGCTCCCTGGAAAACCCATGGGGCAGTTCTACTCTGTCCTACAGGATCACTACTAGTCAGAATTGACTCGACAGCAATGGGTTTAGTTTAACTCCAAAAGTCCTTGCTCAAATTATATGGTAAAATATGTGCCTCTTAAGATATGGTATGAAAAATAATTTTCATAAATCTACACATGATACTTTGAAATACATCTTTTACCTTCTTTTATTTTGATCAAGGGAGGAGAGAGAAGTTCATTTTGCTAACAAATAAAGGGAAGTAACACAAACCACATTTCAGTTTTGTTCTTTTAGAAGGCTTTGGGATACGCGAAAGTGCCTGGAAAATTCCAACAGACTGTTGCTATCCAGTGAATCAGAACAGCTTCTTCAGCAGTTGAAATCAGTCTATATAACACTTTTCTTCAATAAAAGAGGGCCTTGTTTTGTAACTGGCCTGGGTGCTTCTGATTTTATTGGAACTATACTAAGAAGCTGGTTTGCTGTGAATTCCTGCCTTGTGGCTGAAGGTGCACAAAAGTCAATACAGGGCCTGAGCCGCTGTTAGGTTTCACGCCCCCAAAGTCCCAGGTGGAATTAAATGTCCTTAAGTAGACTGCTTTGAAATCCTAGTTTTTAAAGCATGCTTTTCAGAGCAGCAAAGCACAAATGACTGTGTGTATATTTACTGCACTTTTATGTATCCTGTATATAAAAGCTGTATTGAACATTTATGAGGGCTCTCCTCTGAAAAACTGCAGATTATAATAGAAAGTATGTTTTTGCATTTTTACGAAAACCTCAGACTCCAATAGACTGAGGGCTTGATGCAGCCAAGAAATAGAAAGAGGGAGCTGGCTACCACAATATGTAGTTTTCCTGGAACAAGTCAATCTGTTTCACTCACTCAGGCCTTGAGGCAAAGGAACAAAAGTGCCCAAGCAGTTCCACCTCTGCCCACATCTGCCCACACTCCTGCTCTCTATCCACAGACAGCAAGTCTGGGAGAAAGAAGCTAAGCAGATGCTCTCTTCAAGTAAGGTAAAGGGGAATGCTGGGAGCCCTTTTAACCTTTCCCCATCATATATCCAGTACATTTCCTCAGCTTTGAAACTATAAAACTATTCTAAGTTGTGCAAAGAGCACAGGTCTAATTGTAAATGGCCTCCAAATGTTTACATTAAATAAGTCGATTTTTTCCAAAGTAATCTAGAAACAAATGTTTACTGTTTATTGTTTGAAAATGTTTACATATACTTAATTCCCTCCCATTCGTCTGCTTGTTTCAGACAGGGTCCAATAAGGAAAGCTCTCTGATTATCACAAAAAGGGAAATCAATGCAGAGAATTAGTTACGCAGATTATAGATGAGCTAAAAGTCAAACAGGAGATAGTCAGCCAACCCAGAGAGTAAAACAGCAGAAAAAAACAAAGGTAGGTAGTGGTGTTACCAGAAGCCAGAGCCAGGCCACATGCCAGTAGGTGGCACCATGATTGGCCTGTCCACTGGGAGCTGAGTCGTAGCGGAGATGCAGTCCTTGCTGGAAAAGCTACCCAAAGCAGAGAACTATCCTGTATGCTCTCTCTTCCTCCTGCATCCCCCACAGCCTCTCACTAGTACCTTGCACTGGCCAAAACTGCCAGAAGCCAGCTGACACAGGAGTCTGGGAATCACAGTCACATGAGTCAGCCCCACTGCCATAGAGAGCAGAGTAAGGAATGAAAAATGAATCTGAGGGCACACTGAAATCACATTGTTCTTGACCATTCTCTGACTTCCAAAAGCAATACATACACACACACACACACATATACATATATATATATATATGTATGTATATGCACGTATAAATATACTATAAAGTCTCTAGCATCCTGGATATTGGGGAAGATTATGTTCGGAAGACTTCAGCAGCCAAAGAAACTTCGATCTCCTGGCTCAATGCCACTCACCTATGGTATGATCAGGAGTCCCTAGGTGGTACAACCGAAAGGTTGGAGGTCTGAGTTCGCCCAGAGGCACCTTGAAAGACAGGCCTCGCAATCTACTTCCAAAAACTCAGTCACTGAAAACCGTACGGGGCAATTTTTTTTTATTTTATTGTACTTTAGATGAACGTTTACAGAACAAATAGTTTCTCATTAAACAGTCAGTACACATATTGTTTTATGACGTTGGTTAACAACCCCATGACATGTCAACACTCTCCCTTCTCAACCTTGGAGGACATTTTTTTTTTTTGGTGAAAATATACACAGCCGAAGATAGACCATTTCAAAAATTTCTACACGTACAATTCAGTGACATCGATTACATTCTTCCTATGGAGCAATTTTACTCTGACACACCTGGGATCACCATGAGTTGGAATCAACTTGATGGCAACTGGTTTATGGAAGTATCAAAATCTCTGTCCAGCAAGACCCATTGAAGACTCATCCAGTTGCCTTTGCTTGATTTTCTTGACATTCTTTCAATATTTTCTCAGACTCACACAGTGTCTTAGTCATAGTTCTCTAGAGAAACAGAACCAGTGAGACATATATATAGAAAGAGAGAGATTTACTTCAAGGGATTGGCTCACACAATTATGGGAGCTGGCAAGTCCAAATTTTGTAAATCATGTAACAGAATCTCCACTGGCTCACAGGATTGTGAGGGATGAGGGGAGGATGGTAAATCTAAAATCTGTAGGTCAAATGGAACAGAATTCAGAACCCAGGTGTAAATCCATCCACCTACGGTCACCTGATCTTCAACAAGGGCCTATAGTCCTTCAAATGGGGAAAAGACAGTCTTTTTAACAAATGGTGTTGGCAAAACTGGATATCCATCTGAAAAAAATGAAACAGGACCCATACCTCACACCGTATACAAAAACTACTTCAAAATGGATCAAAGACCTGAATATAAAGCCAAAAACTATAAAGTTCACAGAAGAAAAAATAGGACCAACGCTACAGGCCCTAATACACGGCATTAACAGGATACAAACCATAACCATCAACCCACAAACCCCAGAAGATAAGCAAAATAACTGGGATCTTCTAAAAATCAAACACCTACGCTCTTCAAAAGACTGCACCAAAAGAGTAAAAAGAGAACCTACAGACTGGGAAAAAATTTTTGGGCATTACAAGTCAGACAAAGGTCTAATCTCTATAATCTACAAGGAAATCCAACACCTCTACAACAAAAAGACAAATAATCCAATTAAAAAATGGGCAAAGGAAATAAACAGACGCTTCACAAAAGAAGACATTCGAGTGGCCAACAGACACATGAGGAAATGCTCATGATCACTAGCCGTTAGAGAAATGCAAATTAAAACCACAATGAGATACCCATCTCACCCCAGCATTACTGGCACAAATCAAAAAATCTGGAAATAACAAATGCTGGAGAGGCTGTGGGGAGATCGGGACTTTTATGCACTGCTGGTGGGAATGCAAAATGATATAACCATTTTGGAAAATGAAATGGCACGTCTTTAGAAAGCTAGAAATAGAAATACCATACGATCCAGCAATCCCACTCTTTGGAATATATCCTAAAGAAATAAGAGCCGTCACTCGAATAGACATATGCACACCCACGTTCATGGCAGCATTGTTCACAACAGCAAAAAGATGGAAACAACCTAGATGCCCATCAATAGATGAATGGATAAACAAACTATGGTACATACACACAATGGAGTACTATGCAATGATAAAAAGAACAATGATGATTCTGTGAAGCATCTCATAATATGGATGAAACAGGAGGACATTATGCTGAGTGAAATAAGCCAATCACAAAAGGACAAATATTGTATGAGACCTCTATCGTAAAAACTCATGAAAAA
Source organism: Trichechus manatus latirostris (assembly GCF_000243295.1). Classification (NCBI taxonomy): domain Eukaryota; kingdom Metazoa; phylum Chordata; class Mammalia; order Sirenia; family Trichechidae; genus Trichechus; species Trichechus manatus. The sequence goes on along the minus strand of NW_004443946.1, from coordinate 11,037,941 downwards.
GTTTACACACAAAAAGTAACAATCTTTGTTGGTTAGGAGGGATGGGAAGGGTGGAGGGGAAATACTAAATAGGCAATAGATAAGTGGTATCTTTGGTGAAGGGTGAGACAGTACACAATACTGGGGAAATCAGCACAACCTGTACAAGGAAAGGTCATGGAAGCTCCATAGATACATCCAAACTCCCTGAGGAACTGAATTGCTGGGCAGAGGGCTGTGGGGACCATGGTCTCAGGGAACACCTAGCTCAATTGGCATCACACAGTTTATAAAGAAAATGTTCTATATTCTACCTTGGTGAGTAGCATCTGGGGTCTTAAAAGCCTGTGAACAGCCATCTAAGAAACTCTACTGGTCTCACCCCTTTGGGAGCAAGGGAGAATGAAGAGAACAGAATACGAGGAAAAGATTAGTCC
>NW_004443946.1:11008731-11037251 GCF_000243295.1 Trichechus manatus latirostris | reverse complement strand
TTGTTAACCATTGTCATAGGGCAACATGTGTACTAACTGTTTAATGAGAAACTATTTTGTTCTGTAAACATTCATCTAAAGTGAGAATAGCAGCACAACTGGAAGAACGTAACCGATGTCACTAAACTGTGCATGTAGAAATTTTTGAAATGGTGTATCTTTGGCTATGTATATTTTCACCAAAAAAAAAGTCAAGAAGGGAGAGGGTTGACATCTTGTGGGGTTGTTGACCAATGTCATAAAACAATATGTGTACTGACTGTTTAATGAGGAACTATTTCTTCTGTAAACCTTCACCTAAAGCACAATAAAAAAGGAAAAAAAAATTCTGTAGGTGAGGCATCAAGCTGGAGACTTTTGCAGCTTTGCATTCCAAGATCCATAGATCAGGTGACAAGAAGAATACAGAGTTGGGAATGAGAGTGAGTTCTGCCGAAATACCTATGTATAGCCTCAAGGCAGACAATACCCTAAAGAAACTTCCCTTTTGACTAATTGATTGATAACCTTAGATCACATTATGGAAAGTGATTATAGTGCATTATACTGTGAAACAACAACTAGTCTAGTATTTGGTCAAACCCGTGGGAATCATAATGTAGCCAAGTTGGCAGGTAAAATTAACCATCACACACTGGAACTATTATGCAGCATTTTTATGAGCCATCACAAGGAAAATTGGCTGGGAGAAGAGTCCAGAGCTGATAGGATGCTTTTGACACATGTCTTCCAGAGTTTTGAGATATAGGGAGAGAAAAGAAGGGATGAGGGAAGTATGAATGAGTGGTGAATATCTCCTGTTCTCTTTGGAAAGTAACTGGAGTAGAGAAATACCTTTTCCTTTTTGAGAAGAAAAAATATACCTAGAAAAAACATTTTTGCTATCCATGGGTGGGGAGCAAGGGCAGTTGAGTAGAAAGCAGCTGGAATGCATCTGCAATGGGAGTGGACAAAAATGCTTTTTCAGTGCCATCAGTAAATCATTGCTGTGAGAAAGCCAAAACAGCAAGCTCTTCATCACCACAGCAGCTCTTCCCCAAGACATTTTCCAGCCTCACATGTGCATCCAGAACGCTTCCCAGCTGTTTGGCAGTGTCTGAGTTCTTCTCGTCTCTAACCAGAATCTCAGACCACAATGGAGCCACAGTGTCATCAGCAGATCTTCCCATCAGATGCCCTAGAGGGGTACAGCAGTTCTGGGCAAGTCCAGTGGAGATAAAACGCGACACTGGCGAAAGTGAATACAGACAGGAAACTATTGTCTTCAGTATTAGTTCCATAACTGACATCTATTGCACACTTGCTGTGTGTCAGGCTTTCTGCCACCTTACTGAATCTTCACAACAGCCCTATGCGGTAGCTGCTATTATTTTCCCTATTTCGCAGACAGGATCCTAGGACTTCAAGATTGGCTCTTATGTCCAGAGTCCCATAACTAGTAAGTTCTTGGCAGATTTGCAACTCGAACTTAGGTCTGTCTCTCCCGCAGACTCGAAGTTCTTTATCACTATCTTCTGTATATCAGCTGTAAGGGAAACTCAGCGGACAGTTTGTAAGTCCAGTATTAACCAGGCTTGCAAACACTCGCATGGGAGATGTGATTTATGGAAGAGGTAGTAAAACAGAGCCATTACTTGTTATGTTCTCTCTGTGTAATGTTTGAGTGCAGAATAATCAGTGAACTCTTGCTATTTATTTAGTCTTAATGACTGAATCATGTGATATCCACTGATGTTCTAGAAGCTTCTATGTCCTCAAACATTCCAGCTACCCAAACACTAGAGAATAAACACTCCATTTCTGCAATTTTTCTTTCTAGAACTTCTCAGCTGAAATCACCAAAACTTGGAATCTGTAGGCTCAGATCTTTGCCAGTTAGGGGTGAGTCCTAACAGCATTTTCAGAGAAGGTCACTTATTTCACTCTTTTTTGCCCAGGATCCACCTGCCTGTGATGAGCACTTGTCATCTGAGTGCCCATCCAGTTCTACTCTGCTCCAGCCCATATACTTTTGCTCTCATTTCTGCTGCACTGCTGGAGTCCAGATGACTCATCTGAACTGTGAAGACTTCTTACTGGGAGTTGCCCCTGTCCCTTACATTCTTACAACATTTATCGAAGTAAAACAATTACTAAAGAATGACAAATACATCACACATATACTACCATTTCCCCTTCCCACACACACAGCTAGGGTAATCATATGATGTAGTATCTAAAGCAGGATACTTCGGAGAGTGAAAAGGAGTGCTAAATTACATCATGGTAACAGGTGCAAACTAGGGAGGTCCCATAGCAGACATCGCTAATTGATTCTATCCTTCTGAACAGGGTTCCAGGAAGCCCTTCCAAGATGAAAACTATGTAATTATGTAATTGGCTCCTGAGGACACTCACTGCTTCTATTTATGTGCATGCAACTTATTTCAATTTTTCAGCAGGGACTTAAGTGTTTACTATGCACGCTTCCAGATGGGGAGCAATTTACATTTGTTGTTGTTGTCTTTGAGACTATACACAGCAAAACATAAACCAAAAACCAAACCTGTTGCCGTCAAGTCAATTCCAACTCATAGTGACCCTATAGGACGGAGTAGAACTGCCCCATAGGGTTTCTGAGGAGCGGCTGGTGGATTCAAACTGCTGACTTTTTGGTTAGCAGCTGCGCTCTTAACCACTGTGCCACCAGGGCTCCAACAGCAAAACATAAAATATATCAATTCAACAGCTTCTACATGTACAATTCAGTGACATCGATTACATTCTTCGAGTTGTGTAGCAATTCGCACCCTGCTTCTCTGAGTTGTTCCTAGCAATTTACTTTTTAAAGAAAAGGAAGACATATTCCCTGCTCACAGACAGGTTATAAGGTAGTTATGAAGAAAGGACAACACAAATGTGTTTTATTATTATAAAGATTATCTTCCATAAATGAATTTCCCTGGGCAGGTCAGAAGAATAGGTACCCATTTGTAAGCAGGTTAGGCCTGAACTTAAACATTCCACTGAGTTTCATTTGGAGTTGATATAAAATACATCCCAGGTGTTAGAGTCGGAAAGTCCTGGATTCAAGTTCTGAAGCTACTAGTTATGTAAAATAGAAAATAAATGCGCAAGAATGGATAATGCTTTAAAAGTGGAGAAAAGGAAGAGAATAATTCTGTTCAGAGACATCTGTCATATTGTAGTGCTTTATATATTTTCTTTTTTTAAATAATTTCTTTAGATTAAAAAATTACAAAGGAATACAAAGAAGAAAATAAAAAGATCTACAATCCTAATACGCAGATCCCCACTGCTGATATTTAAACACAACAACAACAAAATTAATATAGCTACGTGACTAGAAAGTTCAAACAATTAAGAAAGGATAAAATAAGAGATAAAAGTCTATTTTCCCTTCCTAGTCTCTCTCCCTGAGGAAGCCATTGTTATATTTTCTCGTGTATCCTTCCAGGAAAACAAATATGCATTTATCCGCACCTTGCTTTTTTCACTCAATAATGTATCTTGGTGGTCTTTCCATGTCAGCACGTACAATCTCCTTTATCTTTTTATCAATAGCAAACTAGTCCATCACATGCATGTAGTATAATTTATTTAACTAACCCCTCATATTTGTTTTGTTTGTATGTTTTTGCTCCTATAAACAATGCTGTAGTAACATTTGACCCTCTTTAAGTGAATTTGGCTTAACTTCACAGGCTTATTAAGAAAGAAAATAAAAATACGCTATTGGTATTTTCACTTGGTCTCCAGAGTCCATTCATCATCTCCCATTGTCCATTTTCTCCAGCTTCTCCTCACTTTCAGTTTCTTTGTCCTTAATCCCCTTGTTTTTGGCAGGCAATCTTCTCTTCCAAAGTTTGCCTGGCCCCCTTGATGAATGAACTTCCTTTGGACTTGCTGTCCTAGCTTTAACCTCAGCATCCTCCCCAGGGCCCACCTGTCAACACCTGCCCTCTGGCTACACAACCCTCAAAGGTGAAGCATTCTCCTTGGATACTTAAACTTCACCTTATAGATTCCTATGAAGAGAATGGAAATTTGAAGGGAAGACTTCTCAGATGAGATTTTACATAGACTTTAAAGGACAGGGTGGATTTTAAAAGGCAGGGCAAAGTCCTCAGGGGAGGACTAAACAACTTCTCCAGATACTTTGCAATGCATGACTCTGTATAAGGCAGGTATTCTGTACCAAGTCAACTCATCTAGCAAGATTTTTCTAAAAGCCACATGAGTACCTGGGGGCCAGTTTAATGTTAATTAAATCATGATAAATATTCTCAAGCCAGATAAACTGTCTGTGTCGTTTCAGAGAGCCTACAGAGCACTATAATGACCCAGAAGCAGAGGCCCAGGGGCAGAGGTGAAGAGCTTGTGCAGAGTCAGTCTCTTGGGGAGATTCAGATGCAGGGTTAAAGATTTTGTGAAGAATTATGATTCATTGTGCGAGAATGGTTGCACAACTCGAAGAATATAATCAATGTCATTGAACTGCATGTGTAGAAACTGTTGAATTTGTTTATGTTTTGCTCTGTATATTCTTAACAACAACAGCACAAATAAATTATAAAAATAAAAAAAAGAATTATGATTCCTTGTGATGAATAAGGAAAGCTAGAGCAAACCCACTCTGCCAAAATGAAAGAGCCTCTAAAGGCCTGACAACAGAGGCAATTCTGCCTGCCAACGCTGTAGAATAATTTATGAACCACACAGCAATTCAGAGTGGTTTAACAACAATTACTGGATGATAAATGCATACTTGGAAATGTTACTGTTTCTGCACTAACATAATGATGTCAAATTAACTGATTCTAGTTTATTCCTATATCCGACCGTTTGAGAAGACATATCAGTTAAATATTCATAAGCACAAAACCTACTTGTTGAAGATCTTAAACAAGTCCTTGAAGTCCTTGTTTCTTAAAAGACTTCTTGAGCAAGAACACCCTATTTGGGAAAAATGTAGAATCTGCATGGCCAAGGATGGATTGATTGGGTTTTTACACTTACCTAGTGTGGTAGGTGGAGCCCTGGTGGTGCAGTGGTTAAGCATTTGGCTGCTAACCAAAAGATTGGCAGTTCAAATCCAGGAGCCACTCCTTGGAAACTCTATGAGGCAGTTCCTCTCTGTCCTATAGGGTTGCTTTGAGTTGGAATGGACTTGATTCCAATGAGTTTAGTGTGGTAGGTGGTGTACCTGGGTAGTGAAAACAGTTAATGCACTGGGCTCCTAACCAAAAGGTTGGGAGTTTGAGTCCACCCAGAGGCACCTCAGAAGAAAGGCCTGGCAATCTACTTCTGAAAAATCAGTCAGTGAAAACGCTACGGAGTGCAGTTCTACACTGACTCACATGGGGTCACCCTGAGACAGAGTAGACTTGACAGCAATTGGTAGGCAAAATAATGGCCTCCTAAAGAAGTCTACATCCTAGTTCACAGAACCTGTGAATATGTTAACTTACATGGCAAGAGGGGCTTTGTAGATGTGATTAAGTTAAGGACTTTGAGATGGGGAGATTATCCTGTATTATCTGAGTAGGTCCACTGTAATCACAAGGGTCTTCATAAGGGAAAGAGTAAGGCAAAAAGAGTCAGAATCAGAATCAGATGACAGAAGCTGAGGTCAGAGTGATGCAAGGAAGCAGCTATGAGCCAAGGAATGCAGGTGGCTTCGAGAACCCAGAAAAAGGCAAAGAAATGGGTTCTTCCCTACAGCTTCAGAAGGAACACAACCCTGCCAACACCTTGATTTTAGCCCAGGGAAACAAAGTTTGAACTTCTGACATCTAGAACTGTATAATAATAAATTGGTGTTGTCTTGTACAAAGAAAGGTCATGGAAGCTCCATAGACACATCCAAACTCCCTGAAGGACTGATTTGCTTGGCAGAGGGCTCTGGGGACCATGGTCTCAGGGAACATCTAGCTCAATTGGCATAACACAGTTTATAAAGAAAACGTTCTACATTCTACCTTGGTGAGTAACATCTGGGGTCTTAAAAGCCTGTGAGCAGCCATCTAAGATACTCCACTGGTCTCACCCCTTTGGGAGCAAGGGAGAGTGAAGAAAACAAGAAACAAGGAAAAGACTAGTCCAAAGGACTAATGGACCACAACTACCATGGCCTCCCCAGACTGAGTCCAATACAACTAGATGGTACCTGGCTACCACCACTGACTGCTCTGACTGGGATCACAACAGAGGGTCCCAGACAGAGCCGGGGAAAAATGTAGAACAAAATTCTAACTCACAAAAAAAGACCAGACTTACTGGCCTGAGAGAGACTAGAGAAACCCAGAGAGTGTGGCCCCCTGGACACCCTTTTAGCTCAGCAATGAAGTCACTCCCGAGGTTCACTGTTCAGCCAAAGATTAGACAGACCCATAAAACAAAACGAGACTTATGGGGCACAACAGTCCAGGGACAAGGACTAGAAGGCAGGGGGGACAGGAAAGCTGGTAATAGGGAACCCAAGGTTGAGAAGGGACAGTGTTGACAAGTCGTGGGGGTTGTTAACCATTGTCATAGAACAATATGTGTACTAACTGTTTAATGAGAAACTAAACCTTTGTTCTGTAAACCTTCATCTAAAGTACAATAAATAAATAAATAAATAAATAAATTGGTATTGTTTAAAAAAAATTAAGTTTGTGACAATTTGTTCAATAGGAAACTAACATAGCTAGTATCTTGTAGCGTTTCATTCGTTTCCTCATAAGTTTAGAACACTGAAGCCAGAGAGTCCAATAGCCAAGTCCAATATTCAAGGAAAGTTCAACAAATCCTATTTAACAGATCATGAGAAAGATGTCACAGAAATCCAAGTGAAAGCAACAGAAACATGGAATAATACATATGCTTTACACCATCTTGGGGCTCTGGTGCACTGGTTAAGAGCTCAGCTGCTAACCAAAAGATTGGCAGTTCAAATCCACCTGCGCTCCTTGGAAACCCTATGGGGTAGTTCTACTCTGTTCTATAGAGTCGTATGAGTCGAAATCCACTTGACGGCCATGGGTTTTTGTTTTTGTGTTTTTTTGGTTTTTATACCATCTTAGCCCAGAGCCCTCTTTGATTAGTTGACAATTCGATTCCTTTAAACATTTCAGTTTCTCTTACAGATTCATGTTAAGTTCACTATAGCCCCGTAGCAGGCTCTCTCTAGAGAAATTTCTTCCACTTATTTCACGGGAATCTGAATAGTTTAAAGGTAATAAATTTAAAATTTTAGACTTTTGAATACTCATTTTTAGATGTTGGGATAGATGCTTTGTGGTCTCTCTTCCTATTTTCCTGATAATTTCCATTTCTTTGGGAATTGCCCCTTGTTCCCCAGTGTCTTAGTTATCTAGTGCTGCTCTAACAGAAATACCACAAGTGGATGCCTTCAACAAAGAGAAATGTATTCTCTCATAGTCTAGTAGTGTACAAGTCCAAATTTAGGGCATCAGCTCCAGGGGAGTGCTTTGTCTGTCAGATCTGGTGTCATCAGGCCTGTGTCATCAATCTTCCCCTGGTCCGGGAGCTTCCCCGGGCAGGAACCTCAGGTCCAAAGGATTTGCTCTGCTCCTGGCACTACTCTTTTGGTGGTAAGAGGTTCCCACGTGTCTCTGCTCACGTCTCTCTTTTATATCTCAAAAGAGATTGGCTTAAGACACTATCCAATCTTGCAAACCTCATCAGTATAACTACCACTAATCCACCTTATTAGATTATAGTGGTTGAGTTTACAACACATAAGGAAATCACATCAGATTACAGAATGGTACACAATCATACAATACTGAGAATCATGATGCAGCCAAGTTGACAGATATTTTTTGGGGACACAATTCAATCTACAACATGTAGCAAAACTAAAAAACAAAAGAGGAAAACTGGTATCATATAAAGGATGAAGAGAGAAATCATTTCAATAAGATGACATTTGTGCAGAGGCCTGAGGATAATGAGTGAGTGACAGAGGAAACAGCAAGTGCAAAGGCCCTGAGGCAGGAGTGAGCTTGGCATGTTTGTGGAACTAAAGGTCAGTGTGTCTGGAGCAGAAAGACCAGAAAGAGGGGCTGAGGAAGAGGTCAGAGTGGCATTTAAGGATCAGGTCATGGGAGGCTTGGGAGTGATGATAAGAGCTTTGGCTTTTACTCTGAACAAGACGGGAACAATTAAAATGTTTTGATCAAAGTAGTTAGTGAATGGAATCACATTTTCGAAGACTCGCCAGGCTATTGTGTGAATAAACTCTAGATGGGCTGGGCAAGGAGGGAGAAGAGTTGGGAGGCAGCTGCAATACTCAGGTGGAGATGATGGTGACATGGACCAGCGTGGAGCAACGGAGTCGTTAGATGATGGATACATCTTTAAGGTAGAGACAGCAGGATCTGCTAAAGGTTTGGATGTGGGGTGTGAGCAGACAAGAAGGAAATGGATAACCACGAGGTTTCGGCCTGATAGCTGGAGGGAGTAGAGGGGTCATTACCGAGGATGGGACAGAGGGGAGGGATTTTGGGAAATCAAGACTTTGGTTTTGAACATATCAAATTTGAGAGTATTTTTAGACAGCCACGAGGAAAACATCGAGTAGACAGTTTGCTTTATGAGTGTAGAGTTCAGGACAGAGCCCTGACTTGGACACACTCATTTAGGAGTCATTTAGGGATAGATGGAATTTAAAGCCTTGAACCTGTGGAAGATCCCTCAGGGAGCATAGATAGAGAGGAGAAAAATCTGGGCCCTGATCCCTGTGGCTCCCCAGTGCTTATAGGCCAGGAAGACAGGAAGAAGAACCAGCAACAGAGTTGAGAATGGAGGCCAGTGATGTATGAGGAGAACCAATGGGGTTTCTGCCAATAAATTCCTTTCTTTTCTGTTTAACCTAGCTTAAGCTGGTTTCTGTTATTTATGTAAGGGGATAATACATGGAGATTTTAAACAGAGATTTTCCTTTCTGAAAATTATCCCTGTTGCCCCACAGCTCTCCCCCCGACTGGATCAAGGGCATCCAGGGCTACATGGGGGAGGCAGAAACAGTTAAAAACAAAGACTTCCACTGACTTGTTCAATGATTTAAAAAAAAAAATCATAGCAGGCATACTAGTCTACAGCCAAAGCGTTTCTGATCTGTGAGAGCCAAGAGCATGAGGGAGAAGTGGTTTTGTTTTGATTTATAAAAGGGCTTGAGTGGAAGGGTGAACTGGAGACCGGCGTAGAACATGGAGTTTCTGTGTCAGCTATAATATAGGGAAGAATGCAGAATCAAGATTAATGGCAGTTTATTGCCTCATAGAAGGGAGATAAAATCCCTCCCAGGGTAGGGAGGAGGCTGTAGAAAAAGGAGAGAGAACTCTGGGGTGTTAAGATGCTAGTGTGAAGGTGTGGGGTCTGCTCTCTGGCTGCTCCTTGCCCCCCAACTATGGTTGAAAGCCCTGCTGGGGAGGGACAGATGAAGACTTCCAGACAGCTAAAGGGCTTTTCTCCCTACTTCTCATCTGCAATGCTGCAAGGGACCAACTCACAATGCATTTCCTACCAATTCAGGAGAACTATGGTGGAATGGATATGGTGGCCTCGTGTATTTAGGCAGAGAGAGAGCCTGAGCCAGTACACGCTTTCTATGCCCCACTCTGGATTCTTCAAGACCAGGACATGGCATGAATAAAATTCTGAGATATCCTCATGTCCCAGTACAGGATGTAGAAGGTGGCTGAAAGTTGAATGCTTGTAGGCCCAAGGAGTGACCAAGGCCAGGGGCAAGGGTCCCCAAGGCAGAGGACTTGGAATGGAGGACTCTGAGTGTTAGAGGAGCAGCAGTGACAATGAGAATCAGTAGGAGGGCACTCTACACACTGCCCAGGTAGATGAGTCCTAACTTAATGTGAATTCGTTTATGGAGATACTCATTTACATCCAAGCTGCAGCAATGAATTTTAAGTGATTACACTTGCAATTAAAAGATCCCTACTAAATCTAGATTTCTAAATTCTAGTTGTACGTTCTGCATTTCTTATTAAGCAACTAATCAGGTACTTTGTAAATTCTATTGAACGTAGTCGGTGACACTTTTGTCACTAATAATAAAGACAAGGCCTCAACTGTTGTTGTGTGCTGTTGAGTCAATTCTGACTTATAGTAACTGTACAGGACAGAGTAGAACTGCCCATAGTGTTTCCCAGGCTGTAATCTTTATGGGAGCAGATCACCAGGTCTTTTCTGCTGGTGGGTTTGAACTGCTGACCTTTCAGTTAGCAATCTATTGCTTAACCATTGTGTCACCAGGCCTTCTTTCCAAGGTATAGGGGTTAGGATTTACAACACATATTTTTGGAGAACATAATTCAATTAATAACCCTGCCTGATACGATACTAACAGCTCTGAGATATGCCCAGCTATGGCTACACATACTTTAATAGAAGAGCCAGGAGCAGTTTCCCAAACTCCACCTGCCCCAAAACACATCTCTACCAAACTCCATTCATTCCTGGTCTCCATTGTCTGCCCACTTGGTCTTGTGTCTAGATTCTTCCTACCTCTTTACCTAACTGCTTTGTTTTCATATTTCAACTGGATGATGTACCTGAGTTCTGGCTCTACTTTCTCCATAAGACACAAATTCTCATCATTGCATTAGAATTGGGCTGTACCACTTCCCTAAGCCTGAGACCAGAATTTCATGTTTTTCCTGGTGGGGATAAGGGACATAGTCTAAAATTATACAAGCAAACCAACTCCCTTAATTAAGCTGTTGTTCCAAGTTTTAGAACCTTCTACTTTTGTAGTTTAGAAGTTCTTAAAATAGTTCCAATTTGTTCTGATGACAGCAAAGGGAATTCCATTGGGTAGGTGGGGCACTTATATAAGAAAATTAATTAATTGTTAGTAAGTCAGGACTTCTAAGTTTAGGGTAGCCTGAAATAATTATGTGCTAAGCTGTTCATTTAAAGAAGAGCTTCAGGAAATACATCATCTTCACACAATTTGGTTGATTTTGCATGACTGAGATTTGTTTTTCTGTCTCATGTTTTAAATGCTATATTTGAATCATGTGTTTTCATGTGTTGGAAGCAGTGAAACAACAAAAACTTTAAAGATTTTACTTTTCCTTCCACAGTAATGCTCTTGTATCATCTCTGCTTCTCCTCTTACGCTACCTGATTTAGTTTCACAGACTATCCTTTACTGATCACCATAAATCCTATAGTCACTAAAAAATGCTACCGAGCAAATGCAAAATTCTCCAATTGCCCCCTTATCAAGTTATCTTGTACAAGATACTAAAATCTGTAGGCCCTATTCATGTCAAGAATTTTGTTTGCCTGAAGAATATTTCTTGTAAACATGTTTTTACAGCCTTAGGCATGGGTAAGGAGGGAGGCTGCGGAACTATTCACTGATGTAAACTTCCTTTGCTTTTTCTTTGGCTGTAGAAAACGAAAATCTTCATCTATGTCTTAACTTGAAGAGCTAAATTGCAATAAGCAGAAATTTTCAAAATACCTAGAAAGCCTCAGGACTAATAATGATCATACTGATTTAACAAAGTGATCACTGTAGCTTCTTTGCTAATTTCTGGGTTTTTCAGTATGCCTCAGGAACAGTAAAAATGGCATGGTGGCTGCATCAGACATCCTCATCTAATTTCTCAAGGGAGGAAGCAGAATCATTAGCATCAACAGTCCAAAGCTGATTCCTATGAGGCAGAGGTCAGCCATACCTCCTCTCTCCAACCTTTTTACCAATCTGATACCATCTGTCCCTTCCACAGCACTCTCTACTTCTCTGCTGGGTTCAATAATTCATTGCAATGACCACACAGAACTCACAGACAATACTCACAATTACGGGGTTTATTAGGGAAGTAATAGGCTACAATTTAGGATCAGGAACAACTCAGGATACAGTTCTTCAGTCAGGAGCTTCTTGGCGATGCTCATAGGCAGGACTCTGCCTGGCCCTTGGCCCCTCAGCCCCTTGACCCCTCAGGCCCTTGGGCCAGCCTGGCCTCTGTTCTGTTTGGGCAAGTGTTACAAAGCTCTTTAGCTCCACAGATAAGTGCCCAGAGGCACCCCACTCTGCCAGTAAGTCTTGGCCCAAGGGCGCTTAGCTCTCTCACTCTTTGGGTCGGTGAACCTAGCTCCGCCAACTGCCCGGAGGCACCCCACTCTGTCAGCAAGCCTCCTGCCTGAAGGCATTCAGCTTTCTCACTCCATGGGCTGGGAAGCCCACTGCGCCCTCTCCTGCCGTTCTCCTGGTTCTGCTGCTATCACTTCTCGCCATATCACGCTGTCTCCAGTATTACAGCTTTCTGTCTCCTGGGTCTAGGAGGTTCTCAGTGCAGGGATCCTGGGTCCAAAGGATGCGCTCTGCTCCTGGCTTTTCTTTCTTCGTGGTAGTGAAGTCCCTCCTGTCCACCTCTGGGAGGGCTCATTTTAAGATTAGTGTGATGGCAAAACTTACCAATCCCCTTGTTAGGGTTCTATACACCTCATTTGCATGGTATTATCCCCATGAGGGAGCTATGCACCTTATTTGCATTATTAGCAAGCTGCCCAATCCCCTTTGTGAGCCTTAAGCACTTTATCTGCATAGTTCTACCCAGTCATTTGGTGGGAGTTACAAGATAATGGCAAAAAGGGCATGGAAAAACAATTCATCACACCGCAGGAACCTAGCATCCATCCCCATACAGACTGGCTGTATTTTTTAAACCAAAGAACAAAATATATTACCAAATTGGTGTAAATTTCCTCATGTATACATATGAAGGCAATACCAAAATAATATTTGATAGGGTTATCCCAAGAAATTGGAATATGGCTGCTGTATTCATACCAGAGCCAAAACACACCAGGCAAACCAATAGAGGCTTTGAGGAAGCTTCATTTTACTTTAAATGCAGAGGTGTTGGTAAACATTTTCTGTAAGAGGTTAGAGAGTAAATAGTTTAGGCTTTGTGGGCTTCATGGTCTCTGGTGAAACTACTCGATTCTGCTGTTGTAGTGGGAAAACACCCATAACCAAAAAACCAAACTGGTTGTCATCAAGTTGATTTGGACTCAGAGACCTCATGTGTTCCAGGGTAGAACTGCACTCCATAAGGTTTTCATGGCTGTTACCTTTTGGAAGTAGATTGCCAGGCCTTTCTTCAGAGGGTGTGTTCAGAACTGCCAACCTTTAGGTTAGTAGTCAATCACTTAACTCTTTGCATCACCTAGGGACTCCCAAAAGCACCCATAGACAGTACAGTAAGTGAACAAGTATGGCTGTACTCAATAAAACATTTTTTTACAAAACTCATGGATGGTAGTTTGCAACCCTTCCTCTAGGATATTAAAAATATATTCTTTTATATAAAACAAACATATCACAAACAAAAACATCACCAAAAAACATAACTCTACTTTCCTGGTATTGCATGTTCCTGGTATGTACATGTTACACCTGTAAAAACATACACAAAATGTCCGTTTTCTTTCAGCTTCCTGAATTGGGTTAATGAAATTTATGTCCAAAGAGAAGGGCATTTAGTGCCATTTTGTCGTTTCTTATTTGCTAGAGTCGTATATCAAAGCAAGCCAGTTGTAACTAACAGGGTCATTTGATGGGTAAGGCCTATGTTCTAACGGAACCTCTTCTAAAAGGTAAGTGTAAGTACATTCCAGGCTATTACAAACCAAATAACCCAACGAGGACAGGTGAAGGTTAATGCCTCTGATGGTACTCAGAAAAATCAATCAGCCAAGACAAACAAAGAAAGCTGTCAATGTTAATGTTGACAAGCTGGTAGGTGGTTTTACAGAAAGAAAAAGAATTGGGTGGTGGAATATTTGGATGAGCAGTAGACGACGAAATTCTTTCTAGATCCTTGAGGTAAAGGTTCAAGTTCAGGGTTAAGGTTAATGGAATTTATTGTGAAAAGGCTTCGTTTACCACAGTCTTATGATCAGGTTCTCCTTAAGGAATTTTTTCTGGTAAATTATCAAGTTTTTAACAGGGCTTTGAACCGATTCCAACCAGTTTAGTCATGGCCAACGAAGCAAAACCGGAACAAACCCGAATTTTTATAATTTGGGTGATCTGGAATGGGAAAAATTACGGGTTGAAGACCTGGAAAGGGAGACTCAGAAGAGGTGCAGTGAGCCCTTTCCGGAGCCTAATGTGTGAGATTGGTTTATTGGCAGAACTGTGGAGAGTGACACACATTCAAAGTGGTGTGGTTGGCCGCCATCTTTGAGTGGGGCACCACTGTTTCTGACTCTGCTCAAAATCCTATTGGCAAGAGATTTGGTTGCTTTGCAACGTGTAAGCTGCCCTTGTTTTCTAAGTGGGAGATCAGATTTCTAGCAGGGCTTTGATCTATAATTTTTCCCATGCTGGTTACTGTTCCAGTTCACCCAAATTCTAAAAATTCCGGTCTGTTCTGATTTCGCTTCCTCAGCCGTGACTGAACTGGGAAGAACTGGTTCAAAGCCCTGGCTTTTAAAATCCATCCTTAAAATAATTGTGCTTGAAGTCACTAGGGTGTGGAAAATAATATTAATAGATAATATTTGAATGTTTACTGTATTATAGTATTATATATTATCTTATGTAGAATTTATTATTATTATTCCCAATTTACAGGTGAGGAAACAGGCTAAGAATGGCTAAGTAATTTATCCAAGGGCACACAGATTTTTTTTTTGAGCGCTCCCAAATTTTGTTTTTTTTTTAATTGTTGTGCTTTAAGTGAAAGTTTGAAATTCAAGTTAGTCTCTCATAACAAAAATTTATACATACATTGTTTTGTGACCCTAGTTGCTCTCCCTATACTGTGACAGCACACTCTTCCTTTCCACCCCAGATTTCCCGTGTCCATTCAACCAGCTCCTGACCCTCTCTGCCTTCTCATCTCGCCTCTGGACAGGAGCTGCCCATTTAGACTTATGTATCTATTTGAGCTAAGAAGCATACTCTTTACAAGTATCATTTTATGTCCCATAGTCCAGTCTAATCTCTGTCTGAAGAGTTGGCCTTGGGAATGGTTTTAGTTTTGGGCTAACAGAGAGTCTGGGGGCCATGTTTTCCAGGGTCCCTCCAGTCTCAATCAAACCATTAAGTCTGGTCTTTTTACTAGAATTTGAGTTCTGTGCACCACTTTTCTCCTGCTCCATCAGGGACTCTCTGTTGTATTTCCTGTCAGGACAGTCATTGTGGCAGCCAGGGACCATCTAGCTCTTCTGGTCTCAGGCTGATGAAGTCTCTGAATTATGTGGCCCTTTCTGTCTCTTGGGCTAATACTTTCCTTATGTCCATGGTGTTCTTCATTCTCTGTTATTCCAGGTGGGTTGGGACCAATTGATGCATCTTAGATGGCCGCTCACTAGCTTCTAAGACCCTAGGCACCACTCACCAAAGTAAGATGCAGAACATTTTCTTAAAATACTTTGTTATGCCAATTGACCTAGATGTCCCCAGAAACCATGGTCCCCAGACCCCCGCCCCTGCTACTCTGTCCCTCAAAGTGTTTGGTTGTATTCAAGAAACTTCTTAGCTTTGGTTTAGTGCAGTTGAAGGCACATAGATATTAAGAGACAGGGCCAGGATCTGTAAGCAGGTCTGTCTGAGTTGGGAGCCCACACCCTCAATCATTACATTAGACTGTTTTGAAGTTATTTTCTCTCCTCACTTCTTGTTGATGGCTAAATCTGTGTCACAAAGTCTTTTAAAAGTAATTTTTAAATAGATGGTAAACTGAGTTTTAACTTTCATGTTTAAAAGAAACCCAAGATCAAATTCTCCACTCACTGAGTGGGTTGAAGTTCTGTGACTGAGAAGATAGTCTTAAATTTAGACATTTTTATCCTGCCCTACCCCCACCTACCCCCCCCCAAAAAAAAAGAAAAGCAAGGGAAGAGAAAAGGTGGCAAAAGAAAAACTTTAATAACCTAAATATTTAATTAATTTCATAAATATTTAATTTAATTAACTTGTTTAAGTGAAGCCTTGGACAAAATATCTTCAGTCCAGCAACTGACAAAATTAAAATATAAAATACCAGTTAACATAAAGTTCATGATGGTAGAGAGGGACTCTCAGATACAAAGAATGAAAAAATCTGAAAAATGAATACATGTATATATACATAAACAGCAATTTTTTTAAACAGTATTCCCATTATTATACCAAGCTAGTCTCTTGAAGGAACAATCATCTTCTTAATCAAGCAACATTTCTTCCTTTTAGCTACCTAACTAAAGTGTTATAAATCCTAAGCTTGCAAATTTAAGAAATTCTGCCATTAATACAGGGCTTGTATTACCTCGTTCTTTGAGATAGCTTTTATCTCTAACAGATACGTCCTTTCTCCCCTTTTTTATCTTAGACTCTGACATATTTATGTAATGCTGATCTTCTGGTCCAGTGTTTTTTCCAAATTTGGTCTTTCTTACTTTATCCTGCAGCTTTGGTCAGTGGAGACCCCTCTTCTTTCTCACCCGTTGTGCTCCCTCTCTCTCCCTATACGGCACTACAAAGATAGAGAGCAAGAAGGGGAGAGCTTTTGGAAGACGGTTCTTTATTTCCTACTTTAAACATGTAGACTTTGTTATTTATTTATTTATTTTACTTCTTGGCTGAAGAAAATCAAATAAAGGAAGTCTGAGGAAACACAGCTCCCCCTGGGACCTTGGCTTCAGTTGCCTCTCCCTGTTTTAAAGAAATTATTTTTGATTCTGAGGTTTTGCCTCTAGAAAACCATCCAGAATGGAGTTACTTTTGAAATAGTAGGCATATTCCAGGACCAAAACCCCCAAGGAGTTAAACTGTCTGCAGATCATTTAGACCACCCACCTATAGTAGATGCACAGCCTGTCCAGACTCACAGAAATGCCAAAACTTGTCTCTCTCTATCTCTCCAAATAGTGCCCAGGAGGCTTTGCTCCTCTTTAGAATTGCTGAGCTAGACAAGAATTTTACCCCTCTAGCCCAGTGTCACTTGCAGGTGGGAGGGAAAGGGAAATGAAGACACAAATTCCATTGTGAGTGAATAAATGTTTGACCCAGGAGACCAGTCTATCTAAAACTGGGGGAGGAAATTTTGGCCTTATATACCTAAGCACTGTGCTTCCATTCAAAACGTTTTTTGTTTTTTTTTTCCAACACATTTGTTCCCATAAAAGACAATCACTTTGCAGTAGCATAATCAAACATGAAATAGGTAAACTCCCATGTTGAAATTGCCTTCAGATCCTGTTTATGGGTCATGTAAGCAAAACACTCATACTGCTTTATATTCAAATCCACTTTTTTACAACAAATTGGTTACCCATCTTATCACTAACTGACTTTTGGCTATGTCCAGAGAAGGAATTCACTCTTAAAAAACTGCTACTATAGGTAGTATTTATAAAAATGAATGTTGTGGAAGTTTGGTAGGCAGAATTCTAACAATGACCCCCAAAGACCCTTGTCCTTCTATAATTCCCTGTCCTGTGAATATGATGGGGCATCACTCCTGTGATTATATCGTGTTGCATGGCAAAAGGGATTTTGCAGATGTATTTAAGGTTACTCATCAGCTGACCTTAAAATAGAGGGCTTATCTGGGTGGGCCAGGCCTAATTATGTGATCCGTTTAAAAGAAGAGAGTTTTCCCTGGCTAAGGGTAGAAGAGGAAGTCAGAGGGTTTCCAAGCATAAGAATCACTCGACACACTACTGCTGGCTTGAAGGTGGAGGAGGCCATGTGATAAGGAATGTGGGCAGCTTCTAGAAGTTGAGAGGGGCTCCAGCTGATAGCCAGTAAGGAACTGGATTCTGCCTACAACCTAACTGAGCTTGGAAGCAGATTTCTCCCCAAAGCCTACAGATAAGAACCCATTGCAGCCAACACCTTGATTTCAGCCTGAACAGAGAACCCAGCCAAGTCCACAAGGACTTCTGACCTATAGAACTGTGAGCTATAGATGGCGGTTGTTTTTAAGCAACTAAGTTTGTGGTAATTTGGTATGCAGCAATAGAAAACTAATACAGAAGGGGATGAAGAGCCCAAAAAGCATTCAGAGTAATAAGTACATCACTGGAACACATATCCTTCTAACAATGGCAGGAGACTCAGAGGTGAGGATAATGGTTGGACAGATGTATGAATTCAGAGGTGATTCTCAATGTTATTAACAGGTACATTCCAACTGGTGTTTTTGAATCTGCTCTTCAGAATCCACTCCTCCATTTCAAACTCACCCTGGTAGGAGGACTAGGAGATGGTGAGTATCCCTGCCCAAGGCAGCATCATATTGAGCCCACGTGTCCCTTTATTTCCCACATCTTTCCCTCTGCCTTCAGGAAATAAGAGTTATGATACTGTAGTCTCTCAGATGCCTTCTTCTACCCTGCGAGACCCCAGGTAAGTCCTGACTGGCTCCTCCATCCCCACTAGACGTTTTCCCTAACCACTTGTTAGTTGGTGCAACACATTTTTCCCCCTACCCAAACAGGCTGAAACCAGGATGGTCCAGAGAGGTCGCTACTAGACAATCTGGAAGGGGTGTAACTAGTACTCCTAGATGAGGCTGGGATTCATGACAAGATGTTCAAACAGAAAACAAGAAAGAGCTATAATCAGGACCCAAAAGCCAAGAGTTCACAAAATCAATAAAGCCATAGGAGATGCTGGGTCAAGAGTAAAAATACAGACTGGCCCAATTTCATTTTGTTGGGCAGAATCGTTCTGACTTAAGTCATTTTAAATGATTACACACATGCGTATTGGATCTAGTACTTTTATCCCATTTGTCACTTTGAAATCCAATCCATTTAAATTTCAGTCTTTTCAGTTTTATTGTGTTTGACTCCTATTTTTTCTCCTATATCTTTGGTTTCTTTTTCTCCTTCTCTTTTCTGCCTCAATTCACCCTTAAAATTGGTGTTTGCTGAGATACATCCTTGACCAGCTTCTCACTCTCTTCATTCATCCTGTATTATTTCATCCACTCATATGGCTTCGTTTCAGTACCCATATATGCTGATGACTCCTGTATCTCTATCCCCAATCCAGTCTTATTTCTTGAGTTCTAGATGCATACATACTACTATCTGCTGGTCACTGCAATTTGGATGTTTCATTGGTACTTCATATTCAGCATGTGTTCCTCTCACGTTTCATGATTCAAATTGTGTTCTTCCTCATTGGTTCCCTATTTGTTTTAATAATATCATCATGTACCAAATGTTAACCATAAATCTATTTATTGTGGATATTAAATTCTCACTGTCATGCCCTGAGACCCAAGTTACTTAGGTTAATAATAAATAGTTAACATTTAATGGGAAGCCATCACGCAATTAGTTATTCCTTGGCTTCAAGCAAAAGAAAGTCAGCAAGAAAGAGAAAGACCAGTGTCAGAATATCATTAGCTGGTAGGGAGGTGGGTGAACAGTGTTCCCTTGGTTGACTGTATATGCCAATAGGAACAGAGCTGTCACATGAAAAACGCTTAAGTAAGGCATAGCTTGGTGTTAACAGGATATTCCTCTTCTAAAAATTCTCTCACCCTAGTCACAGAAGCCCATGTTTCTCCCTAAAGTCAGAACTTAGTTCTTTGGTGATTCAAAGACAAGATCCTGGCAGTTTTCTTACCTACCCTTTTACCTGAATGGCCAGCTCCCAACAGCTTCAGCTTCCTAGTGATGTGCTAGAATCTCCTGGAACAAAGAGCCCATAGACAGAGCCTCCCTACGGCTCCATATCCACCTCTGCTTGTTTCTATCTTTCACACAAGCCAAGAATATAATTTACACACACCTCTTGATATGATTACATTTAATTATAATATAATCTTACATATGCAAACATGAAAACAACAATCATGTTTTATTCCAAATTCTAATTGCATGTAGCAATCATGTGCTTTCACGAAATTATTTCCATCAAGCACACATAGTGCCATTATTTCCAGCATGCCAAAATGCCCACCTGCCACCCCCTAATCCCATCAGCAAAGCCAATTACAGTCGCGTACACTTGCTCTGTGGTTTTATATAGTGGTTCCTTGCCCATAAACACACACACACACATTCCCACACTCCAGATCTCTGTGAGTTCAGCTCCCCTGTTCTGCTTTCTTTTCCCACCAGCATCACTCTCCTTTCTTTTGTACACAGGAATATTCTCAGTTGGGCTTTTTAGTTAACCATTTCCTGTTCCTCTGATTCCAACATGTTCATTCCTTTTCCTCACAGACAGAGCCCTTAATAACATCTTTTCTTCTTTACTAATACCTGAAACCAGCCTTATCTGCATCAGCGAACAGTCAACCTCTTTTATTCTTTGAACAAAAAAAGAACAAAAAAGAGAAGACTAATAACGCCTTTCACGGTGTTCATTCTTAAACCCATTTCTCATTCTAGAAGTTGTGCATTCTTTGCTTTATTCTCTCCCAAACCCTTTCCTACATCACATCATTGGAGGGCCTAGAAATTAATTGAGTCATTTATGAAAAAAATGAAAACCAGGGAAAGAAAACATGAGGTCGCGAGGTGGTGTGTTACTAAGCACTTGGGTAAGCAAATGTTTGCTTCTGCAAATTTTTGCTTCTGCTCTCCAGAAGTTTGTTCTCTTGGGCATATTTATTCCAAGCTAGTCCTCAGCCACTATCAGAACAGACCATCTCAGTAGGTTTTACTTTTATTTTTTCCCACTGATTTTATGAATCAAATTCTCCCAAAGGCTCATGGGCTATTAGCAAAGCAAAGGGGAGCTTCAGTGTCTCAGACACAGATTACCATTTGCTGCAGGAAGCAAGAATAAACCCAGGGAGGATCTGGCCTTGCACTGCATCTCTGTGTTTGAGGAAAAAGCCTGAGTGAGATCTGAGCACTTGCAAACAACCAGCATGACTTGATCATTTAAAAAAGAAATCCTGGAGCAGCATTCCAGAGCCAAGAAGACAAGCTCAGCACTGTGCAGCCGGAGGAAGTTAGTCCTCTGGGACAATTTTGTGGAATCGAGAGAAATGACTTTTAAGAAGTAGCTGTCTGAGTGAGAACCATCAGGGACTTTCTTGTTTTTAGGGCTGAGCTCCATCCTCACTAGTCTTAAATGCAAAAGTGAATATAAAATGAAACAGAAAAAACGAAATATGTTTTCCAACTGTCTCCACGTGGCCAGCTGCCAATCTGCCTAGGCTGGGTGGTGATTCTTGCCCTAATGTTAGCAGAGAGGTGAGCTGTCTTTTTTTGCAAGTGTTACATTTTAGCCATTTTAGTTGTGAAAAGCTTTGACGTTTAACAGCAAAAACAACAGATTGCGGTCAGAGTCTGGGCTTGTAAACACACTTCTACCATTCACCAGACGTAAAAGACATGTGGCTTCTCTGAGCCTCAGTGTCCTGATCCATAGAATGGAAAAACAATGATTCTGCTTCAAGCCTGGCTTTTCCTTGGTATTCAAATCTCAGTTTAAAATGCCACCTCCTCAGAGAGATATCCTATCTAAACTATCTCCCATCCAACCACATAGCCATTCTCTGTCACATTATCTACCTTCAGTTCCTAACCCCAAATCTGCTTTTTGGTTTATTGCCTGACTCCCCCATTAGAGGGTAAGGACCATGAGAATAAGGACCTTTCGTATCCCTATTTATTTATTCAGCAAATTTTGTCTAGTGGCTTCTAGGTGGAAGACACTGTTCAGTGCACTGGGGGTTCATCAGTAAAGTAAGACTGAGTTCCTGTTTTCCAGTTAGTAGTGAAGTCAGGCCTTGAACAAACAAGCAAATAACTTTATAACATGTCAGGTGGTAGTAGGTGTTTTGAAGAATAAAGCAGGGTAAGGGAATAAAAAAGGAAACTTTTGGGGGGTACAATTTTATATAGTGTGGCCAGGGAAGGCCTCTCTGATTAGATAACATTTTAACAGAGACCTGAAGACAGGAAAGTAGTGAGACCTGTGGGTGTCTGGAGGTGGTACATTCAGAAGGTGGGAGCACTAAGAGTGAAGACCATGCTTGGCGGTTCCAAGAACAGTAAGGACAGTGGGGCTGAAGCAGAGCATGCCAGGGGCACAGTGGGAGGAGACGGAGAGGGAGCCCATCTCAAGGAGAAACTTGTAATTCATGGGAAGGACTTTTGATTTCATTCTGAGTGAGAAGGGAAGCCTGGCTGGTTTTAGTGGAGTGACTTCTGTTTCATGAGGCTCACGTTTGCTGCTAGGTGGAGATCAGACTGAAGAAGGGCTTAGCTGGAAGCAGCATCACCTGTTTGGAGGCTTTGGAATGATACAGGTAAGAAATACAGGTGCTTTGAATGGGGTGGTTGCAGTGGTGGTAGTGAGAAGGGCCTCCATTCCAGATGTATTTTGAAGGTAGAGGCTACAGTATTTCCTGACAGGCTGTGGAGGCAGGGGAGGAGTCAAAGATGTCTCCAAGGCTTTTGGCCTGAACAACTGGAACAGAGATTGGAGGAAGAAAAGGTTAATATGAGAATGGTGGAAGTATGATGAGGAGTTTGGTTTTAGATATATTCAATAATTTTGAGATACCTATTAGAAATCCAAGTAGAGATGTTGAATAAGCAGTTAGATATACTGACTCAAAAGTTCAGTGGAAGATATATAAGCTGGAAATATAAATTTAGGAAACATCAGCAAACAGATAAAATTTAAAACCATCTTTTTTACTGTTATGTCTTCAAGGCCTGGCAAGTATGTTGTTAGGTGCTGTCGAGTCAGTTCCGACTCATAGCGGCCCTATGTACAACAGAACAAAACACTGCTCGGTCCTGCGCCATTCTCAAAATCCTCGTTATGCTTGAGCCCGTTGTTGCAGCCACTGTGTCAATCCATCCGTTGAGGGTCTTCCTCTTTTTCACTGATGCTCTACTCTGCCAAGCATGATGCCCTCCTCCAGGAACTGGTCTCTCCTGATAACATGTCCAAATTACATGAGACGAAGTCTCACCATCCTCATTTCTGATGAGCATTCTGGCTGTACTTCCAAGAAAGATTTGTTCGTTCTTCTGGCAGTCCATGGTATATTCAATATTCTTTGCCATCACCATAATTCAAAGGCATCAATTCTTCTTCAGTCTTCCTTATTCATTGTCCAGCTTTTGCATGCATATGAGGTGATTGAAAACATCATGACTTGGGTCAGGCACACCTTAGTCTTCAAGGTGACACCTTTGCTTTGTAACACTTTAAGGAAGTCTTTCGCAGCAGATTTGCCCAATGAAATGTGTTGTTTGATTTCTTGACTGCTGCTTCCATGGGTGTTGATTGTGGATCCAAGTAAAATGAAATCCTTGACAACTTCAATCTTTTCTCCATTTATCATGATGTTGCTTATTGGTCCGGTTGTGAGGATTTTTGTTTTATGATGAGGTGTAATCTGTACTGAAGACTGCAGTCTTTGACCTCCAGCAGTAAAGTGCTTCAAGTCCTCTTTACTTTCAGCAAGCAAGGCTGTGTCATCTGCCTAATGCAGGTTGTTAATGAGTCTTCCTCCAATCCTGATGCCCCATTCTTCTTCATATAGTCCAGGTTCTCAGATTATTTGCTCAGCATACAGACTGAATAAGTATGGTGAAAGGACACAACCCTGATGCACACCTTTCCTGACTTTAAACCACTCAGTATCCCCTTCCTTTGTTTGAATGACTGCCTCTTGATCTATGTACAGGCTCCTCATGAGCACAATTAAGTGTTCTGGAATTCTCATTCTTTACAATGTTATCCATAATTTGTTATGATCCACACAATTGAATACCTTTGCATAGTCAATAAAACACAGCTAAACATCTTTCTGGTATTTTCTGCTTTCAGCCAGGATCCATCTGACATCAGCAATGATATCCCTGGTTCCGCATCCTCTTCTGAATCTAGCTTGAATTTCTGGCAGCTCCCTGTCAAGGTACTGCTGCAGCCACTTTTGAATGATCTTCAGCAAAATTTGACTTGTGTGTGATATATTAATGATATTGTTTGATAATTTCCTCATTCGGTTGGATCACCTTTCTTGGGAATAGACATAAATATGGATCTCTTCCAGGTGGTTGACCAGGTAGCTGCCTTCCAAATTTCTTGGCATAGATGAGTGAGCACTTCCAGTGCTGCATCCATTTGTTGAAACATCTCAGTTGATATTCCGTCAATACCTGGAGCGTCGTTTTTCGCCAATGCCTTCAGTGCTGCTTGAACTTCTTCCTTCAGTACCATTGGTTCCTAATCATATGCTACATCCTGAAATGGTTGAATGTCGACCAATTATTTTTGGTACAGTGACTCTGTGTATTCCTTCCATCTTCTTTTGATGCTTCCTGCAATGTTTAATATTTTCCCCATAGAATCTTTCAATACTGCAACTTGAGGCTTGAATTTTTTCTTCAGTTCTTTCAGCTTGATGAATGCGAAGCGTGTTCTTCCTTTTTGGTTTTCTAACTCCAGGTCTTTGCACATGTCATTATAATACTTTACTTTGTCTTCTCAAGCCACCCTTTGAAATCTTCTGTTCAGCTCTTTTACTTCATCATTTCTTCTTTTTGCTTTAGCTACTCGATGTTCAAGAGCAAGTTTCGGAGTCTCTTCTGACGTCCATTTTGTCTCTTCTTTCTTTCCTTTCATTTTAATGTCCTCTTGCTTTCTTTATGTGTGATGTCCTTGCTGTCATTCCACAACTCGTCTGGTCTTTGTTCATTAGTGTTCAATGCATCAAATCTATTCTTAAAACGATCTCTAAATTCAGGTGGGATATACTCAAGGTCGTACTTTGGCTCTCATGGACTTTTTCTAATTTTCTTCAGCTTCAGCTTGAACTTGCATATGAGCAATTGATAGTCTGTTCCACAGTAGGCCCCTGCTTTTGTTCTGACTGATATATTGAGCTTTTCCATTGTCTCTTTCCACAGATGTAGTCGATTTGATTCCTGTGTATTCCATCTGGCAATGTGCACGTGCATAGTCACCGTTTATGTTGTTGAAGAAAATGTATTTGCAACGAAGAAGTCGTTGGTCTTGCAAAATTCTATCATGCGATCTTCAGCTTTGTCATGTTTTCCAACTACTGATCCTTCTTCTACGTTTCCAAACTTCACATTCCAATTGCCAGTATGGCACAGATAGGCATTCAATAAATATTTGTTGAATAAATGAGTAAATTAATTAATGTTATGAGGATGAAATAAGTTCATGGATATGAGTGTTTTTCAAACTATAAATTCTTCTGCAAAAAAGGCTATATTTAATATTTTAATATTATGATTATCTTACAAACAGACAATCTTTCAATAAGCAATAAAGATTTTGCAAAAGTACAGCCAGGTACAATTAGAAATCTTGCCTCCAACAGAAACAAACTCCAGATGGCTTCTTTCCTCCTCCCCTTTTTGATATTTGAAGATAATATTGTTTAATACTGTAATTAAGGGCAGCAAAGCACCATAGAAAACTGAATGCTAGTGAAATATAACTTTTTTTCTATTAATGGCTCTTCAAATTGTCAAAAGGATTTACACTACATTTTTCAAACTTTTTCAGAAAGGATAATTTTTCAAAAGTCAGTTCTAAAAATATATGGGTTTCATATGGATTTTCCCACCCCAGATCACTCCATAATTCTAAATTCAAATAGCATTATTTTGCATTAAATAAAAAATAGTCTTGACTTCCATCTGTTTGCCTGTTAAGTGACAGCATGATATTTTCATTTTAAAAAAAAAGTTGCTTGATGATTCTTATTGGGGAAACTATTATTTTTGGAATTAAGCAATCATCACAGTGAAAGTCTCTGGACCTTTTAAGTATATGATAAAAATAAGAAGTCATGTGTTATAGTCCCTCAACTGGTTATGGAACTACAACATGGCTAAAGGTTTTCTGCCTCTGAGAGCTGAGCATTGTGATATGAAGCTTTAATGTTTTTCTGAATCAAGAGAGGGGATAGGTAGGTAGATGAATGGATGGGTGAGTTGGTGAATAGATAGATCAATGGATTAGTGGATGGATGAGGAGAAGTGGCGGGGGTTGGGGGGAGAAAAAGAGGCAGCCAGAAATGAGAGAGTAAAGAGGAAAAGAAGATATTTTGACTTTTCACAAAGATGCCATAATAATTCAGTAGGGTAAGGATGGTCTTTTTAACAGCTGACTGGTACAATTGATATCCATAAGGGAAAAATAAACCTTGACACTTACCTCACATGCTATACAAAAATTAACTTTAAATAGATCGTAGATGGAAATGTAAGAGCTAGACCTATAAACTATCTAGAAGAAAACATGAGACACATTTTTTGACCTTGATTTAGGAAGCTTCATAGAACAAAAAAAGCATGAATCGAGAAAGAAAAAATTGATACTGTCCACCAAATTTAAAATATTTTGCTCTTTGCTATTACAAATATGAAACGGCCATGTCAAACACTGGAAGAAAATACTTTCAAAACCTATATCTGGTAAAAGACTTCTATCTAGAATACATATATAAAGAAATATTACAACTCAATAATTTTAAATATATGTAAAATATTTGAACACACATTTCAGCAAAGAAGCTATATGAATGACAAATAAGTATATTAAAAAATACTCAACAACATTAGTCATCAGGGAATTACAAATTAAGACCACAATGAAATACTACCACAAAAGAACGGCTAAAATTAAAAAGAGCAACATGACATCCACTCTTCATTCATGAGGAAACAATAAAAACCAAATTTACCTTCCTGCCGTGACTACTAGAAAACTGAGCAAATATATGAAATGATAATTTTCAGCAATTGGACAACAGACAGCACAGGACTTTGATCCTTGAGAAAAGGGAAAAACCAAGGTGAACTCTTTGATCGTAACAGCTTACAGCCTGGAAGCAGTTTCCAAGACACGGTACAGAGACGGAAAACCCAGAGAAAGCCCAATAATCTCATCAAGTTGAGGAAACAGAGACTGGAATTTCAAGTGGTCCAGGTGGCTAGAATTTGGGTTAGAATACTGGACAGGAGTGATCTGCATGGAGCATATCAGAAATCTGCAAAAGGGTCCACTTGAGACTTTTGTATATTGTAAACACTAAAGCAATTACTTAAAAACTAAAATAAAGATAGAGGGATAAGAAAGCCAGTAGTGGCTGATAATACCAAATGATGGTGAGGATGTGGAGCAACTAGAATTTCTATTTGGAATGCAAAAGTACAACTTTGGAAAATAATTCAGTAGTTTCTTATAAAGTTAAAATAAACTTACCATACAACCCAACAATCCCACTCCTAGGTATTTACCCAGAGAAATTAAAACATGTCCACACAAAGACTTGTACATGAATGTTCATAGTATCTTTATTCTTAATAAGTCTGAACTGGAAACTAAATATTCATCAACTGGTGAATGGATAAATAAATTGTGGTATGTACATATACATATACCTACATATTACTCAGCAATAAAACCAACTTCTGACATATGCCAGAACATAGATGAATATTAAAAGATTTATGCTAAGGGAGAGCCAAACACAAGAATCTTTTCTGCTTAATTTCACGTATATGACATTATAGAAAAGGCAAAGCTACACTGACAGAAAGAGATCAGTAGTTACTAAGAGCTGGGGGTTGTAGGTGGGAATTGAGTACAAAGCAGTGAGAGACAACATTTTGGGTGATAGAAATGCCCTAAAGGAGCCCTGGTGGCACAGTGGTTCAGTGTTTGGCTGCTAACCTAAAGGTCGTCGATTCGAACCCACCAGCTGCTCCATAGGAGAAAGATGTGGCAGTCTATTCCCATAAAAATATGGCACAGGAGTTCCGGCAAAATGGTGCTCCAGGCAGAAGCACCAAGCCATCCCTCCACAGCAAAGATCTGAAAAACGAAGCCGAACAGAGAATACAACAATCCTGAAACCCTAAAACATCAACTGAAGAGATAAAGAACTCAGCCAAGTACCAAATGGAGTGAGAAAACTGGCAGAGAATGGAGAGAGAGGAGAGATTCATGCAGAGGTCCCCTTCCAGCTAACGCAGCGTGGATCTGCCATCTTGGACTCCTATCGGAGACCAGCAAACAGGGGCTATGAGAAAGCAGCCTCACGGAGCTTGCAGCGGGAGACAAAACAACTGGTAATTGGCGATATACACTTTCCCATTCCCCACCCTTCTTCACCCTGACTCGGCCTCCTCTGCTTCCCACGGCCACAGTCTTTTAACTGGGAAACAGCAGCTGCTTGGATTCCACAAACCCGAACGGGTGGCTCTCTGAGTGCCATTTGTTGGCTGCTGGTGTTGCTTTTTTTCTGCTTCTTTTCATTTCTTGCTTGCCTCTCCCCACCTCCCCCTCCTTTCACTCAAGTACCTCGCTCCGTGCGCCATCTTTGCTTCCTCCTGAGGGGCTACAGAGCTCCGGTAATTTGTGATATACGCTTTCTCACTCTCTACCCTTCTTCACCCACACTTGGCCCCCTCTGCTTCCCACGGACACAGTCGCTTGTCCAGAAACACCAGCCCGCGCTAGCTGGCTCTCTGAGTGCCATTTGTTGGCTGCTAGTGTTGCTTTT
>NW_004443946.1:10946856-11000552 GCF_000243295.1 Trichechus manatus latirostris | reverse complement strand
CCAATGTCATAAAACAACATGTGTACTTCTGTTTCATGAGAAACTATTTGTTCTGTAAGCCTTCACCTGAAGTACAATTAAAAAAAAAAAAAATGGCACAGTTCTACCCTGTCCTATAGGGTCACTATGAGTCGAAATCAACTTGACGGCAATGGGTTTGGCTTTTTGGTTAAATGTTCTACATCATTATTGTGGCAGTGGTTACGTGACTGTACACATTTGTCAAAAATCATAGAATTGTACATTAAAACTTCTGACTATTATTGTATGTAAATTATGCCTCCATAAAGATATTATTAAACATAGTAATAATATTCATTAGATGGGATTAAAGCATATTGGACCATCAAAAGAAAAGGATAGGTAAACTAGAAGGCAAGCCAATAGGAATTATCCAAACTGAAGCACAAAGACTATACAAATGTGAGAAATGAAAAGAGCCATAATGACATATGGGCCAGTATCAAGTAGTCTGACACAGAGTATTGGAGCCTCAGAAGGAAAGAATGTACAAGGCAATTAAAAATATTTGAATAAATATTGATAAAAAAGATTCCAAATTTGATTTAATACATCAATCAACAGATATAATAAGTTTAGCAAACCCTAAACAGAATAAATACAAAGATAACCAAAACAAGGCACATGATAATACAAACTGCTGAAGACCAAAAATAAAAGCTAACAGAAACCAACAAAAACAAAAAAATCCATTACTGTCGAGTCAATTCCGACTCATAGCAACCCTATCAGACAGAACAAAACTGCCCCACAGGGTTTCCAAGGAGCGGCTGGTGGGTTTGAACTGCCTGTCTTTTGGTTAGCAGCCAAGCTCTTAACCACTGCACCACCAGCACTTTTACATACCAGCAAACAACATTAAAAATGACCTCTGACTTCTCGTTAGAAACAACGTAAGCCTAAAGAATCAAAACTTTAACGTGCTTAAAAAAGAAACCTGTCAAGATAGAATTATATATTCAGTGGAAATATTCTTCAAAAATGAAGACATTTCCAGATAAAGGAAAGCTTGGAGAATTTGTTGCCAGCAGACCCACATTACAAGAAATGCTAAAAGGAGTTGTTCACGATAAACAGAAATGGTAACAGTTCTACAGAAAAAATAAAGAATACCAGAGATAATACATACGTGGATAAGTATGAATTTTTTTAATTAAATTACTTAAAATATAATTGACTATTTAAAGCAAAAGTACTAACTATATAGTCCATGGTTTGTAACATATGCAGAAGCAAAATGTATAACATCAATAGCACAAAGGAGGAAAAGAAAGGGAAATGGAATAAGGCTGAATATTGCAATCTCTAAAGCAACCATTAAAAAAATATACAAAGAGTTGTAGTTTAAATTCAATAGAGGATGTAGACTGCAATGCTAAATAGTATTTCATTAACCCAAAATAAGGCAAGAAAGAAGGAATAATGAAAGAAAGCAATGGGGAGTAGGGATGGGGGGAGGAGGGAAGGGCAAATTAAAAAAAAAAAAGATGTATACCCAACCAAATCAATAATTATATTCATGTGCATCCTTTTATTTAGTACTTACATAACCCTGTAATGTAGGTGATATTCTTGTTCATATTTTATAGATGAGGAAATTGAGGCTTACAGAGGATAATTACTTTGCCCAAGGTCACACAGCTTGTTACTAGCAAAACCACCTACTTATTGAACTTGCATCTTGGGAATATTCCTAGCCTCATAACTCTGTCATCAGAATGAATCTAAATGTACATATTATATTTTAAATGAAGAACAGTTTCCCTGAAACAATTTTACATCCTAAAAGTCTTGAAGGAAGAATGGAAAAGCTACCCGTTGAATTGCTGCCACAGTTGCCTTGGAAACCTGAAAAGAGATTACATACAAATCAGTTCTACAACTCCATCTTTTAATAGGTGCAGAACATAACCACAGGATGCTGAATCCTCATGGAAAACTTCCTGAAAAATCCATCTAATCAAAAATCTCCTCAGCTTTTCTAATACAAAAATCCCAGTTCACATAGTAAGCTGAATTCTGCCAGATGGCGTGGATAATGATTCTCTTTTTCAGAACTGCTGCCATGCTCTGCTTGCTGAGAGAAAAAAAAAAAAATTAAAATAATACTGAAAAGAAAGAACAAGAGGCTACAATGTGTTGGATGCATGTGTCATAAAAGCCAGATCAAGAGGTGTTAGAGAGGAGCTGTGGGTGCTGATTTAAAGTGGTAAATATCACTGAGATAAACAGGCAAATGTAAATAGGTCCCACCCCTGGCAATGGAGGCAGTATCCTCCACTGGAAGCAAAACAAATGCTCTCTGGTAGCACAGACCTACCTCTGTTGAATATTTCTGAGATGCTGAGATATAGATACTGTCAATGGAAAGTTAATTGTCCCAGTAAAAAGAAATTCTGATATTAAATAAAGGCATAGTTTTGTTTACAAGGAAAGAATATTTACTTGCTTTTCTAACTTTAAACTCTTTAATATGCCTCCCTGAAAACTGATTTTAAGTTATAAAAGAAAACTGAAGCAAGAATAGTAACTACAGAAAAATAAGAAAGACATGATTTGCCATTTTTTCCCCATGACATTTGACTCTGATTCAGCCACTAGAAATGATTTAGTAGATGTATTAATTAAGATTGAATTTGGCTGCAAGTGACAGAAACCTCGAAGTAACAATGGCTTAAACAAGGTAGAAGTTCATTTCTCTTTCACTTAAAAGTTCTCACGGTTGTCTAGGGCTGATATGGTAGCTCCACAATCATCAGGGACCCACGATCCTCCTAGCTTGATGTGCCACTATTTTCAGCATGTGACCTCCAACTCTGCTCCAAGATGACCACTGGAGCTACAACCCACATATCCACAATAGAGCCAGCAGAAAAGAAAAAGGAATGAAGAAGGACACTCCCTCTCCCTTAAAGGACTCTGCCCTGAAGTTTCATACACTTACTTACATCCCATTGGCCATGTCCTATATGTCTTGGACTAGCCTTGTGTGCCACAGACAATCAGAACCTCACATATTGTATTATTGTTGTTGGTGTGTGCCATTGATTCCAACTCATAGCGACTCTACATGATAGAGTAGAACTGCCCAATAGGGTTTCCTAGCCTATAATCTTTACAGGAACAGATCACCAGGTCTTTTCTCCCATGGAGCCGCTGGTAGGTTCTAACCACCGACCTTTCAGTTAGCAGCCGAGCACTTAACTCTTGCACCACCACGGCAATATGTATAGGAATAACCAAAGAGGAAGAAGAACAGTTGTTCTCTGTATAGTCCAGGGGATCACAGGACTCAGGTTTGATTAATTTATCCATTTGTAACATAATACATTCAAAACACAATTATTAGTCGTATGGTATGTGTCAGGCTCTGTGTTAGATTCTGGAAATAAAAGACAATAGTGACACAAAAGCAAACAAATAAATTTCAACACAATGTGGCAGGGATTTCAGATAGGTAAAGGAGTAGCTAACTTTGCTGAGTTCCAAGGGAGAGCTTTCAAGGAAATTTTCACAGAAGAAATGCCAATGTAAGCTAAGTCTTTAAAAAAAAAAAAACAGGACATTACCAGTGATACTGATGGAGAAGAGCTGGGAGAGGGCAAGAGTTGTTGGGGAGTGTTAAAAAGTGGAGGACGCATTCCAGGCAAGGAGGAAGAGATGCAGTGACAAAATGTGGAAAAGTATGGCTTGTTAGGGAACCTTGGTGGTTCCATAGGACTTGGAATGAGGATGAGAGATGTAGGAAGAGAGCGAGGGAGGAGTGGTAGAAGATGAGACTGAAATACAGGCAGAAGCCCACGATGATGGGCTTTGTAGACAAGTTGGAGAACTTGCACATCATTTTGTGGTCAATGGGAAGCCACTGGAGAGATCTAGGAATGGGAAGACCACAATGAGACTGTGTTTTGACTTATCTGGTGGGTGTGTCTAAATGTGGAAGCTAGACTGGGGATGAGCAAGACTAAAAGCAGGAAAATTGGTCATTTATTAAGCATTTACTGAACATCAACTCTGTGCCAGCACTATGTTAAGTGCTAAGGATACCAAATGGAATGCGACAGACACAGGGACCTTCAAGGACCCAAGAGGAGGGAGCAACACAAACCAGTGTTAACAGTACTCTGCAGCATGTGTGAGTATGTGAAGGAGCAAGATGAGAACAGTGAAGAAAGTGCCTGATTTTACAGGGATGAAACAGGAAGACCACAGAGAAAAGGAAGCTTCTGTTTGTAAAGGCTGAAAAGAAGTTTGACAGGTGGTCAAAGGCAGGGAAAGGTATTCCTAGCAGAGTATCCAGTACCTGCAAACATAAACGGGCATGAAGAGGAATTGCAAGTAGTTCAGTGTGGCTGGGACTCAGGGTACAAGCGTAGGGTGGTGGAAAACTAGGCTCAGATCAGGACAGAGACAACTGAGGAGTAACAGAATCAGACCTGGTAAGAGGTATGGCAAATGTCCAGTAGGAGATGGGAACCTGATTTAAGCTGGGTGGAAACGGAGGTCACTGAACTGGACATCTTCCGCTTGTTCCTCCTGATCCACTGATGCTCTTCTCCGCTCTGCTCTGTTGCTCAGCAGGTTGAATGGCATGGATTGCATCAATAGGGTCTCTTGTTCTCTATCTTCCAGCTGGGCTTGATCAGTGGGGAACACCAGAAGGAAATTAATGGAGTGGTGTCATGGTTTGAATTATGTCCCCCCAAAAATGTGTGTATCAATTTGGCTGAGCCATGATTCCCAGAATTGTGTGGTTGGCCTCCATTCTGTGATTGTAATTTTATGTTAAAGAGGATTACGGTGGGATTGTAACACCACGTTTACCCAGGTCACATCCCTGATCCAATGTAAAGGGAGTTTCCCTGGGGTGTGGCCTGCACCACCTTTTATCTCTCAAGAGACAAAAGGGAAGGGAAGCAAGGAGAGAGTTGGGGACCTCATACCATAAAGAAAGCAGTGCTGGGAGCAGAGCACGTCCTTTGGACCGGGGTCCCTGCGCAGAGAAGCTCCTAGTCTGGGGGAACGCCGAAGAGAAGAAGGCCGATAGAGAGAAAAAGCCTTCCCCTTGAGCTGATGCCCTGAATTTGGACTTATAGCCTACTTTAACTGTGAGGAAATAAATTTCTCTCTGTTAAAGCCATCCACTTGTGGTATTTCTGTTGTAGCAGCACGAGATGACTAAGACAGGAGGAGAGAGTTAGGTCAGGGTACATATTTATTCCTCCAGCTCCCTGCCTGTGGAGTTACTATGTACTCCAAAAACCAAAACAAACCCACTGCGGTTGAGTTGGTCCCCTGCCTCATAGCGACCCTACAAGGGCAGAGTAGAACTGCCCCATAGAGTTTCCAAGGAGTGCCTGGTGGATTCGAACTGCTGACCTTTTGGTTAACAGCTGTAGCTCTTAACCACTGTGCTACCACATCCCATTAATGTTGTGGTTTCTGTTGGATGGTCCTATCCTCATAGTGTGTTCTATTTCACTCTCCTTATCCTCATTCTCTCTTGTTCTCTTGGTTCCTAAACTGCTCCTGCCCTTACCCATTCAGACAGAGGAATGATAACAGCAACCCACTATAGCCACAGGTATTACACTATCCCTTGTGGTTTCCCTACCTACGTCCATTGTAGTTGTAAAGAGTCCCTTTACTAGATTCTTTTCAAGTTCCACAATAAGTGTACCAACTGTTTCCTGCCAGAGTCCTGACTAATATAATCACTAAACACCACCCTCACCTATATACCCCATTTCTTCACAACTTTTGCAAATATCATGTAAGCTGGAGCCCCCAGTTTTCCTGCAGGAATGATCAAAGCCCCCAAGATGGTTCATAGCTCTCACAGCTCTTGTTGAGTATGTCAAAGATCATGATCTGGTAGATTCAGATCAATTCAGATGAATGTAACTAAGTTCTTGCTACCAACAAGTTCACAAGTAAATGGGGGAGATAAAAATTGTACACAATAGTATAACCTACTAGACTTTAATTTTTGGCAAATCTCCTGACATAGTTTAAACAAATAGTTCTGACTCAATTAAAAGCAATTATTTCCAATTCCAAATTCCAGGAAGAGAGAATCTGATTGTCCATGTCGAATCAGGTGTTTAGTTCTGACCCAGCCAGTTTTGGCCAGAGGGGTGGGTCACAGTACAAACATGACTACCTGGGATTCACCAATCCATGCAGGGAGGAAGTTACCAGAGAAAGGGTATCGTCATATGATGAGCAAACATCCTTGAAAGCATCTATCACAGCAGATAGTAGGTTAGTCTTTCTTTAATTGAATAAAGGCAGATTGTGATATACCAAAAAGGGCTAATTTAAAGTTGTCTTACCATAAGATATCCTAGCACTGTTTTCGGAAGAGAAGGAATAATAGCACATTTACAATTCAATTATATTTCTATTATTCTGTTGTTGTTGTTAGTTGCCACTGAGTCAATACCAACTCATGGTGACTCATGTGTGCAGAGTAGAACTGCTCTACAGGGTTTTTAAGGTGGTAACCTTTTGGAAGCAGATCTCCAGGCCTGTCTTCTGAGGAGCCTCTGGGTGGGTTCAAACCACCCACCTTTCAGCTAGTAGTAGATTGCCTAATCTTCTGTGCCAGTCAGGGACTCCATCTATTACTCTAGGTCTAGTCAAATTAGATATCCCTCAGTTCCACAGTACATTGAGGGGACAGGGGTGTTGCTACACCGGCCACACAGCTGGGTCCAAAGACTGCCTGCCTGCTCCCAGCATGCTCCAGAGTTAGTTTCCATGCCAACCATTCTAGGAGTGTTTCTATCCTATCTACCCTCTCCAGGACAGACATTAATAGAATAAGCATATACGAGAAAGAGTAAGAGACAGGTTTAATAAGCATATGCAATTATTTTTACAGCACTATGGTCCTAAATGATTCCTTATGATAGTCCCCTTTATAACACAAGATAATAGAAGATAGATTACAATGTCTTTCTTGCTAAGTGCTCAGAGCTCTTTCAAATCTGTTATCACATTATCCTCTCAGCATCCCTAAGAGGTAAGAAAGGTCTTATTTTGCAGGTTGGGAAACTAAGGCACAGAATCATGAAATGATCGTCTTACACAAGACTAGGCAATGCTAGTATTAGGATGAGATGTAAGAATCCTACCTATAAAATCTGCATTTTTATTATAGTTTTCTGCTTCCCTGTATCCATCTGCTTTATGCTCCAGAGCAAATCAATTCAATATAATTTTGATTAACTACCATCCTCACTGTATTTTGTGCTAATTGTAAAAGAAGCAAAAAATGGCAGGGGAGTTGCTACTGGGAAGGACAGTTGGGCAAACTATCAAAGAAAAAGGCAAGTGAACACAAAGATTGGGAAACAGAAAAGCAGCTGTATATGTTTAACTTATGTTTAAATATTTCACCTAAATTTTCTCACAAGAAAAAGAAATACCATTCAGCTTTGGAGTGAAAGAAGTTTAGCCCACTGGTATAAGGTATATTTGTGACTGTGGGAGACAATAATATGAGATCAAATGTGGCCAAAATGAACAAGAGACACCTCAGGCAGAGACAGAGGGAAAAACATGAAGATGAGCATAAAAAAAAATGAGCAATAATATCAGCCCACTTTTCACCTTTCCGAGAGGTTCTGCCTTTGGTCTCCACCGGCTCAGGGAGAGCAGACCATGAGCACAAGTGAGAAATAGACAAAAGCATGCCTTTGTGATGATGGAGTCTGAGAGGGCATTAAACCCTATTGAAGTGTTGATGCCATTGTTCTAAACACCATCAGATTAATCTCACCTCTATGCTTCACACAAAAAGCTACAACTACTCTAGACTGTGAATGCAGAAACCCCAGGATATATGTTTACATTTTGTTATTTTGGTAAATATTATATATACATACATATATATAACAAAACATTTGCCATTTCAACAATTTTTACATGTAAAATTCAGTAACATTTATTATGTTCATCATGTTGTACAACTACCACCACTATTGGTTTCCAAATTTTCCCATCATCCTTACAGTATATATTTTTTAAGTCACTGATGTTTATCAAAAGCAACAGACAATCACTTTGCAAGGATTTTTGCAATCCAAAATCCAGTGACATGTTAGTGCTCAGGTACTTTCTGAATCCAGAGTTTTGGGTACCCAGAATATTTATTTTGAACTTGGAGCATGAGAGAGTGTTGACCCTGGCTTTGCAGATCCAGAAAGTGGCAACACACACACACACACACACACACGTTGTTGTTAGGTATCGTCATCAAGTTGGTTCCTACTCATAGCGACACTATGTACAAAAGAATGAAACACTGCCCAGTCCTGTGCCATCCTCACAATCATTGGTATGTTTGAGCCCCTTGTTGCAACCACTGTGTCAATCCATTTCATTGAGGGTCTTCCTCTTTTTTGCTCTCTACTAAACCAAGCATGACATCCTTCTCCAGGGATTGGTCTCTCCTGATACCGTGTCCAAAGTACATAAGATGAAGTCTCACCATCCTCCCTTCTAAGGAGCATACTGGTTGTACTTCTTCCGAGACAGACTTGTTTGTTCTTATGGTAGTCCATAGTATATTCAATATCTTCACCAACACGATAATTCAAACGCATCGATTCTTCTTCAGTCTTCCTCATTCATTGTTCAGCTTTCGTATGCATGTGAGGCAACTGAAAAGACCATGGCTTGGTTCAGGTGAACATTAGCCCTCAAAATGACATCTTTGCCTTTTAACATTTTAAGAGATCTTTTGCAGCAGATTTACTCAGTACACTACATCATTTGATTTCTTGACTGCTCTTCCATGGATGTTTATGGTGGATCCAAGTAAAATGAAATCCTTGACAACCTCAACCTTTTCTCTGTTTATCATGATGCGGCTTATTGGTCCAGTTGCGAGGAGTTTTGTTTTCTTTATGTTAAGGTGTAATTCATACTGAAGGCTGTAATCTTTCTTCTTCAT
Organism: Trichechus manatus latirostris; assembly: GCF_000243295.1. NCBI lineage: Eukaryota > Metazoa > Chordata > Mammalia > Sirenia > Trichechidae > Trichechus > Trichechus manatus. Next base: position 10,991,569 of record NW_004443946.1, on the reverse strand, counting down.
CAGTAAGTGCTTCAAGTCTTCTTTGCTTTCAGCAAGCAAGGTTGTGTCATCTGCATATCACAGGTTGTTAATGAGTCTTCCTCCAATCTTGATGCTGCATTCTTCTTCATAGAGTCTAGCTTCTCGGATTATTTGGTATTCCATCAAATGGTATTCAGGCATTCCTGGAGCCTAATTTTTTGCCAATGCCTTCATGGTAACTTGGACTTATTCCTTCAATACCATCGGTTCTTAATCATATGCTAGCTACCTCCTGAAATAGTTGAAGGATGATCAATTCTTTTTGATACAGTTACTCTGTGTATTCCTTCCACCTTCTTTTGATGCCTCTGGCGTTGTTCAATTTTTGTGCACAGAATCCTTCAATATTGCATCTCAAAGCTTGGATTTTTTCTTCAGTTCTTTCAGCCTGAAAATGCCGAGTGTGTTCTTCCCTTTTGGTTTTCTAACTCTGGGTCTTCATACACTTCCTTATCATACTTTACTTTGTCTTCTCGAGCCGCCCTTTGAAATCTTCTGTTCAGCTCTTTTACTTCACCATTTCTTCCATTAGCTTTAGCTACTCAACGTTCAAAGAAAGTTTCAGTCTCTTCTGACATCTATTTTGGACTTTTCTTTCTTTGCTGTCTTTTTAATTACCTCTTGCTGTCTTCATGTATGATGTCCTTGATATCATCCCACAACTCATCTAGTCTTCAGTAATTAGTGTTCAATGCATCAAATCTATTGTTGGGATGGTCTCTAAATTCAGGTGGGAAGTATTCAAGGTCTACTTTGGCTCTCTGAACTTGTTTTAATTTTCTTCAGCTTCATCTTGAACTTGCACATGAGCAATTGATAGTCTGTTCCACAGTTGCCCTTGGCCTTGATCTGACTGATGATATTGAGCTTATCCATGGTCTCTTTCCACAGATGTACTCGATTTGATTCCTGTGTATTCCATCCGGCAAGGTCCACGTGTATAGTTGCTGTTTATGCTGCTAAAAAAAGATATTTGCAATGAATAAGTCATTGGTCTTGCAAAATTCTATCATGCAATCTCCAGCATCATTTCTATCACCAAGGCTATATTTTCCAACTACCAAACCTTCTTTTTTTCCAACTTTTGCATTCCAATCACTAGTAAGTATCAATTCATCTTGATTGCATGTTTGATCAAGTTCACACTGCAGAAGTTGGTAAAAATCTTCATTTTTTTCATCTTTGGCATTAGTGGTTGATAATGTAAATTTCAATAATAGTCAATAGTCATATTAACTTGTCTTCTTTGTAGATGTATGGATATTATCCTATCACGGACAGCGTTGTACTTCAGGATAGATCTTAAAATGTCCTTTTTGATGATAAATGTGACACCATTCCTTTTGAATTTGTCATTCCCAGCATAGTAGACCATACGATTGGCTTATTCAAGATGGCCAATACCAGTCCATTTCAGTTCACTAATGTCTAGGACTTTGATCTTCAAGCATTCCCTTTCATTTTTGACAACTTCTAATTTTCCTTGATTCATACTTGTACATTCCAAGTTCCAATTATTAATGGGTGTTTGCAGCTGTTTCTTCTCATTTTGAGTTGTGCCACATCAGCAAATGAAGGTCCTGAAAGCTTGACTCCAACTACATCATTAAGGTTGACACTACTTTGAGGAGGCAGCTCTTCTCTGGTCGTATTTTGAGTGCCTTCCAACTTCAGGGGATCATCTTCTGGTACTATATCAATGTTCTGTTGCTATCCATAAAGTTTGCATTGGCCAATTTTTTCAGAAGTAGATTGTCAAGTTCTTTTCCCCAATCTGTTCTAGTCTGGAAGTTCCACTGAAACCTGTCCACCAAGAGTGACCCTCCTGGTATTTGAAATACCAGTGGCATAGCTTCCATCATCATAGTAACATGCAAGCCACCATAGTACGACAAACTGACAGACAAGTGTTGGCACACACTTTACTACATCCTATGTCTACTCCTTGCAGAGTATAATATTGTCTTAGGATTGAGGATACCACTTTGCCCTCTCCTAAATTCCATCCTTATAATTTCCATTGCCTATTTGCCTCCGGGCAATAAACCCCAGATTTATTTCCCACCAAATCGTATCCCCAGTGCGGGGAACAAGGCTCAGGGCTTAAGAGGTTCAAACCCTGGCTCTTGGTTTGCGTGGCATGACCGATAACACCAACAACGAGTGACTGTGGGCAAGTTACTTAGGCTCTCTGACCTTTAGCATCTCTATCTGTAAACTATGACTATTCATAATATCAACCTCATGGGTGTATTGTTAGGACTAAATGAGATAATCCATATAATGTTTAGTCAGCACTGAGTAACTGTTAGCTATTATAATTTTACTTGGATCCACAATCAACACCCATGGAAGCAGCAGTCAAGAAATCTAACAACATATTGCAGTGGAAGAATCTGCTGCAAAAGACCTCTTTAAAGTGTTAAAAAGCAAAGGTGTCACTTTGAGGACTAAGTTGCGTCTGACCCAAGCTATGGTATTTTCAATCGCCTCACATGCATGTGAAAACTGGACAATGAATAAGGAAGACTGAAGAAGAATTGATGCCTTTGAATTATGGCATTGGCAAAGAATAGCGAATATACTCATGTACTGCCAGAAGAACAAACAAATCCGTTTTGAAAGTACAGCCAGAATGCTGCTTAGAAGGGAGGATGATGAGTCGTCGTCTTACATATTTTGGACATGTTATCAGAAGGGATCAGTCCCTGGAGAAGGACATCATGCTTGGTGAAGTAGATTGTCTGAGAAAAGAGGAAGACCCTCAATGAAACGGATTGACACAGGGGCTGCAACAGTTGGCTCAAACATAGCAACTATTGTGAGGATGGCACAAGACAAGGCAGTGATTCATTCTGTTGTATACAGGACTGCTATGAGCCGGAACTGACTCGACCACACCTAAAAACAACATTATAACGGTGTTCCTGGGAGGTGTAGATGGTTAACACATTTGGCTGCTAACCGAAAGGTTGAAGGCTCAAGTCACCTACAGATACCTTGAAAGAAAGGTCTGGCAATCTACTTCCGAAAAATCAGGCACTGAACACCCTATGGCTCACAGTTCTACTCTGACACACATGGGGCCGCCATGAGTCAGAATTGACTCGACGCAACTGGTTTTATGTATTATAATAACTCTCTAGAACATGTCTCAATGGAGCTATGCCTCTGTTCTTCAGACAAGCCTTTTCTGTCATGCTCAGAGATAATAAACACAGAGGAATGCAAGGACAAACTAAAACTGGAAAACGGTGAGGCTGAGAAAGTGGCCAGTCGGGAGAAGTCAATTAAATAGTTGCCAGAATTACGTATAAGGGTCTCTATGGACAGAATGGCATACAATATGTACAAAATAGTTAAATGGTCACAGTTTAAACTTCTTGGGGCAAATCTAAGAGGAGGCACAGATGTAGTAAATTTATTTATAAAAATGGGCAGACTTTGGGAAAATACACTTCAATTAAATGAAAGTTTTGCATTGAAAACTAGTCTTATCCCAAGCTCATGAGAGTGGCAATGCAATTATCCCTTTACAAATTTAGAGTGTTGCTTTTATATGGTGGGAAGATTAGGAGACTGAAACAACTCAATCTACTAGCAGTAAATCTATGCTATAGACCTCAAAGACAGCTAACACATTTCAGATGGTAAAAAGGTAGATTTTTGTAGGAGAATGCAGGAGACTCAAGGAAAGTATTCCAAATATATTTGCAAAGAAGGATTTATTCTTTGAGAATAAATCTTCACTTTCAGTATATTGCTTGGAGCAAGAATAATCTCTTCACTGCAACCCTGATTCATACTGTTTTTTCTTTTAACATGCAGCCCTTCATTTGCCACACAAAGATATTTCAAATCTGCCATAAACACAGATACTCCCCCTGCCATGCGATGATAAACTGGCTGTTACAAAGAGCTTAGAAACCAGACAGAGTGTTTCTACATATCTAACCCAAGTTATTTTCTGTGGCTTAACATATTTTCAATAGCAGTTCAACCACATGCTTAACTCTAACATAGAATTCCTTTCACCAGCTATGGGAAAAAAAAAAAAAAAATCTAAGAGACTATTGCTTCTGTGGAAGTGCTTGTACATGACTCCAGGGAAATTATCCCTTCCCTCATTCCAACATGCTTTATGAGGTTGCCCCAACCTGGCTGTACTAAATCTCCAAAACGTATGCTTTTGTGTGCACCACAGTCACCAAGGCTGGAAGAATCCCAAGAGTCTCTGAAAGCCCAGAAAGAATGCTTTACAGCACTGAGGCTGTTCATTATCCTGGCAGAACACCTAAACAAGTGACACATTTCCCCTTCAGGGGCTGCATTATCCTAGTCTCTTTCAAAGCACCCTTTCCAAAAACTGGGACAGTCTCCATCTTTAGACTTTCTGAACATCCTTTGACCTTCCACTTGGATCACCAAGCTCTTGATAAAAGAGACAGTAGGGCAAAATGTCATCAGTTCCTTGACACAGAAAAAAGCCTGCTTTCACTTCTGGTTCAGTCCACTGATGTCCCCCACCCAAGGCTTGCACAGAGGGCCTTCCTCTTTTGGAGAAGGAGTACAGAGTCTTGATTAAGATTTTAGGTCTAAGGCAAATTGAACTGGATTTGAATACCAGTTCTCCTGCCTACTTGCTCTAAGACCTTGGGCAAGCTATTTAACTGTCCTGAGCTTCAGTTCCTTGTCTATCAATTGGAGATAATAATTCATCTACTTCTTCAAATTCTGGGGGAAGTTAAATGAGATAACTTATGTAAACAATTCAAAAAGCACAGTAAGCAGTAAATAAATATTAGCTATTGTCATCAACTACTACTGTGAAGACACAGCCTTTTCCCTCCTAAGTATTCATTTATTCAGTAAACTGATTATTGATCCATCTCAGGCATTAGGGAACCATCCACAAAGCCCTACTAGCTACTTGTGTGAGTGCTGTAACATGCAAACTGTATGCAAATATCCAAATTTGAGGAAGCTATATGCAAACTATATGCAAATATACAAATTTGAGGAAACCAGTTCAGTTAACCCTAACCCTTGAGTGGTTTACGACTCAAAGCAACTCTATAGGGGTCACTATGACTTGGACCCCTGCTGGTGTGGTGGTTAAGAGCTTGGCTGTTAACCAAAAGGTCAGCAGTTCAAATCCACCAGCTGCTCCTTAGAAACTCTATGGGGCAGTTCTACTCTGTTACAGGGTCATTATGAGTCAGAATTGACTCGATGGCAATGGGTAATGACTTCATGACTCAGAATCGACTCAACTGAATGGCAGCAGGTTTTTTTTTTCACTACTGAGTAAATGAATAAAAATTAACCCAATGATACCATTTCATCTATCTAAAATGTAACTTTTTAAAAGGTAATATTCAGTGCCATCAAAAGCAGCATGAAAGAGATATGCTGATGAAAATACAAATTTCTAGAGAGTATTTTATTTATTAGCATGTATCGACAACCAAACAAAAAAAAATTCATCTTTTGACCCAGCGATTTGATTTCTGGAAATTTATCTGGAACCAATACTCAGAAATACAAACAAAATGTATATATACAAAAACGTTCATGACAGCATTATTCTAATAGCAATAAACAAACAGCATAAATGTCCAACAATAAAAAATTGCTTAAATAAATTATGATAACCCAACACAATAAAATACCATATCCATTAAAAGTCATGTTTTCCATGTGTATTCAGTAACGTGAGAAAGCACTCACAACACAGTGTTGTTTTTTTTAATTTGATATAAAACTTGTAAATGTATAGAAATAATTATTAAAAGGAAATAAGGTAAAATGTTAACAGCAAATACCTGTAATGAAGGAAGTAGAATCAATTATTTTATTTTATACCATTTTTGAATTCCAAATTTTCTATAATAAACATGCATTATTTTCATGACCAATTTTTTACAAAATATGTCCCAGTTTTTCAGAGACTTGTTTTCTGTGAATTTATTTACACTTTAATTTAGCCCTCAAAAGAAATAAATCCTCAGCCCCAAAGTTAACCCTAATCACTGGAATCTCAGCTACTCTGCCAGGTAGAAGAGATACTTAGAGGTAGGTCAGTTTCTCATCGTTTTTCACCTCTACCTGCTCAAATCACAGTAGGTGGGAGGGGAAACTTACACTAGCCTTAGAGTCAAAGACTGGTAGGAAAGTTGCAAGTAACAGTGAAGGTCAGGCAGACACAGCCATCACCTCCAGAGACCCAGCCCTAGTCAGCAGGGAGTCATTTGAGTCTGATGGGATAACTTATTTCTGCATAATCAGTAGGCTGCTGCTATGCAGTTGATTCACATTTGTTCTACAGGTAGAGGAGTCCTGAACCTGAGAATATTCACAAGCCAGCCTTTCTGATGGGATGGCCTGATCTCAGGAGAGAAAGCATGACAGAAGTAGTGTGTTTCTTTTAAGTCGTCCTGTGCTCACTGTCCTGCCCTGACTCAGGATGTGAAAGAACAGTAGATGCATATTATGTTGGGTTTCTTGGTTACTAAAGGCATGTTCTACCAACTTTGTGAAATCGTAGTGTTGCTAATTGCTAGTATTTAGCATTCACAGAGTACTCTTATTCTAGGGCGTCTTGCCAACAATAATTAGTAATTTTTCACATCTCTCTAAAGAGGAAAGTCAACATTATTAGCGTCATTATCCTCTGAAACACACAAGAATATTATGACAGCTGATGCCACGGCAGGTCACTGGCAAAACCACAATTAAACTTATTTTCTGGTTCCTTTGTTAGCAGTCAGAAGTTTCATGGAATCACAGAATTTTCCTAATAGAAAAGAGCACGAAGAAGCATAATTCAAATGTAAGAAAAATAAGCTGGATATGATTTGCTCTCATCTCAAATAAAAATTACTTTTTTTTTAAATTAAGCAGTATGATCACTATTTTTGTTCACAATTGGCTCTCGTGGAAAAAGAACTACTCTGGAATCAGAAAGAAAAAGATCTGATCGGAGAGTTTCCGCTAGGAAAATCAACCATCCATTTTGCCTCTCTCTCTCACTATCTTTGAAGTAGGTAGCTAACAATATCAACACCAAAACCTCATAATAATGATGTGACTATAATAAATGTGAGCAGTCCATAGTATAACAAAGGAAAATGGGAACAAAATGTTTGAAAATGAAAATGGAGTAAAGTATTTTAATGAACTTCGAGTTATAATTTACTATAATAAAATGCATAGATTTTAAGTGTACAGTTTGATGTGTTGTTTTTTTTTTTTTTGGTGTATACACCTCTGTAACCACCTCAGCAATCAAGATATAGATCATTTCTATGACCTCAGAAAATTCCTTCATGTTTCCTTGAAGTCAAACGCCACCTCCTTGATGCAGCTACTGATCTCATTTCTATCAGTAAAGATAAAGTACTCTATTGTGTCTAGGTTCTTTCAATCAATATAATGTTTGTGGCAATTCATTAATGTTGCTATATGTAGTAGAAGCTCATTCCTTTGTATTGCTACATAGTATTCATTTTGTTTATCCACTGTGCCAATGGACATCTGAGTTGTTTCCAATTTGAAGGTATTGTCAATAAAGCTGCTACATTCTTGCACGAATACTTGTGTGGACGTATGTCATTTCTTGTGGGTAAAAAACAAAGAGTGAAACTGATGGTTCATAAAGTAATTGTAAATTTTACTTTGTAAGAAATTGCCAGTTTTCCAAAGTAGTTGTACTGTTTTACACTCCCACCAATAACATATGAAAGTTCTAGTTTCTCCACATCCTCGCCACACTTGGCGTTGTCAGTGATTTTAGCTTTAGCCATTTTAGTGGGGGTGAAGTGGTATCTTATTGTAGTTTTAATTTGCATTTTCCTAATATATGGTAATATAATGCTTGGCATCTTTTCCTGCGATTACTTACCAATGTATGTCTTGTTTTTGTTTAAGTCTTTTGACATTTGGGTGGGCATTGTCTTTTTATTATTGAATTCTTAGCAGCTTCTTATATCTTTCGGATAGAAGTCCTTTGTCAGATACATGTATTATGAATATTATCTCTCAGTCTGTGGCTTTTCTTTTCATTTTATCAATGGTGTTTTTTAAAGAGCAGAACTTTTAAATTTTGAAGAAGCCTATTTTATCTGTTTTTCTTTCTCTTATGGCGAATGCTTTCTTGTCCTATCTAAAGTACCTTTGCCTACCTGAACATCATAAATATATTGTTATACATTTTCATGTAGATGTTTTAAAATTTTAGAATATATGTTTAGGTCTGTGCTCCATCTTTAATTAATTTGTGCTCGGTGTGAGGTAAAAGTGGAGAATATTGTTTTTTCCGTATGGATATCCAGTTGTTCCAGCACTATTTATCAAAACGACTATCTGTTCTCCAATGAATTACCTTAGTGCCCTTGTTGAAAGTTAGTTGACCATACATGTGGATCTATTTCTAGACTTTATTTTGTTCCATTGATCTGTTTGTCTATCGTCATGCCAATACCACACTCTTGGTTACTGTAGTTTTATATTAAGTTTTAAAATCAGATAGTATAAACCCTACATGTTTGAGCTTCTATTTCAAGATAAAACTAAACCAAACCGATTGCTGTTGAGTTGATTCCGACTCATAGCAACCCTATAGGACAGAGCAGAATTGCCTCCTAAATAAATTCAGCTGGTGGATCTGAACTGCCGACTTTTGGTTAACAGCCAAGCTCTTAACCACTGTGCCACCAGGGCTCCATTTCAACATAGTTTTGACTTTTATAGATCATTTCCATTTCCATATAACTTAGAATTAGTTTGTCAATTTCTTAAATAATCTAGTGGAGGGAATTGATATTTCTACAACGTTGAGTTTTCCAACATATAAACATGGTATTTGGCTTCATTTATTTAGGTCTTCTTTACTTCTTGTCAGCAATGCTTGGTAGTGTTCAGTGTACAGGTCTTGTTCATGCTTCGTTAGATGTATTCCTAGGTACGTGATGTTCCTTGATGACATTGTAATGGTAATTTTAATTTCATTTTCCAATTGTCTTGTTCTTGTTGGGTGTAGTTTCCTATGTAAATGTCAATTAGGTCAAGTCGTTTGATAATGCTGTTTAGATATTTCATATCATTAGTGATTTTTGTTGTTTGTTGTTTATTTGTTTAGATCTCCACTCTGATGGTAGATTTATCTATTTTTTCTTTAGTTATGTTAATTTTTACTTCATGTATTTTAAAGCTCTATTACTGAATTTACGTTTATGATTATTATGTCTTCTTGAGGAATTGACTTCTTTATCATTTTTAAATGTCCCTCTTTATCACTCGTAATATTTATTGTTCTGAATTCTGCTTTGTCTGATGGTAACATAGCAGCTCTAGCTTTCTTTTATTTAGTGTTTACATGGAGTCCCTGGATGGTGCAAACTGGTAATTCACTTGGCTGCTAACTGAAAGGTTGGCAGTTTGAGTCCACCCATAGGTGCCTCAGAAGAAAGGCCTGGTGATCTACATCTGAAAAATCAGCCATTGAAAACCCTATGGAGACAGTTCTACTCTGACACAAGGGTCACCATGAGTTGAAACTGACTTGATGGCAACTGTTCTTTTTTTTTTTTTTTTTTAAACATGGTATCTTTTTCCATTCTTTTACTTTTAACCCACCTTTGTCGTCATATTTAAAGTGCATCTCTTGTAGACAGCATATACATTGCAATCTGTGAGAGCCAGAACTCGAAGGGGCTGCCTTGCTTTTTGGAGTCTTCCAAGTTTGTTTTTCACAGTGTGCAGTCTTACCACTTTTCTATCACTCTCTATTAGTGGGAAGTATCTGAGCTTTCCTTTTCTGACAGGTTTCTGCCTTCCACAGGTTCTGGCTTTTGCAGGTTTTACTGTAGTTGGTCTTGCTTTTTTATCCAGTTTGGTCTACTATTATTTGTTTCTCGTTTTCTCTTTGCCTGCCTTCTTTTGGTTTATTTGAGTATTTTTTTAGTATCCCATTTCATCTCCTCTTTGAACGTTTAGCTATATATTTTTGTATTATTTTTTAGTACTTGCTAGAAATTGCATCTTTAATTTGTCACAATCTATCTTCAAATAATTTTAGACTATTTCAGGAATGATGTACAATCTTCCTACAGTATGATACAATTCACCTTCTCTCTCACTTTTTGTGCTCTGCCATAGACAGTTTTCCATACATATTATAGTCACATAATACATATATTGTTATTGTTTCTTGTTTAGTTACAGTTTTTTAAACAAGTATGCATACAAATATTTTTATATTTACCCACGATTTACGTTTTATGTATTTCTGGTATTCTTCATTCCTTTTTGTATATCTAGGTTGCCATATGATATCAGTTCCTTTCAGCCTGATTCACTTCTTTTCGCCTTTTTTGTGGTGTGGGTCTGTTAGCAACCTATTTTCTCGGCTTTGTTTATCTGAAAATGTCTTTATTATGTCTTCATTTTTATTTCCCTCTGTATGATGTATCTTTTCCTCTCATTGCTTTTAAGATTTTCCCTTTATTTTTTGTTTATAGAAGTTTGACTATGTTGCACCTAGATATGGTTTTCTTTGTAGTTTTCTTGACTGGGGTTCGCTGAGTTTCCTGGATCAATAGATTGCTGTTTTTGATCAAACCTGGAAAGTTTTTAAATATTTTTTCTGCCCAATCTCTCTTTTTTTTCTAGAAGTCTAATTGCTTATATGTTCAATCTCTTGATCATTAAGACTCCGTTCATCTTGCCAATATTTTTCAGTGAATTTTTTTATATCAGATATTGTTTTGCAACTCTAGGATTTTCATTTGGTTCTTTTATTGTTCCTAAATCTTTCCTGAAATTCCCCATTTCTTCACTAATAATATCCATTTTATCTTATAGATTCTTTAATCTATTTGTCATAGTAATCGTAAAGTCATTTTCTGCTAGTTTCAACTTCTGGGTCATCCATGGTTTTTCTCTTGACTATGGGTCACATTCTCTTGCTTTTTGTATGGTCATGATTTTTAATTGTATACCAAACTGTGCCTAAAAGGACATTAGAGATGTATGTGTGTGTGTATGTGTGTGAATGTGGGTTTTTCCCCCAAGAGGTAATATCCTCCAATAGAGCTCTAAGACTGAATACCGTAAGGGTTCTGGGCCTCAAAACTGGGAGGCTGCAGACTGAGAGCTGCAGAAGTTACTGGATACCGTTTCGTTTTCCAGCCCCACTCCCAGCTGCCATTTATTCAGCAAAATTTCCACATAAGAATTACTTGTTGGAAAGGATTTTTGCATTTGTTGTTCCTCCAGATTCAAGTAGTATATGCTAGCTCACAGATCGGGCAAAAGTTTAGCTATATATGTATAGTAGTTTATATATCTCACTGTTGTTAGGTGCCATCAACTCAAGGCAAGTTTCAACTCATAGAGACCCCATGTGACAGAGCAGAACTTCCCTATAGGGTTTTCTAGGCTGTAATATTTTATTTACAGGAGCTTATCACCAAGTCTTTCTTCATGGAGCCACTGGATGGGTTTGAACGGCCAATCTTTCAGTTAGCAGCTGAATGTTTAACTGTTCTGCCACTAGGGCTCATGTGTGTGTGTGTGTGTGTGTGTAAACCCATTGCCATCGAGTCAATTCTGACTCATAGCGATCCTACAGGACATAGTAGAAATGCCCCATAGGATTTCCAAGGAGTGGCTGGTGGATTTGAACTGCCAATCTTTGGTTAGTAGCTGTAGCTCTTAACCATTATGCCACCAGGGCTGTCTCTCTCTCTCTCTCTCTCTCTCTCTCTATATATATATATATATATATCTCACTATATATAGCCATATATGTACCCTGTTCTATCCTTCTCCAACAGGATTACTCTTTCATTTGTTCTGCCATCAGCAACTGGACCAGGTATAAAAGCGTGTCTGTCTGTTGCTTTCCTAGGAAGGGTTTGCTCTCTGGAGTTTAGTTTCTTCAGATTATTTGTGTCCACAGCCTTTGATGGCTTTTGTGTTAGCCATTTATTGCTTTGCAGCAAATTACCCCCAAAATGTAGCAGCTGAAGACAACAAACATTGATTCTCTCACACACTATGTGATGGTCAGGAATCTGGGAGCAGTTTAGCTGGATGGTTCTGACTTGCGGTCTCGCGTGAGGCTGTAGCCAAGTTGTTGGCAGAGGCTGCCGTCATCTGTAATCTGAAAGTTTGCCCAGTGCTGCAGCTGTTGGCAGGTGGCCTCAGTTCCTCGCTGGCTTTGGGCAAAGGTCCTAATTCCTCACTTCAGAGGCCTCTTCATAGGAGTGCTCACAACATGGCTTCTGACCTCCCCTAGAATGAATAACTTAAGAGACAGCAAGACTGCAAGAGAGCAAACAAATGCAACGCCCACAGCTTATATAATCTATTCTCAAAAGGGACACACCACCGCTTCTGCCCACTCAAGTACAATGTGTGAGGGAACCACACAGGACATGAACTTCAAGAGCAGGGATCACGGGGTGCCATCTTTGGGACTGGCTACCACGACTTTTAAAGAGAGTGTGACGTTTGTTTGTTTATCCAGTGATTTCTTCTTGTTTTGGTGGCACATTCTTCTGCATTCTAATTAGCAGCAGGATGACATCCAGTGAAATGCATTTAAAGTACCATCCCCTAAAATAGCTGTCTTAACTTACAACCATAATTAAAAAAAAATTCAGATAAGCTTTTGATTCTTTGTTTGATAGCTTTACTAGCCATAAGAAAGTAAAGCTGCCATGTTAACATCACTAGATTTTTTTTTGGTACATTTTTTCTGAATTTTATTTGTAAGAGAAAACAGTAGCATTATTTTAATAGTAAAAGACATCTGAAAGACTATAAAGGCAATGAAATACAGCATGCAATGACTCCGGTCCTGGGGTTACACTGTTTATTGTGCAAATTCTAGCTCTGCTCCTCACTAGCTATTTGATTTTGGGCAAACTGAGCCTTAGGACCTCAGTATCTTCATCTATGAAATGGGCACACAAATGATAGCAACTTATGAGCTTTGTTGCATGAAATCAGGAATGTGCTTAGCGAAGTGCAATCACTATCAATAATGAAGCTTTTGTGTTTCTGCCACGTACTTACACCAGGCAGGGTCTTTAGGAAGTTATCTACCAATCCCGTTCACTCCTTGCTCTTCTTTCACCCTTTCTGCTTAAGAAAGTTACTTAATCTTTTATGTTTTATATAGGTGGCAGATATTTCTTAAGAGATGTATTATTTTTAATTTTTAAAGGCTATAAGCAGCCAGGGAAAGCAGCTCTCTTATAGTGAATAGGTGCTTTTTAATTTATTTATTTTTCAGTTACTTTCAAGAATCTGTCAGTCTACACTTAGAGGATAGAGTGCTGTGAAGTTAGGAGTTTGTCCCCCACCTTCCCCTACTCTGTGCCCCGTGCCCCAGAAGTAAGCAAATATGGGAACTGAATCGAGGTAGCAGTTTTCAGGTGTGGAACTAGGAAACCGAGGTCTCAGAAGTGGTTAGATGGCTGGAGCGTAATCAGAAGCGTCTATTTGCCTCCAATTGCAACAACGCTCTCTACTTAAGTCTCGAGCAAGGTCATTGTTCTCAGTCTGGGATGTACCAGTGCACAGCAGGCCCAGCAGGCTGCTCATTAGTATTCCGCACATTCCATCGGCTAAATTTGCCGTTTTATTTAGAATGCTTCTGATTGCACGCTTTTTATTTTCCAGGCTTCCTCAGAGAAATGGATGCCACTGTTAGCCATCTGACAGGCAGCTGAGTGCATGTTGATGCATTTGCCCTCAGACAAAGGGGAAAAGTTATTAAAACACTTAGCTGTCAGCGATGAATTCAGTTAGAATCATTTAAGTTATAAAAACACTTTTCAATAGGAGGGCCAAAAATAAATAAATAAATCAAGGAAGATTCATGGAGAGAACAAAAAGCATTTTAATGTCAGAATTTAACGAAAAGACTTTGTCTTTGCTCTATAGTATGTCCCAATAAAAGTAAATCAGTGTGGACCTTTTTAAGGCTATGAAATCATTCCTTTTGGCCATTGAAACCAATTCCTACTAAAGGCACTTTCAGCATCCCATACTTGGCAAACCTGAGAAATTACACATTTTAAAGTCTGTGCCCTTAATAAGATAATTCATATTTATATTTAATTACACTTTTCTCACAGTTTTTTAGACATGATCATCCAGATGACATCTAAATTGCTACCTCACAAAAGAGATAAATGGGGTGTATTGTTTTTATGGGCTGTGAAAGGGATGTACAATTTGTACTCCTATCAGCAGAGCTACTAAAAAATGGAAATTTATGATTTCTGCCCCCTAGAACAACCTCATTAAGCTCCTTGAAGAAATGGAAACCTCATGAGCAGTAATCAAAGCATATGAAGCCTCCTGAGTGGTGAACAGAGCCCACTTCATCAGACAATTCCGCTGGGGACAGAGTTGCCCAAGGACATGCTTCTCACCGAATGCACTATGAATTGAAGTGCAGTTGCAGAAAGTGAGCTAGGAAGCCCAACCAGTACAATGTATCCGTGAGAATCTTTATTGAGAACATATTGGCCTTTCATCTTTGTCAAATCCCCAGGAAGCACGAGCAAACAAGAAGCGGATTGATGTGTCCTGCTTAGGGCAAATCGGCAGATAGAACAGCGCAGACACGTACATAGTGTAAGGCTCCACTGCCGTGGTCGGAGCAGCTGTGTGTCGCATGCCTCACAAGTCAGTGTGATTTAGAACCACTGTCAGTGTGTGTCTGCTTGTAGTAAGCAAGACTTCCCCATCCCCATGCCCATCTTATTGGGCAGGGTGCTAAGAGAAATTGCCCACACATAAGCCTTCATGTTATTAGCTCGAGGAAGGAACATCCAATAAGAAATGTACCAAAAGTTGTTTCATTTTCAGGGCATCTTGTGGGGTCACTTTGGCTGAAGGAGGCTGAAGTATTGCAGCTGGGGAAATCAGATGAAAACCACGAGAGAATCAGTCACAGAAGACAAAGGAAGAGACGTTTGCAGAATGGTGTGGCCAACAGTAGTGAACTGATCAATCTAAGACACTAAGGAAAATAAAGACTAAGTACACGCTGGATTTAACAACAGGAGGGTTATTGGTTACGTTAATGAAAGCAGTGTCTGTAGAGTGAAAGGGCTGAGGCCACGTTGCAATGGGTAGCAGGGTGAGCAGTAAATATGAAAATGGAGATCTCAGGTATAACCAGGTCTTTCTTTCTAGGCACATAGCTGTGCAGAGATACAAGACAAGAAAGCTACTGGAGAGAACACTGTGATGCTAAGCAGGGTCCCTGGTGTCAAAAATTTGGTAAAAAACAATTTATGTCTAGTCAATTCTGACTCATGGTGACCCCAAGTGTGTCAGAGTAAAACCACAGGGTTTTTTTTTTAAATAATTTTTGTTGTTGTTGAGAATATACACAGCAGAACATACACCAATTCAACAATTTCTGCATGCACAATTCCATGACACTGATTGCATTTTTTCAAGTTATACAACTATTCTCACCCTCTTTTTTCCGGTTGTTCCTCCTCATTAACAGAAATTCACTGCCCCTTAAGTTTTCCTATCTAATCTTTTGAATTGCTGTTGTCAATTTGATCACATACAGATAGTGTTAAAAGAGCATAATGCTCAAGAGAGACATTCTTTACTAGTTAAGCTAAACTACTGTTTGGTTTTAAGAAGAATTCAGGGGATATTTTCGGTTTAAGGCTTAAAGATTGTCTCCAGGTAATAGTTTCAGGGGTTCATTCAGCCTCCAGGGCACCAGAAAGTCTGGATTCCATGAAAATTTTTGAAATTCTATTCTGCATTTTCCCCCTTTTAATCACTCCATAGGGTTTTCAACGGTCAATTTTTCAGAAATAGAGCTCCAGACCTTTCTTCTGAGATGCCTCTTGAATCTCCAATATTTCAGTTAGCAGTCAAGTGCATCAACTGTTTGCACCACTCAGGGACTCCAAGAATTTGGAAGTACCTATTTAATGATGCTTTTCCATATCCAATGGCCACTGGTACACACATCTGCACTGGAAGAGATTATCACCTCCAAACTGGTGGCAAAGATGGTATTTTTTTTTTTTTATTTTACTTCAGATGAAGGTTTACAGAAAAAGCTAGCTTCTTGTTAAACAATTAGTACACACATTGTTTTGTGACATTGGTTACCAACCCCGTGACATGTTAACACTCTCCCCTTCTCGACCTTGGGTTCCCCATTACCAGCTTTCCTGTCCCCTCCTGGCTTCTCGTCCTTGCCCCTGGACTGGTGTGTCCGTTTAGTCTCGTTTTGTTTATGGGCCTGTCTAATCTTTGGATGAAGGGTGAACCTCAGGAATGACTTCATTACTGAGCTAAAAGGGTGTCCGGGAGCCATACTCTCAGGGTTTCTCTGGTCTCTGTCAGACCAGTAAATCTGGTCTTTTTTTGTGTGTGTGAGTTAGAATTTTGTTCTACATTTTTCTCCAGTTCTGTCTGGGACCCTGTATTATGATCCCTGTCAGAGCAGTCAGCAAAGGTGGTATCTGAAAGCATGTTGCTCCCATCTCTCAGCCAGTCCTCTTCTCTTATAATGGGACAGGTAATGTAAGGTGTGCAGTTCCTAGGTGGTGCAAATGGTTAACATGCACAGCTGCTAACTGGAAGTCTGGAGGTTTGAGTTCACCCAGAGGTGCCTTGGAAGAAAGGCCTGGTGTTCTACTTCCAAAAAATCAGCCATCGAAAACCCTGTGGAACACAGTTCTACTCTGACACACATGAGTTTGCCATGAGCTGAAATCCATGCAACAGCCACCAGTTAAATTTAAGGTGTGTGGTGAGATGGCTTGAACTGGGAGGGGCTTGTTAAATATGAAGCAGTGAGGAGGGGTGCTTTCCTATATGAATTGTCATGAAAACTTACTCTTGGCATCTGGTTTTGGCTAATTTCATGATACCTGCTTGCATTAAGGGCCCAATAAACTCTCCTGGTGTTTGCAAGCAACCTGTCTTTTTTCTCACCACTTTCCTCCCAAGGACTTCTGAGAGGCCACACCTTCTGAAAAGACACACAAGTTCCGGCCTCAGCAATCATGTAAATGTCTACTTTACAGCTAGGTTTAGATTCAGTCATTAACAGAAGGCTATTTTCATAGCAAAAGTCTATATGGTAAATGGATTTACTACCCACAAATAAAACTATTTAAGGCAATTGGTTCACAGAATTGTAGATGCTTGCATTCTTTCTAAAAGGAAAATTTGAACCATGACATGCTTTAAGTATTCATGGTATAAAGACGCCAGGCCTAGCCTTTGGCAATTAGCTCATTATCTTATACTAACACTACTTATTACTATCTGGAGGTGTCATTAACCTCCTTCCTCCTTAGAGCAGAATTTAATACAAAGCAGATCTGTCTCTCTCACCATTCAATAGAGCATTTAATTATCAAAGGATCAAAAGCATCTTGTTATAATGTGGCTGTGCAGAACAGACTCCAAGGAAATCATGAAGGACAGCTTAAGTGTAATTTCCTGAAAGAAAAGGCAGTCAACAAAAAATTAAACCACAGAAGATGACAGCTGCAGAATCATAACATGTATATTTCCATCTTCCTATCACAGAACTCTATTAAGATAACTTACAACAGGAAAACCATCCAAACAAAGCAAGAGCGTATTTCATATAGATGTACTAAGCACTTGGAAAGGTCACCAAAGGCGCTTATTTGGGAATGCCAACTACTGTTATTAGCCCTTAACCTGGTAGTCCAGGTCATGTCTCAAAAGATTATGGTAGACTGCAAAACACACACACACACACACACACACACACACACACAAAATGCTTCCCTACACTTCCATAATTAAATGGGGTTTAAGTTCTTACCTTCCCTAATCACATTCCCTCCACTCAGAAATGATTTTATTACAGCTTCTCTAGAGAAGATTTTTGGAACTGAAATGATGTAATATGCCAGCAGAGAGATAGGAAACTCACAGTTGAGTGTACAATGGTGTCATTTATAACGTCTCCTTACAAGGCAAAATCAGCTTGCCTTCACATAAAACCTTGATGGGTTTGTTCAGTGGCTGAAACAATACCAGGGCTTCAGACTGGTTCACTGTGGTTCAAACTCCTGTTGAGAATTTACATTTCTACCCCACATATACTGAATCAGAATCTACAGTTTAACAGGATCCCCGGGTGATTCTTATGTACAGTAAATTCTGAGAACCACTGCTCTACTAGTGGTTCTCAGAATTGGTCCCTAACCAGCAGGAGCATTAGCATCGCCTGGGAACTTGTTGGAGCCCCCGTGACGCAGTGGTTAATAGCTATGACTGTCAACCAAAAGGCCACAGTTCAAATCCACCAGCTGCTTCCTGGAAACCCTATGAGGCCGTTCTACTCTGTCCTATAGGGGTAGCTATGAGCTGGAACTGACTCTACTCTGTCCTGTAGGGTAGCTATCAGCTGGAACTGACTCTACGGCAGCAGGTTTTGTTTTCTTTTTTTAGAGGGGAGGACTTGTTAGAAATGCAAATTCTAATGAACCGGTTCAAAGCCCTGAACAATACAGACAACCATTTAACATGAGTAACAGAAAAGAAATCCTGGAGCCACCTTTCCTGTTTATAGTTACCATCTCCAACAGGCATGATTAAAAGATGTCAGTCAATTACATTTCACTTTTTATGCCAGCTGCATTCATTATAAAATTTCAGAAATGTGCCAGGAAGGATAACTTAATGAATAGATATTGGATTTGCCATTAGAAATTGACAAGTATCCAGCAGCGTATTTTATTCTCTCTCAGAGATCATTTACTTCAGGATATTGTGCTTTGGATAAGTAAAATGTGTTTGGGTCTTTATATGTATCATGTAGAGTATAGTAATCCCCTTTCAGTGATTTAAATGCTTTTATTACTAGGTCCTATCAAGAAAAAAAAATTGTGGACTATATTAGCGAAGGAGATTATTTTTTATTACATAAATATTTCATGATATGTATTTCCCATTTCTTGCCCTGACACTTTATTACCACTGACTTTTATTAATTCCATGCTTGATATAAATTAAATGTGAGATTTTGATGCGTGTGGTTGCCAGGGCCTTGAGGGTATAGTATCTCTTCTCTAAGATTAAAATTGCTTAACTTCTCCTAGGATTAATTTGCCTAACCGCAGTCTCTGAGCCATCCAAGAAAGAGATAATTTGGCAATGTAGCAGCAGGCTTCAGACGTGATAAATTCTAACTCCCATTTATGTCATTTGTGGGAACTCAAAGACGAAGTTCACTGGGAGACGTTTTATGAGGAGCTTATGAAATTGAATACAGTCAAACTGTCCATTGCTAACAGGCTGCTGCACTTGTCTGGGGACTTCATTACTTGCTGGCACTCTGTGTGAGGCGAGATTGGGCAAGGGAAAGTGGCAAAACTCACACACACCATGGTTACATCTGGTTAGCAACTCTCACCCAAAGTGGAGGTGACAGCTGAAACAAGCTTTGCCTTCTCTGGGACTCACGCAGGCTCTTTCCATATCAGTTACCATCACAAAATTAATTGGACTACAGTTATTTTTCCAAGGCTCTTTCATATTCTTCATTTCTCCTCATTATATCACTATCAGTATAACTCATATTTATGGAAGGAAGAATGTACAAGAAGCATCATCTCTTCAGAGAACGACAATTACAACAACACAGATCATCATTAAATAGAAATAACACAGAATGGCACTGGCTTTGAAGACTGCAAAGCAGAATGGGGGGAGGGGGAGCAAGGTGGGCTTTACATGTAGCTAAACTGTTTCATCTAATAAGATTATTTTAGAAGAACCAAGAAAGCTTCTTTATCGAAAAACATCTATACAATCCAGATGTCTGACAGCCCATTTATTCTTTTGCATAAATATGTAACTCCTTGTAAAATGGAAATGAACATGCATTGCGGCATTGCCATCTTTCGGGTAAATGAGTTTATCAGATCCTTTCCTCCGTAGACAACTGTTATGCATTGAATTGTGTCCTCCAAAAACATGTGTTGAAATCCTAACCACTATTTCTAGTGTTTTCTTTTATTATATTAATGAGTTCATCCCAGTGTACAAAACAAACCAAACCCTTTGCCATGGAGTCGATTCCAACTCACAGCGACCCTATACCAGTGTAGGATAGATCCTAAACCTAATTACTTCTAAATTATAAAAAACCAGAATAGACAGAGACATACACACAGGGAGAGACAGAAGACAAAGAATGCCAAGAAACATCAAAAATGCCAAGGAACTCCAAGGAGCTCCTGAAGCTACCAAAAAAGAAGGACCTCCCCCTCGAGCCACACCTTAAATTTAGACTTCTAGCCTTGCCAACTATGAGAAAATAAATTTCTGTTCTTTAAAGCTAACAACTTGTATTATTATTATTTTTAAGCAGCATTAGGTAACTAAGCAACAATTATCCAAGCAGAAATGAACTCTACATCAGGCTGGGTAGAGATGTGAGCCTGGAGACTGGGGAGTCAGTCATAGGGAAAGCCAGGCCAACTGGTCGAGGTGAGTCCTGGAGAGCCAAGCGCTTGAGGGCCACGCATACATACTTGGAGGTGGGAGGAGATGATTGTTGAAAGAGGAAATAGAAGAGCAAAGGATACATTCTGATTCACTGATTTGCTCTTAATCACACCACATTTAGTCAGCTTAGTACCAAACTTCTACCAAGAGAGCAATGGGAAAATTCAAACTTTCGTGATTTTAAGACCTACAGAGTAATGAGAATGCTCACTTCCCACTTCCAGGTGTTCTTACAATATAACTAAACTATCATACTCTAGCCATGCTTAGTAAACGGTTAATTATGACAACTAAGAAATTAAAGAATCAAGAAAACTTGACATCGAAGAAATTTAGTCGTAATGGAATCTACAATAAAGGCTAAACCACAAACAAAAAGATAATCTATGGAGGTTAATCACATCACGTTCAGATATCATGAAGACTGAATTGTGAGTAAATCTACAATGGTGTACTGCTGTTGGTGTTGGGTGCCGTCAAATTAATTCCGACTCATGGCAACCCTATAGAACAGAGTAGATCTGCCCCACAGGGTTTGCTAGGCTGCAATCTTTGCAAGAGCAGATCGACAGGTTGTTTCTCCTGCACAGTGACCGGTGGGTTCAAACCGCCAACTTTTTGGTTCGCAACTGAGTGCTTACCCATTGCACCACCAGGGTTCCTTAAGCAAAGGTAGAAATGCTTAAAAGAACAGGATATATTTGTGAATAGTGAAGATGACAGAAGAATGCATAGGATAAAGAGAAATGACACTGGAGAGATAGGCTGGGACAGATATTATAAATATTAAGCTAAAGAACATGGTGTTTTCTTAAGTAATTTACAAACCCTTTTTTACAGGAAAAAAATTATCCCCAACCTCTAGTGTTAACTTAAATCATGATGCACATTTACATAACCATGTGCATATACATATTTCTCACCCTCGCTTATGTGTCCTTCATGGTCAGATGAGGGCGTTTGTTCCAAGTAGTCCTCATTGTGGGATCTGGGCTGAAGAAGCAGTCACTTTCCAGAATATTGCTGGACTCAGGCCAGAAAGAAAAAAAGGGAGAGGGCCGAATGTGCTGTGGCTCTGAAAGTTTGCGCTTGAATATGGCACATGTCACTTCACTCACATTTCATTTGGCAAAGCAAATGGCACAGCCAAACCTGAAGTTAGTGGGGTGGGAAGTATAATTTTCCCACAAGAAGGGACTCAGTAGGCAGGAAATGTTTTTGAAAACTGCAGGAACCTGTCATAACATGAAACAGAAACTAGATTTCAACTCTTTTCATTTCTAGATTTTATATGAATCTAAAACAGTGACAATTAATTACATGGGAAATTCTAAAACCAACAAAGTTCAAATGACTATTTATATATTGTATTAAATGTTTAGCTGAAACCAAAAAACTATGAGAAAAATGTTACAACGAGCTAAGAAACTCGGGAGTACTGCTGTCGTTGTTGTTCCTGTTTGCAATTCGGTTAGTCCTACTATGTCACGTGATGTGTAGTGACTAAATTTTTCCCAGATTTTTCTCTATTGGAACTACTGTACTGAAAATCTTACTACAAACAATTTGCTATCACAGCATTTGGCCTTCACATAGTTCAAACTCATCATTTACAAGTTAAGTCTGCTTCTGTTCATTTTTCGTTAGCTCTTGACATTAAATGTCACACAACTTGGCGCCAATACAATCGTAAAGACATCTGCAACACAGACAGTGAAATCTTACGACAGTGATAAGATCGTCATTTAGATAATGCAGAATATACTTATATGCTGTAATGATATTCTTTAAATGGACATTAAAACCCCAAATTCAAGAAAACACCTAGACATCCTGAGCATGATGTCCTTACTCCTGCAAGAATGCCACCCAGGGGTCTGAGGGTCCCTCTTTGAAAAACACTGCTATAGGCAAAAGGGAGCCATTGAAAAATTTAAAGCCACAGATTTTTATAATCAAAATGTTTAAAGCACTAAAGGAAACCAGTTGTAAGGCTCTACAATTGGCCTAGTAGGGAAAAGTGAAGACCTGAACAATAAGATCATAAGAACAAAATGAAATACTAGAAACTAAATGTTTAACAAAACACCAACTTGAAATCCAAGGAAGAAAACTTGGGAGAAGCAGAGAGAGTTGAGGGGAACAAAACAAGGGAAGCTCATTACTAATATAGATCTGATTAATCATGCACTGTCATATATTGGAAAGAACACGGGACCGAGTTAAAAGGTCTCAGCTTCAGTTCCAACTTTGTCACTTCCTAGCTATGTGGCTTTGGGGAAACAACCACCTTCTGAGTTTATAAAGAGAAGATTATACAAAGAGTCTTGCCTGTTTCACAAATTTGGTTAGAGTGCAATGCAGGGTGAATGGTGTGAAGCAGTTTTAAATTCAGTTCAATAAATATTTATTAAGTATTATATGTAGGAGGGAACTTGTTAGTTGCCGTCATGGCGACCCCATACTTGGTCATTTGTACTTTACGATTTGCACTTTGTTAGGTAAATATAAGTTCCCATTTTGGGGCTATGGTCCCCCCCCCCTTCCTTCTTTTCCTGGAGCCTCAGCAACCCAGTAATAAGGTAATAGAATGGAAAGTTTTGTTACGAAACTCAAGTCTGAGCAGTAGCCAGAAACTCTTTTAGCATAATAAGGTACAAAATATAAGCTGAAAAAGGACTAACCTTTATTTACAAGCAGTCAGATTTTCCTTTAGACAGTCTACTTTTCCTGTTCTATCAAGCCCTTAGTCTCTGAGCTTTATCTTGGCCCTGTCAAGCCTCAGCCCAGAATGACAATCCATACCACATGTAGTGACAGAGGAGGATAAGACACTTCAAAGGAAGAGCAGTGACCACAAGGCCAAGGGACTGGGCAGGGGAGACAGAAAACGAATGAGGGAGAGAGTCAAAGAGGGCTGATGCTGTCTGCTGCTGAAGGGAGCAGCCACAGGAAGCATCCTGAGAGTAGCTGAGTGAGGCCCAGACCTGTGGGCAACATACCGATGAGTCAATGAGAGAAGGGACTCTCCATGCTGGTTGGATTATGTCCCTTGAACCCAAGGCAAAAAACTTACTGACGTTCTTTGGGGGTCTGTGCATGTACTTACTCAGCTGAGGCAAGGCTTAGCCCATCCCCTCTCCATCTCAATCACCAGCAGATGCCTGGATTCTAAAAGTAGGAACAACCAGGAGGCAAATAAGCCACATGGGACCCATCACTGGTTGACCAGTGAAACATTTTCTTGACTCTCTCAGTCCCTCTCACCAAGATAAGGAGCACAGTGTTCATCTTACATTACTGTTTTGAACCCATCCCTCTGCTGTGGTGTGACAGACTAACCTCCAGGAAAAGTCCAGAAATCACTGAACATTGACATGGGCAAATAACAAAGAGCTTTTTGTTGGAAGCAGGTCTTAGAATAGCGTTATGATTCATTACTGTTGGATGGTGTTATTTTCTATATTTTGATTCCTGGCCTTTCTGACGGTGTCTGAGACTTTTAGGCTAAAAGTAAAATGTGGGTTCTTAGCTACTAAGGCTTGTTAAAGGAAGCATTAAAAGGAACTGTGGTTATGCTACTGGTCTCCTAACTCACAGTGGGCAATTCAGCTACATACAAGGACACATTGTGGACTTAAAGTAAATTAGATTCAGCAAATTTTTAAAGGTGGATTTGAAATCTGTGATGGTAGCAGGGAGCTAAAACATGGAGAATATTAAGGCAGACTCAGAAATATAATATTTATCAGAAATCATATGCTATAAATTGTGTCCCCCCAAAATACATGATGGAAATCCTAACCCCGTACCTGTGGTTATAATCCCCTTTGGGAATGGGTTTTCTTTGTTATGTTAATGAGGTAGTATTAGTGTAGGGTAAAAACCAATCTCTTTTGAGACATAAAAGAGATTAAATAAGGAAACTAGCAAGCAGAGTCGGGGGGAAGAGATGCTGAGTCCCATGAAGATTGCCCAAGAGCAGAAGCGCAGCTAAAAAGAGACAAGGACCTTCCTCCAGAGCCAACGGAGAGAGAAAGCCTTCCTCTGGAGCCAGTACCCTGAATTCAGTGTTCTAGCCTCCTAAACTGTGGGAAAACAAGTTTCTATTTGTTAAATCCACCCATCTGTGGTATTTCTGTTACAGCAGCACTAGATAGCTAAGACACCACATGCCACCTTACCCTTTTGATCCAAAAGGTCATATAATATCAGGCTTGAGCCAAAGGCAGTGTATTCAATATCACAAATGAAACAGCAGTATGGTTATACTACTTTGCAGTTTTCCAAATATTATTATAATGACATTGTTCTCCTGGAATGTTATGGCCACTCCTCCTTCCCTTAAGTAGGCAGTTTAAAGAACTATCTTCTTTGACAGTATCTTCCAAGGCCGTGAGACATTTTCTCAAATTGTCTAGGCCCCAGTTTCTTACTCCAGATACCTAAAAGAACTATTCTGCTGACTCCCATCTGTATGGGTCCACGAGTACCTGTGACCCCATGAATGTTCACACCCCTATGAGGCAAGTAGCTTACGAATCATTATTATCCCTTTTCCAAAGGAGAAAATTGAATACAGAGAGGTTGAGTGCACTGCCAAAAATAGTTGAGCATGAATGAGGTGTGAGCAGATCTAGTTGTTATGGTTCCCAGACTGGTATTTTATCTACTGGGCTAAATCATATACTCCAGCATGGAGCTACATATTAAAAGATAAGATGCTACTGTAGTGAACGGAAGTACTTCTAAGCGTTATCAGTCTAGAGATAGTCTCCCCTAAAGATGGAGGATTTAAATAAACCAGAAACATTTTGGATCCTTAAAGAGATATAAAAAATATCTAAGTTAATCTAATAACTGAACAAGTCTGGGGTTGTTGAATAAATAATATGGCTCTCACTGTAATATGCATGTATATCTCACTTCACACAGATGTGTTTCCTGAAAAGTTTTATAGGTATATATATTTATATACGTATATGTTTTTCCCCCATACATCTGTCAGTTTGTCAAACTGTGGGAGCTTGTGTGTTGCTGTGATGCGGGAAGCTATGCCACTGGTATTCAAATACCAGTAGGGTCACTAGTGGTAGACAGGTTTCAGCAGAGCTTTCAGACTAGCAGAGACTAGGAAGAAGGACCCAGCGGTCTACTTCTGAAAAGAATTAGCCAGTGAGAAACTTACGAATAACAGTAGAACTTTTTCTGATACAGTGCTGGAAAATGAGCCCCTCGGGTTGGAAGGCACTCAAAAGACGACTGGGGAAGAGCTGCCTCCTCAAAGTAGAGTCAACCTTAATGATATAGATGGAATCAAGCTTTCAGGACCTTCATTTGCTGATGTGACACAACTCAAAATAAGAACAAATAGCTACAAACATCCATTAAAAATCGGAATGTGGAATGTATGAAGTATGAATCTAGGAAAATTGGAAATCGTCACAAATGAAATGGAATGCATAAACATGGATATCCTAAGTGTAAAAACGGCTTAGCGGAGGTGTCTGACCTCCTCCAAAACCACAAGGGGGAAGGAGAACCAAGATCAACAGCACAAGCTGACTCGCATGAGGTGCAGGCCAGACAAGCCTCCTTTCTCTGCCATCTTTACTAATTCTGACACCAGCCATCCCTCCCACAGCACTCTCTGCTGGGTTCGATAATTCATTGCAATGGCCACACAGAACTCACAGACCACACTCACAATTACGAGATTTATTAGGGAAGTAACAGTTACAATTCAGGCTCAAGAACACTCGGGATATAGTTCTTCCATCAGGATAGCCTCTCCCCAGCTGTGCTTGCAGGCACGCCTCTCCCTGGCACTCAGTCTCTGCCCAAAGGCACTCAGCTTTCTCTCTCTGTGGGCCTGGAAGCCCACTGCACCATCTCCTGCTGCTGGGTCTCTCCTGCTGGTCTCTCCTTCCATGGTGATGGTAGGCTCCTCCTCTCTGCTCTGGACTTGGCTCTTTTAAGGCAACACTGACCAATCCCCTTGGTAGGCCACAATTACCCAATCACACAATTCCCTGGGTGGGAGTTACAAGCCCATGGCTATAAAGGCCACACACAAAAGTAATTAATCCACCACAAGAGGCATTAGTCAGCTGAAATGGACTGGTACTGGCCATTTCAATCAGCCAATCATTTGGTCTACTATGCCGGGAATGACAACTTGAAGATGAATGGCATTGCATTCATCGTCAAGAAGAACTTTTCAAGATCCATCCTGAAGTACAGCACTGTCAGTGATAGGATAATATCCATATGCCTACAAGGAAAACCAGTTAATACGACTATTATTCAAATTTTCTCACTGACCACTAAGGCCAAAGATAAGGAAATTGAAGATTTTTACCAACTTCTGCAGTCTGAAATTGATCAAACATGCAATCAGGATGCATTGATAATTACTGGTGATTGGAATGCGAAAGTTGAAAACGAGGAAGAAGGATCAGTAGTCAGAAAATGTGGCCTTGGTGATAGAAACGACTCCGGAGATTGCATGATAGGATTTTGCAAGACCAACGACTTCTTCATTGCAAATACCTTTTTTCAACAACATAAATGGTGACTATACATGTGGACCTCGCCAGATGGAATACACAGGAATCAAATCAACTACATCTGTGGGAAGAGACAATGGAAAAGCTTAATATCATCAGACAGAACAAGATCAGGGGCTGACTGCGGAACAGACCATCAATTGCTTATGTGCAAGTTCAAGTTGAAATTGAAGAAAATTAGAACAAGTTCACGAGAGCCAAAGCATGACTTTGAGTATATCCCACCTGAATTTAGAGACCGTCTTAAGAATAGATTTGACATGTTGAACACTAATGACTGAAGACCTGATGAGTTGTGGAATGACATCAAGGACATCACACATGAAGAAAGCAAGAGGTTACTAAAAAGACAAGAAAGAAAGGAAAGATGAAAATGGATGTCAGAAGAGACTCTGAAACTTGCTCTTGAATGTCAAGTACCTAAAGTGAAGAGAAGAAATGATGAAGTAAAAGAGGTGAACAGAAGATTTCAGAGAGTGGCTCCAGAAGGCAAAGTAAAGTATTATAATGACATGTGCAAAGACCTGGAGATAGAAAATCAAAAGGGAAGAACGTGCTCGGCACTTCTCAAGCTAAAAGAACTGAAGAGAAAATTCAAGTCTTGAGTTGCAACATTGAATGATTCTACAGGGAAAATATTAAACGACACAGGAAGCATCAAAAGAAGATGGAAGGAACACACGGAGTCACTATACCAAAAAGAATTAGTCGACGTTCAACCATTTCAGGAGGTAGCATATGATCAGGAACTAATGGTACTGAAGGAGAAAGTCCAAGCTGCACTGAAGATATTGGTGAAAAACAAGACTCCAGGAGTTGACAGAATACCAACTGAGATGTTTCAACAAACAGATGTAGCTCTGGAAGCGTTCACTTGGCTATGCCAAGAAATTTGGAAGACAGCTACCTGGCCAACTGACAAGAAGAGGATTATTCCAAAGAAAGGTGATCCAACAGAATGTGAAAATTATCAGACAATATCATTAATATCACACACAAGTAAAATGTTGCTGAAGATGATTCAAAAGAGGTTGCAGCAGTACCTTGACAGGGAACTGCCAGAAATTCAAGCCAGATTCAGAAGAGGACATGGAACCAGGGATATTATTGCTGATGTCAGATGGATCCTGGCTGAAAGCAGAGAATACCAGAAAGGTGTTTACCTGTGTTTTATTGACCATGCAAAGGCATTTGACTGTGTGGATCACAACAAATTATGGATAACATTGAGAAGAATGGGAATTCCAGAACACTTAATTGTGCTCATGAGGAACCTGTACATAGACCAAGAGGCAGTTGTTCGAACAGAACGGGGATACTGTGTGGTTTAAAGTCAGGAAAGGTGTGTATCAGGGTTATATCCTTTTAGCATACTTATTCAATCTGTATGCTGAGCAAATAATCCTAGCAGCGGGACTCTGTGAAGAAGAATGGGGTATTAGGATTGGAGGAAGACTCATTCACAACCTGCGTTATGTAGATGACACAACCTTGCTTGCTGAAAGTGAAGAGGACTTGGAGCACTTACTGATGAGAATCAAAGATCACAGCCTTCAGTATGGATTACACCTCAACATAAAGAAAACTAAAATCCTCGCAGCTGGACCTATAAGCAACATAATGATAAACGGAGAAAAGATTGAAGTTGTCAAGGATTTCGTTTTACCTGGATCCACAATCAACACCCATGGAAGCAGTGGTCAAGAAATCAAATTATGCATTGCATTGGGCAAATCTGCTGTAAAAGACCTCTTTAAACTGTTAAAAAGCAAAGATGTCACCTTGAAGACTAAGGTGCGCCTGACCCAAGCCACGGTGTTTTCAATCACCTCATATGAATGCCAAAGCTAGATAGTGCATAAGGAAGACTGAAGAATTGATACCTTTTAATTGTGGTGTTGGTGAAGAATACTGATTATACCACGGACTGCCAAAAGAATAAACAAATCTGTCTTGGAAGAGGTACAACCAGAATGCTCCTTAGAAGCAAGGATGGCGATACTTATGTCTCACATACTTTGGACATGTTATCAGGAGGGATCAGTCCTTGGAGAAGGACATCATGCTTGGTAAAGTAGAGGGTCAGCGAAAAAGAGGAAGACCCTCAACGAGATGGATTGACACAGTGGCTGCAACAATGGGCTCAAGCATAACAACGATTGTGAGCATGGCACAAGATCAGGCAGTGTTTCGTTCTGTTGTACGTAGGGTTGCTATGAGTCGGAACAAACTCCACGGCACCGAACAATTAACACCAACATATTTTTTAATTTTATAAAGCAAGTTGTATTTTATCCCCAGACACCCTTTTAACTCAGTATTGAAGTCACTACTGAGGTTCACACTTCAGCCAAAGATTAGGCAGGTCTATGTTGTTGTTGTTGTTGTATGGAAGAGATCCGTATTTATACCTATTCCAAAGAAAGCTGATCCAACCGAATGTGGAAATTATCGAACAGGCAGGTCTATAGGGCCAACAGTGACACACCTGAGGTACATGCTTCATATTTCAATCATGTATACGAGACTAATGGGCACACCAGCCCAAAAACGAAGACGAGAAGGCAAAAAGGGACAAGAAAACTGTAAGAATTGAAACAGGAAACCTGGGGTGGAGAAGGGGAGAGTGTTGACACATTACAAGGCTGGCAACCAGTGTCACAAAACAATTTATATATTAACTGTTTAATAAGAAACTAATTTGCCATGTAAACTTTCAGCTAAATCATCATCATCATAATAATATTAAAAAAGTCATACTTTAAATACCCAAGAGGAATCACTATTTAAAGAAGGAAGCCTGTTTAAATCTTTTGTAAAGTCATATTCTTTTTGGTGATGTGAAAAATCATCCCCTCATGTAGGGGTTTTATATCCTCAGCTTCAGTACCTTTCTGTTGTCTTACAGCAGGGAATACTCACCATTTGATTAATGGGAAAATACTATTTTTATTTTATAATAGCTCACTTTTGACAGATGTATGCAGAGTTGAATCTATTCATGAAAGTCTTTTATTTGTACTCTAGGCAACGGGATGAGATGGTGATAGATACCAAGGCAATGTTCTTTTTCCTCCTAAATAAAAATCTCATAAACATATTTTTAGACCATGCCAATCTGCTCCTATGGCCTTATGCATAGTCTGGCTCTCAGAGAGTTATTTTTTTCACAGATATCTGTCTAATTGGTAGCAGCTGTTAATCAAGCACATTGTCACAAATCCTGCAGCGTAGCACTCATCCTAAAGGTTTGTGGTTTTTACATTTTGAGGGGAAGCCATATGCCTTAGGCAGAATGGAATGGAGTGGATTTCTAGTAATTATATGGAGTCAATGTAATTTGGCCTGAAATAGCCAATTTGAATGTTCGTGTTGATCAAACTCCCTGGGAAATGGCCAGGTCTTATCAGCACTTTGTGCTGTTGACACACAGCCTAAGAGGAAATGTCCCCTTAGCTTTCTGGTTATAGGGCCCAGCATTGGACAGCTGGCATGCTGTAGTGGAGGCCTTGGCTTTAGCAGACTGGGGCTTGAATCCATGTTCTACCATTAATTCTTTCAATTAATCAACCATCTTTGAGTATCTGAATACACTTGACACTGTGCTAGATGCCAGGGTACCAAGGTGAATAAGGCATGGTCCTAGCCTCAAAGGCTGCACTCACCTGGGGGAGGCATCAATCACCAGAGCAAGGGAAGTCCAGGTTGAGTGCTCCAAGACACCCAAAGCCACACAGGCTGCACTTTCCAAGCCTCAAACCCTGTAACCTCTAAGGCCATCTTGAAACTACCCAAAGTTAATGGAACCAGGGCAACTTAGGTGGCGCAGACAGTTAAGCACTCGACTACTAGCTGAAAGCTTGGTAGTTCAAACCCACCCAGAGGCACCTCAGAAGACAGGCCTAGTGATCTGCTTCCAAAAGGTCTCAGCCTTGAAAACCCTATAGAGCAGTTCTACTCTGCACACATGAGGTCACCATGAGTCGGAATTGACTTAATGGCAACTAACAACAACAACAATGGAGCCAAGATACCCACGCTTTGAGTCCTGTCCTTCTAACAGGTGACTGTCAGGACTAAACCCACACATGTCTTTTATCTCTGCTTTTATCAGTCAGCTTCTAACATGTAAGCCTCCTGCTCCTTTAATCTCTTCTCCAGGCACTAAAAACCAGGTATAATTGAGTCAACTACGACTCTTGACGACCTTGCATGTCTGAGCATAACTGTGCTCCATACAGTTTCCAATGACTGATTTTTTGGAAGTAGATCTCCAGGCCTTTCTTCTGAGGTGCCTCTGGGTGGACTCAAACCACCAGCCTTTAGCAGTTGAGCAGGTTAACCTTTTGCACCACCCAGTGACTCCTCTCCAGGCACTATTATCCCCAGCATACTCTGTTCTTCCTTGTCCCAACTCTATAGCCTAACTTCTCCCTCCATGGAGCCCTCTGAATCCCAACTTTATTATCAGATTGCTCCCTATACCCTCAAATTCCCCTTCGAGGGCTTCCTCCACTTCCTTTCATTAACAGAATGTTGGCTCTCCCTGATGATACTCGTTCCTTCATAGTCCTCTCAAATGGAGGCTCTTTATTCTCTCAGACCCCTGCAGCTGGTATCCTTTTGCTCCCCAGTGCCATGTCTCAACTAAACACCTGTGGCAGTTGTGTTTTCCAAAGATGACTGCAACAGTATCTCCCACCCACATGCTCTTTTACAGTGTGACCTTGCTCATAGAAAGGAACTGCTTCAACCTCAGTGAACACACCTATATCTGCATCATTTTCCTTCCATATGATGAAGGAGGCAGTCCTCCTTCTGTCTGAGGGCAACCCCTCTCCTTGCGCTCTGGAGTCCATTCTTGTACCCGCCCTCTTCTCATTCCTGCATTTTCAGCTTTCCCCCTCTTACAGATTCTTCCAAAAACCAATAGTAGTTAAAAATCATCATTTTTTAAACTTAAATTTAAAAAGCTACTTGATTGTCTTACTCCATCCACGTATCATGCTCTTTAACCTCTCTTCATAGCCATTTTTGTCAAGAGTCTACACTTGCTGTCTCAATTCCTTACTTCCTTCCCACTTCCCAGCCTGCCTCATCTGGCTTCTGTCCCACCACTGCACCAAAATAGCACCTGATGAGGTCAACGTAGAACTCTATAGTGCTCACTTGAGTGGATATGTTCCAGCCTTCATTTAAATGGTGCCAGAGCTAGAGATACAACTTTAGGAGTGAAATATGGGAATAAGGATCATTCAGGGAAAATCATGAGTATGGAGAAAGAAAGAGAAGGAGGGAAATGAAGAGAGAGAACACCAAGGAAAGAGAATGCTAGCACATAAGGGGTGATAAAGAAGTTTAGGGAAGGAGACTGAGGAGCCATACCCATAAGAGAAGAACCAGTACAAAGTGATTTTATGAAAGTCAAGGGAGACAAGAATCCCAAGTGGCCAGCAATGCCCTGTGTTGTACAGAATTCATGTTAAGCTTGAAACTGAAAGCAATGTAGAAGGCAGTTGATTATAAGAGTACCATGCAGTGTTGCTGTGAGGACTAACGAGATGAGGAGTATCAGGTATGTGGCATTTGCTCTATAAATGGTAGCCATCACTGTTAAAGGGTGAGCATGAGAAGTGTAGCGTGGTATCTCATTGTGGTTTTGACTTGCATTTTCCTAATGGCTAATGATGTTGAGCATCTTTTCATGCAATTATTTCCTAGTTGTATTATACATCTTTTTTGAAGCAAATTGCTTAACACTTCAAAGGTGGAACTGTTACTAGAGATGGTGCAGTCTAGAATGTATGCAAGGAATTGAGAAATTAAAAAGAAGTGGAGACAAAAATCAATAGAGTTGAAGGTCAAGGAATTGTGAGATCAGAGTAAAGTTTTAATTATTTGCGTAGTTTGCGGACCATGAAACAGACTGAAAAGAAACCATACTGGATCCTCCTCTCCTTCCAGGGTTATTTGTGCACTTCCTATCTCCCTGGAGGGTAGGGACTATGCTGACTCATTTTGGCACAATGGTTCTCACAAAGATGAGACTTTGTTGAAGTGAATAAAATATAAGGGAGAATTTTCTCCACTCATACCCACCATTTAGCCAGCTCTGTCAATCAAAAGCAATCCTATGAAAATCTGTTCAATTCATGTTCCAAGTGAGGTGATCCAAATGTTAAAGAAAATAGGAGATTAGCGATTAATTTAGCAGTAGGGAACATGTCCAAGACAGATTGCTTCAGTTTCAGTTAAACAATTTATCTCTTCAAATGAACCTTTGTTAAACATGAGATACAAAGATTTCAGAGTTTTTCAAATCTCTCATCAAGAAAATGCATCTGGAATGAGTTTTCCCAATCATCAAAATGCCTAGCTCATTGGTCAGCATGACTCATCCTCTCTGTGGCTCAGTTTTCTCACATACAAAGTCAGTATAAAAACAGTAACCTCCCTCTATGATATTAGGATGATCATATGAGATAATGTTTGTAAAGAGCTTAGCACAGGGCCTGGCTCACTGAACACATTCAAGAAACAAGAACTGTAAGTATCCATGAGAATGAAACAAATCCCAGGCCTTCTAACCTACCTTCCTATACTCAATCATCCACAGAAATAGCAGAACTGGGCTTTCAGTGCAAGAAGATAGACAGAAAATGTGCGTTAACTTCTCCTTCCCAAATCCCATTGACTCATAGGAAAGAAGTATTAAAAAAATTCATTTATACAAGTCCAGAGAATGGGAAGCATAGGCATGAATTAAGACAAGATCGTGATGAATTTTTAGAAAACAAAAGACAATTGGGAACCAACTGATAGATAATCCAGAGTGGAAATAGGCATAGGTCTGACACAGTGAATACCAGAGTCCTGGTGGCTTGAGAGGGTGAATAGCACGCTTACATGGATGTGGGAGCCAGGCTTCATGGAGGGTCTCCAAGGGATTCCAGGTGGGAAGTAGGCCAGAGACACAGATGATTGAAGATCTGAGTAAAGAAGGGCTAACTAGCTTTGCTTCACCTCAGGAGCTCTATTCATACAGAAATGTTGCCAACTGAAGCCAGAATACTGAGCTCTAAGGAAGTTGGGCTATCGGCCTGTATGGGGTTAGGGCATCTAGTGTGGAAATGGCATCCCAGAGTAGGATCCTCCTCATCTGGGCACTGGGGGCTCCAACATGCCTACTCTTTCCTGGCCATGCAGTCTAAAGTGAAGGCTGTCACTGGACACATATTGCACCAACAAACACAGGGCTCATAGTTGGTCCTCACATTCAGGAGATCTGTTGGTGAAACAGATCTATACAAAGATAAAAGAAATCCACACCAGCTCCCTATAGTGATCAACCTAATCCTTCATTTATAAATATGAATGAAGAAGAAAGAATTATCAGATATTTGAGGAAAACTAAGAGTCCCTGGATGGTGCAAATGGTTAACATGCTCAGCTGCTAACCAAAAGTTTAGAGGTTCAAGGCCACCCAGAGGTGCCTCAGAAGAAAGACCTGATGATCTACTTCCAAAAAATCAGCCATGGAAAACCCTATGGAGCACAGTTCTACTCTAACACACATGGAGTCATCATGAGTTGGAATTGACTCAACAGCAATCGGTTAACTGGTTAAAAGTTCAAAGGAGAAAGCAAAGAGGAACCAACAGAACAATTAACTCCAGAACAATCAACACGACAGGGTTCAGAGATAATTTAGGGAAGAAAATAAAACAAAATCAAAATGAAAGAAAGACAGAAATCAAGGGACTTTTTTAATAAAGAAACAAGGAAGAAAGGAAGGAACAGAAAACAAAACAAAACAAAAAAAAAAAACCATGGCACCCAATAGTGTTCTAACAGGAGTTCCTGAAGGAGAGGACAATAAAAACAGAGGGGAAAAAATATCAAAGAAACAATAGAAGAAAACCTCCCACAAGAGTAGTCTTCTGACTGAAAAGCACATATAGTACTGAACAGAATGGAAGGAAAAAGACTCATAAAACTCCAAAACATCAAGAGTAAAGAGAAGGTTCCCAAATATTCCAGAAAAAAATTTACAGAGGAAACAATCAGGTTGACATGATTCTTCTTAACACCAATCCAGGTTTTTAGAGAAAGATTGCCCAAATCCTCTAAAATTCAGAAGGAAAATGATCTTAAATCTAGAATTCTATATCCAGGAAACTTCCAGTTCAATGTGAAGGTAAAATGCAGACATTTTCAGGCATATAAATACTCAAAGTTTCCCTCTCATGGATCTTTTCTGCAAACAAAAGCATAACAATAATAATAATATAATATACTAATTATAATAAAGATGAGAATGTACTGTGCAAAACAAAATAAAGAATAAATAGAGTAAGTAGAGAGGGGTGGAGGAGAGAGAGAGCACTAGAGAAATATAATTTTTCTCAGTTTACCTGTTTAAAAGGTGCGACTAAGTGTAAGTAATCAAGATACAGATAGTTAACTATATCATCTGAAATTATGAAAGTTACCAGTAGAATATCTAAAAATAAAAACAGAAGTTAAAAAAATTGGTGGTAGGGTAGGGTTACTCTTAGTGAGCTAAATTTGCCAATTCAAAGCAGGCAGCTAATAAAGGTATATCCCTATTATGTGGCATTACGCAGTTAACAAACAAAAGGAAAAGACACGAAAACAGTCAACAGAGGTTATTTTTGAACTTGGAGAGGTAGGTTGGGGTGGGAAGGAGCAGGACACAAGGGAAGACTTACTATACCTTCCGCACTATTTTAAGAGTTTCTGGGTAGCACAAATGACTAAGTGCTGGACTACTAACTGAAAGGTCGGTGGTTTAAACCCACCCAGAGGCGCCTTGGAAGTAAGACCAGCTGAACTGCTTCCAAAAGGTCAAGCTTTGAAAATCCTGTAAAGAGCAATTCTACTCCGCACACATGGGTTCACCATAAGTCAGAATTGACTTGATGGCAACTAACGACAACAACTGCACCATTTGAATTTTAATCTTCATGTAAGTGTTTTATTTTTTATAATAATTAAAAAGGAAATTCTTCCCAAAGATTCCTAAATCTCAAGCATTGTCCTGTCCAACCACACAGTTAAATCCACCTTCCACTGAGCTTAGAGGTGATTCTTAAAATGGCCACATGCTTTCCACCTGGGAGAGATGTCATCAACAGTAAAAGACTGGGCACTTGTGTTTTCAACAGCTAATCTAATATAATCTTTTTTTCTAGCTAAACAATATTTCATAAAATCTCAGTTGTGGTTCCAGTCTCTATCCCATTCTCACTCTCTTTTTAATTCATTTCTTTTCTCTTTTCTGGTCACATTGCCATGGGTTCACACCTTCTGGGTAATCTAATTACTGCATTTCTTCTCATGAAGCACAGCTGCTAGCACCATTAGCCT
Organism: Trichechus manatus latirostris; assembly: GCF_000243295.1. Taxonomy (NCBI): domain Eukaryota; kingdom Metazoa; phylum Chordata; class Mammalia; order Sirenia; family Trichechidae; genus Trichechus; species Trichechus manatus. Next base: position 10,955,027 of record NW_004443946.1, on the reverse strand, counting down.
GCAAAATACACCAAATCTCTACCTTTCTAATAATAAAATTAACAAAGGTGATAGTATTGGAAAAATGCTTTCTTTCACATATATGTATACAAAACCTACTATACAACATAGCTTTAGTTCCCATTGTCAGAGTAAGTGAGAATCAGCTGGCGGAGCAGCATAACACTTTTATTCAAGACTTAAAATTAAATCATTGCTTCGCCACCGTCAATTAACTTTCCTCTGGGTAAGGTGTCAGAGGACAAAGGTTGAGCTTTCACAGCTCAGCCTTTTGCTCATGCTTGCGCCTACTCCCCTCAGTCATCTTGCCCAAGAATCCTACTGGTAATGGTAATTTTCCCACTTGCCTTTAGTCAGTAAACTTCAGATCTGGTTCTCTCAGTGTCTAATGTGCTGAGCAATGGACATGTGGGCTTTACTGGGACACCACTTCCGTTAGCTTCACCTCTTTGAGAAAATCCAGAAGCATAATATAAAACTTTTGCAGTATTTACTTATTATATTTGTTTTCTACTGCTGTGACCAGCAATTAGCCACAAATTTAGCAGATTAAACAACACATATTTATTATCTCACACTTCTGTAGGTCAGAAGTTAGATACGGCTTTCACTGGGCTTAAATCAAGATGTAGGCAGGGCTGCACTCTTTTCAGGAGGCTCAGGGAGAATCTGTTTCCTTTTCCAGATTTTAGAGGATCACCCACATTCCTTGGCTCACGGATCCCTTCCTCCATCTTCAAAGCCAGTAATGTTTGAGTTCTTCTCACACTGCCATCTCTCTGGTCCTCTGCCGCTGAGAAAGGATATCCATTTTTAACCATCCATGCAATTAGGTTGTGCTCACCTAAATAATCCAGGGAAACCCTGATGGCAAGTGGTTAAGTGCTACAGCTGCTAACCAAAAGGTCGGCAGTTCAAATTCATCAGGAGCTCCTTGGAAACTCTATGGGGCAGTTCTACTCTGTCCTATAGGGTTGCTGTCAGTCCGAATCAACTCGATGGCAACAGGTTTAAATAATCCAGGATAATCTCTCCATCTCAAGGTCCTTAAACTTAACCACACCTACAAAGTCCCTTTTACCATGTAGGTAACACATTCACAGGTTCTGAGGATTACGTGCTTTAGGGGAGCTGTTATTCTGCCTGTCATACATTATCACCCCTTGATTCCCTGGAGAGATAGGCATGAAAGAGCATGAAAGTATGATCTTGATTTACGGGCCAGTCTTTCAAATACTTCAAAATCTCATCAGAATTACATATTGATAACCAAGACTCTCAAAGGAGTAATCTGCAATTCTAAATGGCACAGAATAGTCGCATTTCCAGTCCTTTTAACTTATACCCAAATAATTTAATTGAGTTTATACATAACTTTGGATATATGATCCCCTGTTATAGCAGAGAAGAAATCAGCCAGACAAGAGGTTTCAGGAATTGGGGGGAAGAGGAATGGCTAGATTTTATATTATTTAAATAAATATTTATATGTTAATATTATCTATTTTATTTTTAAAACAACTTTCCCACTAACCATAAAAGCAATAAAGGCTCATTAAGGAAGATATGGGAAACATAGAAAGATGTATATATATTTTTTAAAAGCTATATATAGTCTCATCATCTCCTATATTCTCATTTAGATTCAGATACAATAGATAGAAAACACTTGCTAACAGTTGTAATAACACCATAATAACATCCCAGATATCAAAATGTCTATTGCTGTTGTTAGGTGCCATCAAGTCAGTTCCAACTCATAGCAACCCTATGTACAACAGAATGAAACACTGCTCAGTCCTGTGCCATCCTCACTATCTTTGCCTGAGTCCATCGTTACAGCCACTGTGTCAATCCACCTCCTTGAGGGTCTTCCTCTCTTTCACTGACCTTCTAGTTTACCAAGCATGATGTCCTTCTCCAGGACCTGGTCCCTCCTGATAACATGTCCAAGTGAGTAAGACAAATCTCGCCACCCTCACTTCTAAGGAGCATTCTGGCTGTACTTCTTCCAAGATAGATTTGTTCTTCTGGCAGTCCATGTTATAGTCAATATTCTTTGCCAATACCATAATTCAAAGACATCAATTCTCCTTTAGTCTTCCTTATTCATTGTCCAGTTTTCACATGCATATGAGGCAATTGAAAATACCATGGCTTGGGTTAGCAAACATTAGTCCTCAAAGTGATATCTTTCTTTTTAACACTTTAAAGGGGTCTTTTGCAGCAGAGTTGCCCAATGCCATTCGTTGTTTGATTAACTGACAGCTGCTTCCATGGGCATTGATTGTAGATCCAAGTAAAATGAAATCCTTGATAAATTCAATACTTTCTCTGTTTACCATGATGTTGCTTATTGGTCCCGTTGTGAGGATTTTTGTTTTCTTTATGTTGATGTGTAATCCATACTGAAGTCTATAGTCTTTGATCTTCATCAGTAAGTGCTTCAAGTCGTCTTTACTTTCAGCAAGCAAGGTTATATCATCTGTATATCAGAGGTTATTAATGAGTCTTCCTCCAAACCTGATGCTGCATTCTTCTTCACACAGCCCAACTTCTTGAATTATTTGCTCAGCATACAGATTGAATAAGTATGGTGAAAGGACACAACCCTGATGCACACCTTTCTTGATTTTAAACCATGCAGTATCCCCTTGTTCTGTTCGAATGACTGCCTCTTGATCTATGCACAATTAAGTGTTCTGGAATTCTCATTTTTTGCAATGTTATCCATAATTTGTTATGATCCACACAGTCAAATGCCTTTGCATAGTCAATAAAACACAGGCAAGCGTCTTTCTGGTATTCTCTGATATCAGCCAAGATCTATCTGATATCAGCAATGATATGCCTCATTCCACATCCTCTTTTGAATCCGGCTTGAATTTCTGGCAGTTCCCTGTCGATATACCGCTGCAACCTCTTTTGAATTATCTTCAACAACATTTTACTTGTGTGTGATATTAATGATATTGCTAGGTAATTTCTACATTCTTTTGGATCACCTTTCTTTGGAAAGGGCCCAAAGATGTATCCCTTCCAGTTGATTGGCCAGGTAGCTGTCTTCCAAATTTCTTGACATAGATGAATGAATGCTTTCAGTGCTGCATCCGTTTGTTAAAACCTCTCAATTGGTATTCTGTCAATTTCTGGAGCCTTGTTTCTCGCCAGTGCCTTCAGTGCAGCTTGGACTTCTTCCTTCAATACCTTCAGTTCTTTTTTTTTTCCTTTTCTCTTTTTTTAAAATTGTACTTTAGATGAAGGCTTACAGAACAAACTAGCTTCTCATTAAACAGTTAGTATACATTTGTTTTGTAACATTGGTTACCAAACCCACCACATGTCAACACTCTCCCTTCTCGACCTTGGCTTCCCTATTACCAGCTTTCCTGTCCCCTCCTGCCTCCTAGTTCTTGCCCCTGGGCTGGTGTGACCCTTTAGTGTTGTTTTGTTTTATGGGCCTGTCTAATCTTTGGCTGAAGGGTGAACCTCAGAAGCAACTTCATTACTGAGCTAATAGGGTGTCCGGGGGCCATACTCCTGGGGTTTCTACAGTCTTTGTCAGTCCAGTGAGTCTGATCTTCTTTTGTGAGGTAGAATTTTGTTGTGCATTTTTCTCCAGCTCTGTCCGGGACCCTCTATTGTGATCCTTGTCAGAGCAGTCGGTGGTGGTAGCTGGGTACCATCTAGTTGTACTGGACACAGTCTGGTGGAGGCTGTGGTAGTTGTGGTCCATTAGTCCTTTGGACTAATCTTTCCCTTGTGTGTTTAGTTTTCTTCATTCTCCCTTGCTCCCAAAGGGGTGAGACCAGTGAGTATCTTAGATGGCCGCTCACAAGCTTTTAAGACCCCAGTCACTACTCACCAAAGTAGAATGTAGAACATTTTCTTTATAAACTATGTTACGACAATTGAGCTGGATGTTCCCTGAGACCATGGTCCCCACAGCCCTCAGTCCAGCAATTCGGTCACTCAGGGAGTTTGGATGTATCTATGAATACCTTCAGTTCTTCATCATACGCTACCCTCTTGAAATGGTTGAACATCAACCAAATCTTTTTGGTACAGTGACTCTGTATATTCCTTTCATTTTTTTTTTTTTTTTTATGCTTCCTGCATTGTTCAATATTTTGCCCAGTTTTAAAAAAAAAAAAAAAAAAAAAACCATTACTGTTGAGTCCATTCCGACTTATAGCAACCACGTAGGACCGAGTAGAACTGCCCCATACGGTTTCCAAGGAGCAGCTGGTGGGTTTGAACTGCCAACCTTCTGGTTAGCTTCCAGGCTGTTAACCACTGTGCCATTTTGCCCATAGAATCCTTCAATATTGCAACTTGAGGCTTGAAATTTTTCTTCAGTTCTTTCAGCTTAGAAATGAGGAGTATGTTCCTTCTTTTTAGTTTTCTAACTCCAGGTCTTTGCACATTTCATTGTAATACTTTGCTCTGTCTTTTCCAGCTGCACTTTGAAATCTTCTGTTCAGCTCTTTTACTTCATCATTTCTTGCATTTGTTTTAGCTACTCTATGTTCAAGAGCAAGTTTCAGAGATTCTTCTGCCATCTATTTTGGTCTTTTCTTTCTTTCCTGTCTTTTTGCTTTCTTCAGTGTATAATATCCTTGGTGTTATCCCACAACTCATCTGGTCTTTGGTCATTAATGTTCAATGAATCAAATCTGTTCTTGAGATGGTCTCCAAATTCAGGTAGGATATACACAAGGTCATATTTTGACTCTTGCAGACTTGCTCTAATTTTCTTCAGCTTCAACTTGAACTTGCATAGGAGCAATTGCTCATCTCTTCTGAAGTTGGCCTCAGGCCTTGTTCTGACTGATGATATTGAGTTTCTCCATCATCTCTTTCCACAGATACAGCCAATTTAATTCCTGTGTATTCCATCCAGCAAGATCCACGTGTATAGTCACCATTTCTGTTGTTAAAAAAAGTATGCACAATGAATAAGTCTTTGGTCTTGCAAAATTCTATCATGAGATCTCTGGAGTTGTTTCTATCACCAAGGCCATGTTTTCCAACTACTGATCTTTTCTCTTTGTTTCCAACTTTCACATTCCAATCACCAGTAATTATCGATGCCTCTTGATTACATGATCAATTTCAGACTTCAGAAGTTGGTAAATATCTTCAGTTTCTTCATCTTTGGCATTAGTGGTTGGTATGTAAAGTTGAATAATAGTCATATTAACTGGTCTTCCTTGTAGGCATATGGATACTATCCTATCACTGACAGTGTTGTACTTTAGGATAGATCTTGAAGTCTTCTTTTTGATGATGAATGTGAAGCCATTCCTCTTTGTCATTCCCAGCATAGTAGACCATATGATTGTCCAATTCAAAATGGCCAGTATCAGTCCATTTAAACTCACTAGTGGCTAGGATACCAATCTTTATGGGTTCCATTTCATTTTTGATGATTTCCAATTTTGCTAGATTCATACTTCATACATTCCACGTTCCTATTATTAGTGGATGTTTGCAGCTGTTTCTTCTCATTTTGAGTCATGTCACACCAGCAAATGAAGGTTCCAAAAGTTTGACTCAATCCACGTCATTAAGGTTGACTCTACTTTGAGGAGGCAGCTCTTCCCCAGTCGTATTTTGAGTGTTTTCCAACTTGAGGGGCCCATCTTCTGGCACTGTGTCAGACAATGAATGTTCCACTGTCGTCCATAAGATTAACACTGTCCAGTTTTTCAAAAGTAGACCGCCAGGTGCTTCTTCCTAGTCTGTCTTAGTTTAGAAGCTCCACTGAAAGCTGTCCACCATGGGTAAACCCGCTGGTATTTGAAATACTGGTGGCATATCTTCCAGCATCACAGCAACAAGCAAGCCACCACAGTACGACAAACTGACAGACAAGTGGTGAAAACTGTATATTGAGGCTAAGAGTTATCTTCACTTGGTCCTCTGCTCTCCCCCAGATGCATCCTGTCATGGATTGAATTGTGTCCCCCCAAAATATGTGTCATCTTGGTTAGGCCATGATTCCCAGTATTGTGTGGTTGTCCTCCATTTTGTGATTGTGATTTTTCGATGTGTTATAAATCCTAATCTCTGCCTGTGGTTAATGAGGCAAGATCAGATTATGTTAAAGAGGATTAGGGTGGGATTGTAACACCCTTACTAAGGTCACTTCCCTGATCCAATGTAAAAGGAGTTTCCCTGGGGTGTGGCCGGCACCACCTTTTATCTTATAAGAGATAAAAGGAAAGGGAAGTGGGGGGTGGGTGGGTGGGGGGACTTCATACTACCAAGAAAGCAGTGCTGGGAGCAGAGAGCGTCCTTTGGACCCAGGGTTCCTGCTCAGAGAAGCTCTTCGACCAGGGAAGGATTGATGAGAAGGACCTTGCTCCATAGCCAACAGAGAGAGAAAGCCTTCTCCTGGAGCTGACACCCTGAATTCTGACTTCTAGCCTACTAGACTGTGAGCAAATAAATTTCTCTTTGTTAAAGCCATCCACTAGTGGTATTTCTGTTATAGCAGCACTGGATGACCAAGACACATCTCAATATGTAGGCCACCTGAAGATCTAGCTTGGTATAATACCTAAACATTTCAAGAATTGCCCCAAAAATAAGGAGCTGATAGGAATTCTATAACATGATTGCACTGAAGCCTTTACTACAACAATAATAAACATTTACTGAGTATTTCTAATGTGCCAGGTGCTAGTCTATACTTATTAACTCATAAAATCTTCACAACCACCTTGTGAGGTCAGTGCTATTACTGCCCCCATTTTACAGATGAGGATGCCAAGACACAGAGACCTTGGAGACATGAGCCCTGCCCACGGTCACTCCGTGAGTAAACAGCTGTGCTCTCAAACCCACATTACGCCACTTCTCTAGCACCCCTGCAACCCCAGGATACCTTGTTCTTTGCCTTCTGTAGGTATATAATAGTGGCTAGAGAACACGATTATTAATACAACTGCATCTATGTTAACTTATAGAAAGATCTTTAATGTTATAGAAATACTAACAGCAGCTAACTTTTTATGAGTGCTTACTCTGGGCCAGATGCTGTGCCAAGCACTTTATCTCATTTAATCCCCAACCTCATGAGTGAGGAAGTATTAATGCACCCTTTTACAGATGAGAAAACTGAAGCCTGAAAAGGTTAATCATGGTCATGGTCATACAGGGGCAGAGCTAGAATCCCACCCTAAATCTGTCGAATTCCCAAGCATGCCCTCTTAGCTTTGTACTTGATTCTTTGCTTGACTCAGACCTGTTCAGCAATTTTATGGACTGAACAGATAAAGATATAAAGGGCACAGTGACCAACTGCTTTAAGATTCAAAATCAAAACAAAAATAAAACCTTGACAACCTGGAATGATGCACCAAAACAAGAAAACAGAGGAGACGTCAACCAGACACATAGATCCTCAAAGTAGCTCACCCTGAGTTTATAGAAGAGAATCTGCAACCTAGGATGGCTACTGAAATATGAAGTTGACTTGAGACAATAATGTGGCTGCAGGGGGATACTGTGAGGAGAGCATAGTCCTAGGCTGGGGTGCAAAACCAGAGAGTTGAGTTGATAGCTCTATCTTGCAATAAAGTACCCCCAAAAAATCTGGGTGCAAAGGGGCTAGAGTATATAGCATATAAGGAAGTCTAAGGAAGTAGAGGAAACCCTGGTGGCATAGTGGTTAAGAACTATGGCTGCTAACTAAAAGGTTGGTAGTTGGAATCTCTATGGGGCACTTCTATTCCTTCCTATAGGGTCGCTATGAGTCAGAATTGACTTGACGGCAAGGAGTTTGGTTCGAGTTTTGGAACGAAGTATAGAGTTAAACTAGAAAAAAAAAAAAGCAAGTAAACAAAGAAGGAGTCCCTGAGTGGTGGTACAATTTTTTTTTTTTTAATTGTACTCCAGGTGAAGCCTTACAGAACAAATAGTTTCTCATGAAACAATAATACACATGTTGTTTTATGACATTGGTTAACAACCCCACAACATATTAACCCTCTAACTTCTCAACCTTTTTTTTTTTTGGTGAAAATACACATAGCCGAAGATACACCGTTTCAGAAATCTCTACATACACAGTTCAGTGACATTGACTACGCTCTTCCAATTGTGCTGTTATTCTCACTTAAGATGAAGGCTTACAGAACAAAATAGTTTCTCATTTAACAGTT
>NW_004443946.1:10936456-10938011 GCF_000243295.1 Trichechus manatus latirostris | reverse complement strand
GTGTTCTTTGTTGTTTCCTCGTCTGTGGGCACAATACTTTTCACCTCCTTCTCCAATTGGCAGGGTCAGTCACTCAGATATGGTACGGCAGGGCAGGTCTAGCTGAAGAGGAGTTACTGGGATTGGTTGTTTGTGGCACTTACTACAGCGACCAGAGCGGGTCAGTAATCAGTGCAGGGCAGGTTTCAGTAGGCCATGCCTGTGCTGCTTGGTGGTGTGATGTCAAGCACACGGTGAAGGTAGGCAGGATGCAGCGGGGAGATTGTTATGTGTGGAGCTAAGATGGATATGGGAGAGAAGAGAGAGGAACAGGAGACAAAAACATACAAACAAACAAAAAAGAATGCCAGGGGAGCTTGCCGTTAGAATGGAGAGATGAGAGTATATGAAATGGAGAAAAACAGAAAGGGTAAGAGGAAGAAAAGAAAAAAATGAATAAATAAAAATCAGAAAGGTTAAAGAACCACAGAGTTCCCAGGGATCCCACCGATGCAGCTATGAAGTCTGGGGAAGTTGCTCTCAGGTGTTGCAGTACAGCCAGGCTAGAAGGCATAGAGGTATACAATGCCTGGTATTCAGGGATCAGAAAGAGAAGGAAGATATAGAAAGACGAGAAACTGAGCAATGAAGAAAGACAAAAAGGGAAAAAGAGGGAAAAGAAAACAAAACAAATTAAAAAAAACAAGAAAGCCCCCCCAAAAAAAAGAGAAAAAAAAAAAAACCAACAAAGAAAGAAATGCCGTCAGGGATACCTCTGCACGTCTGTGGAAGCTGAAGGGGAGTTCCTTGCCACGCAGCTCCACCTGGCCAGAAAGGGCTCCCAACTCAAGAAGAGGAAAACAAACAATTCAAAACGAACAAACGAACAAAAGCCCCGGGATCCCACCAGTGCAGTAGCCCAGACCAGGAAGCAGCTCCACACTCGAATGGAGCTCCACAGCCCCTCAGGAAGAAGCAAAGATGGTGCACGGAGCCAGGCACTCGAGCGAAATGAGGGGGAGGCGGCAAGAGGCAAGCAAGAAATCAAAAGAAGCAGAAAAAAAAAAAGAAAAAAGCAACACCAGCAGCCAACAAATGGCACTCAGAGAGCCAGCTAGCATGGGCTGGTGTTTCTGGACAACAGACTGTGTCCGCGGGTAGCAGAGGAGGCCGAGTGTGGGTGAAGAAGGGTAGAGAGTGGGAAAGTGTATATCACAAATTGCTGGCGCTCTGGAGCGCCTCAGGAAGAAGCAAAGATGGCACACGGAGCCAGGCACTTGAGTGAAAGGACGGGGAGGTGGCAAGAGGCAAGTGAGAAATCAAAAGAAGCAGAAAAAAAAAGCAACACTAGCAGCCAACAAATGGCACTCAGAGAGCCGCCCACTTGGGTGTGTGGAATCCAAGCAGCTGGGGCTTCCCGATCAAGAGACTGTGGCCGCGGGAAGCAGAGGAGGCGGAGCCGGGGCAAAGAGGGGTCGGGGGTGAGAAAGCGCACACCGCAAATTACCGGTTGTTTTGTCTCCCGCTGGACGCTCCGTGAGGCTGCTTTCTCGTACCCCCGTTTGCTGGTCTCTGA
>NW_004443946.1:10927240-10936327 GCF_000243295.1 Trichechus manatus latirostris | reverse complement strand
GCTGAGTTCTTTATCTCTTCATTTGATGTTTTAGGGTTTCAGGATTGTTGTATTCTCTGTTCGGCTTAGTTTTTCGGATCTTTGCTGTGGAGGTACGGTATGGTGCTTATGCCTAGAGCACCATTTTGCCGGAACTCCGGTGGTACAGTTGTTAAGGCTCAACTTCGAACCGAAAGGTTGGCGATTTGAACCCACCCAGCATCTCCACGGGAGAAAGATCTTGCTATCTGTTTCTGTAAAGATTACAACCTAGAAAACTCTATGGGGGCAGTTCTACTCTGTCACATGGGTCGCTGAGTCTAAATTGACTTGACAGCACCTGACAACAATAATAAAAAAGCAAACAAAAAACAGAAGTCACAACAGCTGGTTTTAAATATTTGGAGGACTAGTATCTATTGCATACAAGTGGAATTAGGTCCAGAGAGGTACCTTAGGATCAACAAATAGATTTTAAAGGGAAGATGAATTTGGTTGAGCAGAGAAAGACCCAGTAACAAAGTTGTTCAAATTTGGAATTGTAGTTGTGAGTTTTCTCCTTACCTGAAGCAACTTCATGACCACCTGTCAGGAATAACATCAAGGGGACATGTGAGTGTGTTGGGTGGGTGGGAAGCCACAGGGGGACCTTTGCCCTATGTTTATCTTTAACTTTACATCTCTATGATTCCATGAAATAGGCACTTGCAACTCTAGTTGGAAGCTAAGGGGAGGGAGACAGAGAATCAGAAAATAGAAAAGCACGAGGGAGAACAAGAAAAATAAAGACGGGGAGCTTCATATCTACCAGTCCTAGCTTCCTCTTCCCTACAGGATTTATTCAGAGTTTTGTGTTGTGGCGTCCATGTGGGGGAAAAAAAAATTCAGTGTTGCTTCCTCTATTCTCTATTTCTGTCTAACAAATTACAGACCTGATTATTAGGTTGTAAATATGTTTCTACTTGTGTTGTAAAGTAAATGCACATTTTGCTGGATGTCAGTAATGAATGGAATATATTGGCCTGAAAACAACCTCAAGCTGTTAGGAGGAATGGAATATCAGAGAACGTGGGTGGTCTCTGGGGATTTGGAAAGAAATAAAACACCTTCAGAATCCCTGGGATCTAGCTGTTGGATAGTTGTCAAAAGTATACTTTGAAATGCAAAGATTCTATCAGAGATTTAGTTTTTGTTGACTTTTAATGACTACAAAAAAATTTATCAGAATGCATCTGTTTACTGAAAGGCTATAATTTACATATTATCATCTTGCATTTTTGATACTGCATTGACAGCGAAACTAACCTCAATGTGTAAATGTGGTTGAATGCACACCCAGAATGCCTTCCACACTGGGGACACATGTGGTCGCTACTCTGTCTGGTTAAGTGACTACATGTTTCTAGCGTTGGCAGTTCTGCCTCTGTGCTTTGTTGGGAATATATTTCCTTTGTTCAAAATGTGCCACATATTTCTGATTACAGCATGGAATTTAGGCTGCAAAACAAAACAAAACCCCTGCAAATGTTTATGTCATATGACCTGAGGCCATGTTGAAGCAAATTTTTATTAGAATTTCTTTTGCTTCCTTCTTTGTGGTTTTGGATTCACAGCTTGCCACTAAGTAATTAGCTCAGAAGTCCCATTATAATCAGTCTGCCTCCTTTGTCTGGATCAGCGCAAATGAATTACACCATGTATGGTTCTAATTTCAGCAAACTTGCATGTCAGAAAGTCTTTGTTGTGAGCTTGTCTCATGAAAAATGGCAAGTATAGGATGCCAGTAAAAGGGGTACTCAAATTAGATGGTAATATCAATGCCCCTCTAAGTTTATTGGCCGTTAAATAAATGAGTGCATAAAACTGTTGTGAACATTAGGTAGAATATATACAAAGTATTTCAGTGCTTGGCACATAATAGACACTCAATAAAAAGTTTATGGTTAAAACCAACAACTGGGCTAGGTGTCTTTTCTTTTTTTTATCTCAATCATAGAGCTCATCACACTAATGTGTGTTGCTCTGTTTAGTTGTCTGTCTTCCCATGCAACTAGATTTAATGGCTATACCCCAAGCACATGAATCAATGTAATTTGCTGAATTACTAAATGTAGAATACCTGCCTTTGGACTTTTAACTTAAAAGTCAATAGTTCTGCTGCCATGAACTCCATTGACTTCCAAAAGATAAGAATTTTTTCTAGATCACATTTTCTAACCTTCTACTAGTGCAATCTAAACATAAATCAAAGTTTTACAAATATATTTGGATATAATTGCACTCTGGGAGTTCTCACATAAATCAATGAAATAAAAATTCAAAGACTGAATATTCTGGAACTTGCAGTACAATTCTGCAATGTAAGAACTATTCTGTGGTTGACCATAAACATTGAGACAACCATTACATTGAACTGCTGAACCAGAGAACAAAGAGTCTCAATGAGAGACTTCTCTTGTGGTCAGGTCTGGGAGACCGTGGAGGCAGAAAATTCACAGAGGCTGAAAAACAACTTACAGGGAAACTAAGAGCTAAGTCAAAGACCTCCATGTAGGCATTATAGATAACCCTGATTTCTCTACTAAATTACCATTCTTAGAGTATTAGTATAGTTCAACTATATCTGGAAAGTCCTTGATGAGACTGCCTTTTGCAAAGCCCACAACTCATTCAGCTCTTCACAAATGCAGTGGGGCAAGCAGGTGTCATTCAGACAGCTTGAAGGCTGAAGAGCTTTATTAGATAATAAAGCCAACTCTAATTTCCTGAAATACCAATTGAGAATAGTACACTCCCATAAAATGTAGTAGATTAGGTGTGTGATGGTACTGAAGTGGGTGGGGAGGTATGATCAGGACCACAAAATATCCTGTTTATGCCAACAAAACCCACAGTTCCACTGTCACCACTGGCTCACACCCCATTAAAGAACCCTAGAAGAGAAAATATATTTTCCCATATCAGAAGTTTTGACGCGAATTCTTGTGCCAAGGTTTCCCATTGACTTCAAATACAAACGATTGCCTCTTTTTGATAATTCTGCGGTGAGATTTGCACCCTGTCACATACAGTCTTGCCTTAGCAGAAAGACAAAGACCAGATCCTACATGTCCAGTACCATTATCCAAGTCCTGATTCATGAACAACTAGACAGGAAGAATAGAAGCCCTTGTGGACTAACACAATTGTATCATGGACATCAAAAATATTCGGAAATGGAAAGTACTCCTAACATTCAAAGGAAATCAAGATACCTGTATACTTTATTGTGGTTTAGTCATGTGTTACTTCAATTGCCTGTCACAACAGGGAGGTTGTGTTCTCAAAACAAAATTTCCAAAGGATTACAAAGTGTGGCAAGATGCCAGTCACTAGCTCAGTTTCCCAGTAACTAGTAGTATGCTCAAGATTTTATATGGAAAAGACTACTTCCCAAGGCTAGTTACCTACCTTTCAGCAAGTCTTGTCTTTCTCAAGCAGCATGCCTCCATGCATGTATTGTTTTTTTCAACAAGTGGGCACTGAGCACCCATCATGTCCCTGAGCCTGCAACGGGCAGTGGGCACACAACCATGACCAAGCGTCAAGGATCTCACAATCCAAGGGACGAGACTAGCAATACAAATATAGTAGCAGTGCAGAGCAATGAGGACTGTCATTGGGGAGGAAAGAACTAAAATAAAAAGAGTATGAAGGTATAAAATAATGGAAAATTAGTACCTAAAGAAAGCAGCAGAAGATAATCTGACTCAGCTAGGTGGGCAGAAATGAAGGTGAACACTGTCTAAAGGGTATTTGAACTTGCCTCTAAATAATGAGGTTCTTCCACTTCCTTTTTCTTGCATGAACCACTTACCTTTCTCTGGCCAAGTGGGGTTAGACTACACAACTCAAACTCAGGACCAGTGAACGGGAGAGGAAGGAGTAGAAATACACTTTTGGAGCAAGCTTTAGTTCTTTACTGTTAAGCAATAAAGTGGCATCGTAGTATAATGATGGCCAACAATTCTCAATAAACCTTTCTCTCTAAAACTTTCCTCCTCTTTTAAACCACAGGAAACTCTCTGAAAAACTCATTTGTAAAAAGCATGTTAAAAAATATGGTAATAGGAGTGTGCAGCCAGAAGCAATTACAAGAGGAGAATCTAGACCTGTAGGAACAGTTAACTTCAGAATTGAATGATTTGAAACTTAACCACTAAAGATGATGCATGGAAACTCTTGTTATACTTTCAAGCACAAAGAATGAAGCAACGAGCTTGCTCTTTAGAGGTCTGCTATACATGAAAGCATTAAAAAGAAAAGCTGAAGAATACTTATCTTGCTTCTCTTTCATCTTTGAGAAGGATAATCTTCAGTTGGAAAAGGACAGAATAAACATCAGCTAGAGAAAAGAAGACCATTACCAGATAAGGGAGCCCCTAACTCCAATGACTATTTTCAGGGTCTCTAGATGATTAGGAATGAGATCACTCACAACCCAGTTGGTGAATTTTGAAGCACAATATGTCCTTGGGCAGGTTACCCAAAAGCAGACGCTAAAACCAGGATTTGAGTACAAGTGGTTTATTTGGGAAGTGATCTCTGAAAACATGAGCAAAGAAGTAGGGAAGTGAGACAGGAAAGAAAAGAAAGACGGTAGAAGGTGCATTGTTGAGCAGGTGGCCTCTGCAGGCAACTGTGGCTCCACTCTGCTGGGGAACTCTGTGAGATAGTATGGAAATGTCTCAGAGTAGTCCCATCCAAGAGACAAGGAGGAATTTTTCCTCCAACTCCATCAGTCATTGGCTGAGAGCACGTCCTGGGGGCAGTAGCTTCCCACCATTCCAACCTATCCTGGTAATTGAGCCTAAAGAAAGCATTCTGGTGGAAGGTTGCTGGTACTTGTGGTAGAACTCTATAGGCATGCCAGGAATGGTGAGAGCTATAGCAGAAGAAATGGGTGCTGGTGATAAACCAATGTAGGCCTGTTTACCGAAGGGGAAAATGGGTCTACAACTGGCCTTGGCAAGCTTGACATCAATGTGGCGTGATAAACATACTATTAAAGGGATGCTCTGGAGTAACTAAAAGAGGAAGCAGAAGTGATTGAAATCTAGCAAGAGCCTTATCAGATTAGCTTCATATCTCTTTTTTAATAGTCACTTATTTTGAAGTGAAGAAAATATGATAGACCAATGTAAATGATGAATTCAGGTCTAGTTTCTTTGGATAGCATGAAATTGACCAAGCTCAACCACAAACTGGCATAAGCAAATAGCCTACTCAGCCACCAGGTTGCACAACTCCTGGGAGCACAATTTACATGATATTCGGGTGAGTTTCTCTCCTGGAACACAACATAAATGCAATGTGACTAGCACCTCCTAATGAGCTGTCCGATACCACTGGCCCTGTGGTCCACAGGTGTAGCAAGAGAACACAAAAGGATATTCAACATCCAGAGAAGCCTTCAACCCCTCCCTCTTAGAGGCCCTCAAGTCTCGAGTAAAACTCACTGCCATCGAGTCAATTCCGACTCATAGTGACCCTATAGGACAAAGTAGAACTACCCTATAGGGTTTCCAAGGAGCAGCTGGTGGATTTGAACTGTTGACCTTTTGGTTAGCAGCTGTAGCTCTTAACCACTGCGCCACCAAGGCTCCAAGTCTAGAGTAGGAGGAGCCAAACAAGCCTAAGAAATGCTCCTCAAGTTTATGCAGCTCCTCTTTGAAAGGCCTTCAAGCATGTGAGGCAAGTAGGATGCTTTTCAACATAACAAAATATATCTGAACAAATTCAATCTTTTTATGCCCATAGAAACCCATGGATGATAGCTGTTGAGAGGATTACAGTCTGGGCATGTCCTCCATGTGAATCCCTAATAAGTCCTCCAAAAGACTAGTATAAAGAAATTTAGTGGGGAAATGTGAATTAGGTGATGCTGTAATTAGATAGATTTGGTTAAACAAAAGAACCCAGAGAGTACTACAAATGGGATCAATATTAATCTACAGAAGAATCCCTTGTGGCATGCCAAAATGTTCTACCAATATTTTATCAATGACTTGAATTTCTTTCTCTCTCTCGTATACACTCACACACCACACACACGTACATATATACACTCACTCACCTAAAGCAACATGCTATCAAATTTGTGGATCAGGAGCGTTTGGGAGAATACTGTAGGTTGGGCTTCTCAGTCTCCATTCCACACTCATTCTGGTTAAAGAGGTTGGACAGCTAACACATACACCTCTCACTTTCTCCTGTAATCAGGATTTTGGAAACAAATTGCATTCCACCAATTAGAGGCCCTCATGTGGGATTTGGAAGGTGGAAGTGAGGTAAATTCCATTTTTCTGCCTTTTTTTTTTGCTGTTTCTGTGGCAAGTGAGGTCATGGAGATGCAAGGTTTTTCTGCATCACTGTTCCAGTGTCTCTTCTCCATCTTCCTGGGTGTAAGGAGTTACAATGGCAGTGGTAGTGATAACATCTTCATTTCTGGACCACAGCTAGAACCCTGTGTTCTCGAACTTATAACTCCGGAGGTGACCTTGGAGATAGTAGCTGCTCTGGTGGGTCTGTTTTGTAATGTTCTGGGAGATATTTCTGAAGGCCCAGCTTAGAACCCATTCCTTAGTTATTTCAATAATTTTCCAAACACCAGATTCTATGCATTACCTTAAAACCAAAACCAAACTTGTTGCTATCGTGTTGATTCCAACTCACAGCAACTTTATAGCATTATTTCCTGCTTAAAATACCGAGAGAGGTTTCTGTCTCCTGCACTGAATATTAACTGATATAGAAGGGTTGATAAATATAGTGAATGACTAGAATTAGGATGAAGGGCAAATATAACATGATGTAGTTGAATAAGGATAAATGTAAAAATTCAATACTTAAGTCCAAAATACAATTACACATGCATAGACTAGAGGAAGTATAACTTAGCATTAGCACATAAGAAATAATTTAGAAAGAGACCACCAGAGATGTTAATGTGGTATCCAGACAAAAATCAAAGTTATGACATGCTCTATTGGTCTACTCTGGCAAGACCACACTTACAGTATAGTGGTTAGTCCTAAGCATTGTCTTTTAAGAAGAGTATAGCCAAAAAAGAGATCCTTCAAGGAATATTAAGTGGAATCAAGAAAAGATCTGGATCTATGTCACATAAAGAATATTTGAAGAAAGTGGGGGACGTGCACCCTGAAGAGAAGAAAAAAATTCAAAGTGGACCACAATAACCATCTTTAAACATTTGCATTGCTTTATTGTGGAAGATTCATTAGACTTGTTCTGTACATTTCAAAGATTTGGAGCCAGGACAAATATAGAGAGGAAAGAAGGAGGCAAAGCTGGAAGGTTTTTAGTAAGAGCTGTCAGAATATGGGGCGGACTGCTTTGGGAGGCAATAAATTTTCCAACATTTGAAGTATTTAAATAAAGATGGAGGAACACTTGATAGGGTGGCTGTAGGACCCACTCAAGCATTAAATGAGTTGCTGGCCCAATAAGGTAACCTTTGAAGCTTATTCCAAACCCAAGAATTTTTTTATGGCAAAATTTTTATAAGACTACTTGGATATTCCAAGAAAATACATATATAATCTACAATTCTAAAAGATATGAATTATGTACACACACATACCCTTAAAGGAGGTTACAAGAGGCAGCAACAAGAGCTCAGGATTTCCAATTAGGTATATGGGGGCCCAAATCTGGACTCTCTTGCTTACCACCCAGAAGACTTTGAGCAATTTAAATAATCTCTGATTCTCTGTTTCCTAACTGGTGAATAATGATACTATTACATAATTTTGTTATGAGGTTTAGAAAAAAATGTGCCCTAAATTAGATAGACACAATTATTACAAAAATACTGGCACTTTATAATACACACTTCAGTGATTCTTCCTTACCATTTAACTCTTTCAAACTGCTAGACACCAATAACAAAGGTTTTATAACTATTCTAAATTTTAGAGTTTGTTTGTTTTTTTTAAATTTACAAATTTTCTGTAAAATAGGCACATAGCACAATGGTCAAAAGTGAAAGCTCATGAGTCCAGTAGATCTGAGTTCAAAGCCCAGCTACGCCTCTTCTTAACCGCATGACTATGTACATAATCTATAAACTGGGAACCTCAGTTCTTTTATCTGTTAAAAGGGATTGATCATAGTACCTAGCTCAGAAGGTTTTCATAAGGATAAAATTAAATAACATGTGTAGGCACTTACCCGCTGCCAAGCTCACAGTAAGTGCTCAATAACTGTTCACTAATAATAATAATTATGGTAAATAATAGTGATGGTAATGATGAAAGCACGAACTATATGGAACATTGACCTAAAACATCAATCTACTGTCTTTCCTATCTTTCAGTACTCTCATCCTAAATCTATTATAGGATTCTTTATTTTTTTTTTTATTGTACTTCAGGTGAAGACTTACAGAACAAATCGTTTCTCATGAAACAGTAGTACACATATTGTTTTATGACATTGGTTAACAACCACAAGACGTGTCAACCCTCTCTCTTCTCGACCTGTTTTTTTTGGTGAAAATATACAGAGCCAAAGACACACCATTTCAAAAATTTCTACATGCACAGTTCAGTGATATCGACTACAATCTTCTGATTGTGCTGCTGTTCTCACTTTAGATGAAGGTTTACACAACAAAATAGTTTCTCATTAAACAGTTAGTACACATGTTGCCCTATGACAATGGATAACAACCTCACAACACATCAACACTATCCTTATTCAACCTTGGGTTTCCTATTACCAGCTTCCCTGTCCCCTTCTGCCTTCTGGCTCTTGTCCCTGAACTGCTGTGCCTCATTAGTCCCATTTGGTTTTATGGGGCTGTCCACTCCCTGGCTGAACGGTGAACATTGGAAGTGACTTCACCACTAAGCTAAAAGGGTGTCTGGGGGCCATACTCTTAGGGTTTCTCCAGTCTCCTTTAGGCCAATAAATCTGGTCCTTTCTTTGTGAGTTAGAATTTTGTTTTACATCCTTCTCCAGCTCTGTCCAGAACCCTCTGTTGTGATCCTGGTCAGAGCAGTCAGTGGTGGTAGCCGGGTACCATCTAGCTGTATTGGACTCAGT
>NW_004443946.1:10912951-10927140 GCF_000243295.1 Trichechus manatus latirostris | reverse complement strand
TTTATTGATTGTAGATTTATTTATTTCATCCCTTTTTTAAAAATTTGGCTATGTCTGAGCAGGCGGGCTGTGTGTTCTTTGTTGTTTGCTCATGTGTGGGCACAGTACTTTTCACCTCCTTCTCCAATTGGCAGGGTCAGTCACTCAGATATGGTATGGCAGGGCAGGTCTTGCTGAAGAGGAGTCACTGGGATGGGTTGTTTGTGGCACTTACCACAGCCACCAGGGCAGGTCAGTAATCAGTGCAGGGCCGTTTCCAGTATACCATGCCTGTGCTGCTTGGTGGTGTGATGTTAAGCACACGGTGCAGGTAGGCAGGATGTAGCAGGGAGATTGTTATGTGTGGAGCTAAGATGGATACTGGAGAGAGGAGATAGGAACAGGAGCCAAAAACTTACAAAAAAACAAAAAAGAATGCTAGGGGAGCTTGCCATTGGAGTGGAGAGACAAGAGGCTATGAAATGGAGAAAAACAAAAAGGGGAAGAGGAAGGAAAAAAAAGAAAAGAAAAGAATGAATAAATAAAAATTGGAAACATTAAAGAACAGCAAATGTCCCAGAGATCCCACCAGTGTGGCTATGAGGTTTGCGGAAGTTGTTCTCAGGTGTTGCAGTACAGCCTGGCTAGAAGGAGCAGAGGTATACAATACCAGGTATTCAGGGAACAGAAAGAGTAGGAAGATATAGAGAGATGAGAAACTGAGTAATAAAGAAAGACAAAAAGGGAAAAAGAGGGAAAAGAAAACAAAACAAATTAAAAAAACAAACGAACAAAGAAGAAAAGCCCCCCAAAAAACAGAAAAAAAAAAATAACCCAGTGAAAAAAGAAATGTCCTCAGGGATCCCTCTGCACGTCTGTGCAAGCCAAGGGGGTAGTTCCAAGCCACGCAGCACCGCCTTGCCAAAACGGGCTCCCAACTGAAGAAAAGGAAAAGAAAACAAACAATTCAAAACAAACAAATGAACAAAAGCCCCAGGATCCCACCAGTGCGGCAGCTCAGACCAGGAAGCAGCTCCACACTTGAATGGAGCTTCGCAGCTCCTCAGGAAGAAGCAAAGATGACGCACGGAACCAGGTATCTGAGCGAAAGGAGGGGTAGGTGGTGAGAGGTAAGGAAGAAATCAAAAGAAGTGGAAAAAAAGCAACACCAGCAGCCAACAAATGGCACTCAGAGAGCCAGCTAGTGCGGGCTCGTGGAATCCAAGCAGCTGGTGCTTCCCAGACAAGAGAGTGTGGCCGCGGGAAGCAGAGGAGGCCGAGTGGGGGTGAAGAAGGGTGCGGAGTGGGAAAGCGTACATCGCAAATTACCGGTTGTGTTTTCTCCTGCTGGAAGCTCCGTGAAGCTGCTTTCTCGTACCCCCTGTTTGCTGGTCTCCGATAGGAGTCCAAGATGGCGGATCCACGCTGCGTTAGCTGATAGGGGACCTCTGCATGAATCTCTCTTCGCTCTCCGTTCTCTGTCAGTTTTCTCACTCCATTTGGTGCTTGGCTGAGTTCTTTATCTCTTCATTTGATGTTTTAGGGTTTCAGGATTGTTGTTTTCTCTGTTCGGCTTAGTTTTTCAGATCTTTGCTGTGGAGGGACGGCATGGTGCTTCTGCCTAAAGCGCCATTTTGCTGGAAGTCCTATATGATTCTTTAATGTGGGGAGATTATTTAGATATTTACACTTTTTTATGACTACCCCATACTTCACACTGACTTCTAATTGCTTCACTTTTCACGGAGGTGTCAAAGACGTATGGTCATAACCTAACCTAACATGTCCATTGACCACAGACCTATCTGGGAAGACAGTATACCAGGGAGGCTGGGAAAACACTACTTGTTACTGGCAGCATTAACTCAATAAACTCCCCAGGGGAACAATAAAAACACAGTAGCCAGCAGCCTTAATGAGGACATACTTGGAGCACAGTGTAATCTTATAATGTGCTCAGTGCCCTGTGGAATTCATAGGAATTTGATTTAGCAACATTAGATCTCAGTTTCTCAAAATATTGGTGATAAGATTTGCAATAATTGTCTCTTATTTTAGCTGATGACATCACAGATTACAGGTGTTATTATGGCATTGTTTATAATTCAAAGATGTTACCACAAGAATCTGCCTTTCAGCTGTTGGCAGATGTGAGTGGAGTTTGTCTTTGTTAATATAGCACATGCCAAATTTTTCCTTAAGGCCTTTAATCTGATTTCAGAGTGTTAGATATATTAGGACACATGAGAAGCCTATTTCTGTGAAATATTTTTAACAAATATGACATTTGAAATCAATCTTTGTCTCTTTCACTCCAAGAATCTCTTCAACTGTGATATTTTGCTCTCCACCAAACCCTAATAGCCCCAAATATTGGGCTGGCCCTTTTCAGTTGCTGTGGAGTCGATTCTGACTCATGGGGACCTATGTGTGTTAGAGTAGAATTGTCTTCCATAGGGTTTTTTAATGGATGATTTTTCAGAAGTAGATTGCTAGGCCTTTCTTCTGAGACACCTCTGGATGGACTCGAACCTCCAACCCTTTGGTTAGCAGCCAAGTGCTTTAACCATTGCATCACCCAGAAACTCAGGTTAGCCTTAATGAACCCAAACCCACTACCATTGAGTCTACTCCAACTCATAA
Organism: Trichechus manatus latirostris; assembly: GCF_000243295.1. Taxonomy (NCBI): domain Eukaryota; kingdom Metazoa; phylum Chordata; class Mammalia; order Sirenia; family Trichechidae; genus Trichechus; species Trichechus manatus. Next base: position 10,924,518 of record NW_004443946.1, on the reverse strand, counting down.
TGACCCTATAGGACAGAGTAGAACTGCCCCATAGAGTTTCCAAGGCTGTAAATCTTTATGAAAGCAGACTGCTGATCTTTCTCCTGCAGAGTGGCTAGTGGGTTTGAACTGCTGGCCCTTTGGTTAGCAGTCGAGTGCTTTAACCACTGTGCCACCAGGGATTCCTGAGGTTAGCCCTAGTGCCTTCTCAATTAGAATTACCAAGAGAAAGTAGAAATGTGAAAAATGTGTTAGGTACTTTAAGAACTCCCAGACTCCACTTCTCAGGAACTGTTATCTTTAGAGATAGAGGTAATAATAGAAATGATAATCAGTCAGATGGTATTGTTGTAGGCAATGCTAAGAGACAGCTGGGATAGGGGCTGCACAGAGAAGGGAAATTTTAGGGTGAATACCATTGACTGCCACAGGATGAAAGAACATTTATCAGCTGTTTCAAAGGCATCAAGATCCATCTAAAAAGAGATCATCACAGGGATGAGTTTAATATGTCCTAATTGGCAGACGAGCCTAAAGAGAATTTTCAAAGTAATTAACTGGCAAGTAAAAAAAAAAAAAAACTCCTACAAGTCACTTGAACATAAAAACGAATCACTCAGCATGTGGGTCTATCACTTGAGTTAATAGGCAAAAAATGAAAAATGCTTTATAGAAGTACATCATCTGACTGAGAGTCACAGCCAACATCACTTACTCAGGATATAATTGAGGGACTTGAGCCTAAACATCCAGCCCCCTCTAAGCAGCCAAATTAGATGTGTGACCCAAAGCACCTGAGCAAGTTTCATGACCTCTCCATGCTTGTTTCCACATTTATAAAATGGAAATAATGGTTTTATATACATAATGGGGTGGTTGTGGGGATTAAATGAGTCAATGAAGGTACAAATGAAAAGCATATAGTAAATGCTCAATAAATGTTTGTTGTTAATTTTATTGTTAGCATTTTTACTGCTACTACTACTACTGCTACTACAACTACTGCTTTAGCCCTAAGAAAGCCTCTTGGGTACTATTGAACTAAAAATAGAAGTTTACCCAGAAGACAATTTGAGGCAGGTTACAGTAGGTACCACTGAAGGAGAAAACAGCAAAGGGCTACAGAGGACAGAGAGGCACTTCTGGTGGAAAAAGAAGAAGCTTCAATCTTACTTTAATTAACGATCCAAGAGCCCATCAAGCCAAGCCAGTCTCTTAGGGAGACTAGTTAGTAATATTGCATTAGAGACCAAGGGATGGCTCATCCTATGATGTTGTCCAGTAGCAAAATTTTCCTCTCAACATTTCACTTCCTTATCACTAACACATGATTTCAATTTATTCTCTAGTTCCCTGCTTTCCTTATCCCAAATATCTTACCCATTTTCTTCAAATGCTGGTCCATGAATAGTAGTTACAATAGCTAAGACTTTGAGAGCACTCACTATATGCCAAGCACTGTTCTAATACTCTTTCATAATATCAGCTCATTTAATTTTCACAATCCTATAGGCATTCCCCATTATATAAAAGAGGAAGCCAAGTTATGGAATGGTTAAGCAACTGTTCCAAGGTCATACTGCTAATAAGTAGTGCTGATCCTAGATGAAATTTTCATTACTATATGGCAAACTAAAAAAAATAAGGACAATGTGGTGACTTTCTGATAAAGTACAATATCCTAGGGCACATAAACCCTAAATGGATGGCATATGTTTCAGCTTGATTTCCCTCAGCATACAGTCAACATGGAAACTGGGGCAGTTGCCCCGGTATGGAGAGAAAAAACTAATTCAAGAGTCACCTAGGGGTGCAATTAATGGGACCTGATGACCAATTAAATATGGAAATTTGGGGAGAAGGAAGAGAAAGACTGACTTACGGTTTCCAACATAGGAGACTAGCTGAATAATTACATTAGTAACCAAGAGTAAGAGGTGCTTTGCTGGCTCTCCTCCCATCTCCTGCCCCAAAAGGTTTCATCTTCAACTTTCTTTTTTTACTTTTCCAAACTCTTTTGCATGACGTTTTCATATCCTCCAGCTGTTCAACTGCCACGTGGATGATGCCCAAATCTTTCTTTGTAGCCAATATCTCTGATGGGTTCCACACTTGCTTTTTCAGTTTGCCTGGTGGAGATACCTGGTTGGTTGTTTCACTCATCGTTGTTGTTGCTGGGTGCTATCAAGTCAATTTCAACTCACAGTGACCCCATGTAACAGAGTAGAACTACCGCATAGGGTTTTCTAGACAGTAATCTTTATGGTAGCAAATCACCCGGTCTTTTCTCATGGGGCCGCTGAGTGGATTTGAACTACCAACCTTTTGGTTTGCAGCTAAGTGCTTAACCTCACCTAGTTGTCTCACTAGGACCACCAATTAGCAGTTAATGTGAACCTATCCAGTCTTTACCTCCAGTCTTCCCTTTCCTGTGTCAACACTTTTCATGAAGTTAGAAACTTCTGAATGATCCACCCTCACAGCTAATTAGCTGCTAGAGCAGGTTGAGTATACCCCATTAACCCCAGCTTCATCACTCACCTCCATATCTTCCTTTCTAGCAAGTTCTTTGGGATCCCTGGGTGATGCAAATGGTTAATGCACTCATCTGTTAACTGAAAAATTGGAGGTTCGAGTCCACCCAGAGACATCTCAGAAGAAAGGTCTGGCGATCTACCTCTGAAATATCAGCTATTGAAAACCCTATGGAGCATAGTTCTACTCTGACACTCACGGAGTCACCATGAGTAGGAATTGACTTGAAAGCAATAGAAAAAGAAAAAAGCAAGCTCTTTATTCGGTCTCTAACTTCATCTCACCTCCAGGCAATTTCTTAAAACCCAATTTTCACCATCACTTCCCCAATGTAATAATTTTCAGGGGGGTCCTGACAACGTTCGCAACCTTGTGATAGACATTTTCACATTTCATCACCATAAGGTATGCTCAAAGCAACACAGAAGTGGCAGTTCACCAAAGCATCACTTGCAGGTCTCTTGGGAAGAGCTACATTTCCCTTAATTCTTCACTGCCTACAACACATACATTACGCCCAAGACTATAGGAGAGTTCCTTTTCTAATCTCAGAAGAGAAAGGAACTATTTCACACATGGCTCTCTGAAATGTCTACTACTGAAACAAGTGTTTCTATTTAAATATAATTTTTTCTTAAATTTTAAAATTGTTCGGCAGCAATATCCCACTGGTGTCTACTCATTAAATTCCATTTCTGACATTAGGTTTTCTCAATATGAGATTATAAAAACAGCAGTAATTGGCAATCAGGAGAAAACATTTGCAAACTAGAGGCAGTGGGTCAGGTTTTTTTCTCTAACATAATAACACCGATAGCTCCGTCTCATTAGCAGACCTCTGAGTTCGTAACTCCAGGTTTGCTCACCTTAACAAAGGCAACACAGACATTTCCCCTGCAGCCCAGGCTGCAGTTTCAAGCCCTGTATGGTGAGTGAGATAGGGGTCACCAGTAGAAAGTAACTGGATTTCAACACGGGGAGCCCAAAGTGCCACTTTGGAAAGGTATCCTCTTGTTATGTCCAAGTGTGCCTCTGAATCTAATGGCAGTACTTTCCCCTTAAGGGAGCTCATTCAGTTTCTACACAAAACCACACGGACTCCAAGCGTGAGACAAAAGAATTCCCCTTTCCAGCTGCCTTAGCAGCTCCGTTCTTATTGGTGGCCCAACCAGAAGTGAGAGTGTGTCCCAGGTGAGAGCTGGTCAATCAGAGCCCAGGAGAACAGTCAGAAAAAGCAACAGGACTCAACTGCAACAGCATAGATATCAGCACCAATGGATTCATCAGGCACCCTGTCCAAAGGGGACATATTTGAAGAGGGTCGCAGGATGACAGGGTGACACCTGTGATTCAGTGTTTTCGGGCCCTGAGCCCAAGAGCCAGGCAGCTGATGTCAGTGTGCCCAGTAAACCAGAGGCGACTCTAATGAGGCACCAGACTAGTGCACAAGCCCCACAGGGAATTTTGTTTCTGCTCTCCAGGCACAAAGTGGGATTTAATAATAGGAAAAACAAGGGGGGTCCCAGTTAATCCACATTTTAGGGTCAATTTCAATTTCATTCTTAAACGGACCTTTTTAAAAAAAAACTGCAAAAGTAGTACATGTTCACTGTATAAAATATACATAAATAAAATAGGAAAATAAAAAATGAAAATCACTCATGATCCCAAGACCCAGATATATCTGTTGATATTTTCATAAACATTCTTCCAGTAAGTATGAATGTGCATATGCATATATGTGTGTATCTATATGTATATAACCCTTTGCCATTGAGTCGATTCCAACTCATAGAGACCCTATAGGACAGTGTAGAACCACCTCATAGAGTTTCCAAGGGGTGGCTAGGGGATTCAAACTTGTCAACCTTTTGGTAAGCAGCCGAACTCTTAACCACTGCACCATCAGGGCTCCATATGTGTGTATATGTATAGGTATGTGTATATGTATGTGTATGTGTATATATGATTCTGAAGATGGCGCAGGACTGGGCAGTGTTTCATTCTGTTGTACATGGGGTTGCTGTGAGTTGGAACCAACTTGATGGCACCTAACAACAATAACAATATATATATATTCCATATAATTCTTTTCTTCTCCATCACCCTAAAATGGGATCATGTTACACTTACTGTCTTGTAACCTACTTTTCTCACTTGACAATATATCATGAACATATTCCCATGTCATTAAAAGTTCCACAACAACATTATTTTTAGTGGATGCTTAGCATTCAAGGACAAATTTTAATTTTAAAAACATACCTGCATTAATCTAGGCCATACCATTGTTTGGAAGCCAGTCACAGGTCACAGAAAAAGGACTAGTCGGGCATTGCCTCAGTCTGATGGGACTGGTATGATGGCTTGTTGTTGCTGTTCTGTGCTATCAAGTCAATTCTAACTCATAGCGACCCTATAGGACAGAATAGAACTACCCCATAGGGTTTCCAAGGAGCAACTGGTAGATTTGAACTGCTGACCTTTTGGTTAGCAGCCTGAGCTCTTAACCACTTCACCACCAGGGCTTCATATGATGGCTAGAGACTGCTAGAGACTGCTAAACACCTCTTCATAGGTCTGTGCTTAAGACAGTATTCTTGTCTAAGATTTAAAGCTGTCAAAGAACTTTCATGTTAAAAAACACAGTAATAATAATGAATAACTTTTTCTAGACACTGTGCTAAGCAATTCCCATGTATTATCTCATTTAATTCCATCAACATCCTTTCAGATAGGACTTTTGTTTTCTCTATTTTTGTAATAAGAAGACTGAGGCTTAGAGATGTTATATAATTTAGTCAAAGTCATAGAACTAGTATGTGATAGGCCTAGGTCTCAACTCCGTTAATTCAGGGAATTGAACATTGTGTATAATTCATTTTATGCTTTCCCAATATAATTTCTACTCTGTAATAATTGAAATAACAACCTATGAAACAACTAACTCTTATTCCATCTCACTGTTACAGTTTACTCAATAACAAGTCATAAATGGGAGAAATTTACATAATCCTTTGCTTCTGTTAATGAATGAGGCCTTTAATCTTGTGGCTCAGAACAAACTGAGAAAAGCTAAAATCCTTTGTTGCAAGTGTCTTTCAGGATTTAAAGAAGCAGTTTTGTATGCAGATTTTGTTTTAGGATATTTCCTTCACAACCTCAAACTGCTTTTTGGTGACAGAGCCACCTCTGGCATCCAGCCCCAAGATCAGCGCTGGCATCCAGGGCTCATGTCTGCAGGGCAGGGACTTTACAGATAACACCTGGTCATCTCCAACGCTAGAGGGATTCTGCTTAAAGAATGACCTTCAGGCAACTTCAGAAAAGTCTTACTCCTCTGGAGGAAAAGCCACAAACCTCAGATTTCTGAAAACATAGCCCTCAACACTTTACATCAAATTATTATTTTTTCCTTCTGAAAGATCTGGCGTAAAGTAGGACGTAGATGATCAGATCAAGTAGCAGCTAATCTGTAACTGATCTCTCTGGCTTCATGGCAATCAGGAAAACAGTGGGAAACAGTGGGTTTAAGACGAAAGTGACAACCTATTAGCACTCAGAGAGAAATGAGTTCTTTTATCACCTGTACTGGAAGATGCTGTTGCTGTGGCAACTAGTCCCTGCATTCATCTCATATCCAATTGCTGAGATGATAAGGAAGCTTGTCAGCCTGAGAGAAGATCATTCACACTTATTCCTTCTAACTGACAGCCAATAAGGTCTGTAAGGGAGATTCTATAAAAACGCCTGTATAAACCCAGAACTTCTCATTGTGGTGAAGTACTGTTGTACCAGGCTTCCCTACATTGTTTCTTGGACTAAAACTTAAGAGTTCTTTAATTGCACTGGGTCACATTTAATTTTCTGAACTATGATATGCCTTAGAGGCAATATTTGAAATGTGCTTTCTTACTGGACATTGTTATTTAAAATATGTGTGTGAGGTATGATATATTCCTACGGGGTATAAAAATGCTTTGGACATTCCAAAAAAAATAATACTTTGGACATTCCACTCCTTGGTATATATCTAAAAGAATTGAAATCAGGAACTCAAATACTTGTACACAAATGTTCATGGCAGCACTATTCATGATAGCCAAAGGTAGAAACAACCCAAATGTCTATCAACAAACAAATGGATAAACAAAATGTACCATAGGCAAACAATGGAACTTATTCAGCCAGAAAAAGGAATGAAGTAATGATAGGTGCTACAACGGGGATGGACATTACGCTAAGTAAAAAACCTCAGACATAAAAGATTACTTATCGTTTAATTCTATTTACATGAAATACCCAGAATATCCATAGAGATAGAAAGCAGACTGGTGGTTTCCAGGGGCTGAGGGAGTGACTGCTAATGTGTATGGGGTTTTACTTTGGGGGTATTAAAATGTTTTGGAGATAGAGGTGGTGGTTGCACAACATTGTGAAAGTACTCAATGCCACTGAATTATTCATAATTATTCATAAGCCCCTCCTGCCACTCTGCCAGCAGCCTACCTGGACTCTCAACAAGCCCAGGATTTCTATTAAATCACAAATGAGGGAGCCTGTGCATCTGGTGGTAGCTGCTTTGCTAAAGGATCACCAACAAATTGCATTTCTCTATCTGTCTGAACACAAAAATGCTTCTCAGATAGAAACAAAGTAATGCAGCTAATATCATTTAGTTCTGTTTCCTGAAGGAAACCCAAAGGATCTGGCACCTCTGATTCTGGAGCACCTCAATGTTGTGGTCCTTCATGACAGATATGCAAAAACAAAGGACCTACATTTGCCATCCTGTTTAAATAATAAATGCTTGCATTGTGAGCTGGAAACCAAATGTTCTTGAGAGAACATTCTCATTTGTCAGCAAATAATTTGTTTTTGTAACTCATGCTGTGCTAGGCACTAGTACAAGGAAGAATGAAAAGGAAGTACATTTTCAAAATTATAAGGTCCTCAAGTACCATCAATAGCTCTTTGAGTCTTCGATTTCCAATGATCACTCCCACTTCCTCCCTACTCAAACATCACATGACAAACCTAAATAACTTTTTTGGTATTTCACAATTAATATCCCTTGTCCCACAATAATAATAATAATAATGCGTGTTCTCACCATTGCCCATGTGTGGGTGAAACTCTCATTGGCTAGTTTGGAAACTCAATGAACAGAAGAAAGAGCAAGCAGCAGTAGGAATAGGTGTCTTTTGGCTAATAGCTGCCATCCAGGGAGGCTCTGACAACGTGATTTGTCACATCATTGATGTAGAACTATCAAAAGATGAGGAGGTGGAGCCAACATGGTGCCCTAGACAGACACATCATGCTGTCCCTCTGCAGCAAAGACCTGAAAAACTTAGTAAAACAAATACAAGCCTCAGTCCTGGAACCCTAAGCATCAAATGAAGGGATAAAGTAGTACATCAAATGCCAAAGAAACTGAAGGAAAACAGAGAACAAGGAGAGATATGGAATTCAGGTCCTTTGCCAACTAACACAGCACAGTATTGCCATCTTGGAGCACAGCCAACAACGACCCCAGACATGGAATACGGGAAGGCAACTTCACAGGGCTCCCAACGGGAGACAGACCACCCAATAAACAGAGAAACACTTTCCCAACCCTTACCCTTCTGCCATATATGCCACCCCCACCCCTTACAGATGGGCCACATCATGCCACATGGCTAGAGATCTACCAGCATGCTGTCACCCTGGGTCCACCCCATCCCCACCCTCCGGCTCCTACTGCACCATTTGTTATTATTATTTTTCTTTTCTTCCCTTTCTTCCTTTTCTTTCTCCCTCCCACCTGGCCGTGTATGCCACCTCCTCCCCTTTCACTGGCCCCCAGGGCTGCCTTGCCCCACCCATTGGCCACCCTTTTTTTTAACTCTTTTTTCTCTTTCTTCCCCCCTGCCTAGCCCCATATGCCACCCCTCCTTCCCATAAGATCTTGCCATGCTGCCACAGCTAAAGCATCCCCAGCTCAGGCTTGCCACTGCACCAGGCCTGCACTACCCTGCCCCTCCCACTACTTGACCAGCAGCTGAATGGTGGGAAACAAGCACATATCACTACCCATCTGACACTCCCACCTATCTGGCAAGGAGCTGTGAACGTTCCCACACTGCTGGACCAACATCAGAAGGCAGACAGTGCCTGCCCAGTCCGTCTTCAACTATTTCACCAAACCAGTGTAGAGCGAAGTAGTCTCGCCCTGCCTGCTGCTGCCCTACCCACTCAGTCAAGGTGGTGAGAGCTATTTTGTCCACAGATGAGCAAGGAGCAAAGCATGCCTGGCCCACCCTGACATATCAAAACAAAATAAAAAGAAGGACAAAACAAAAGAACATACAATCAATAAAGAAAATAATACCTTAATGTCTCAGAAACAGCAGACAATATCAAAACATATTAAAAAACAGGAAAAGATGGCTGCAGCAAATGACTAAAATAATCAGATGACCTTCTGGTAGAAGAAAAGGTAGTGGAACTACCTGATGTGGAATTCAAAAGACTAATATTTAGGACTCTCCAAGAGATTAGGAAAGAGATCAAGGAAAGTACAAACAAAACCAATGGAAAAAATATACAAAATCATGAAAACACAGACAAAACCAATGAAAACATAGCCAAAATAAAGGAAAATACAGACGAAGCAATAGAAGAATTCAGGAAATAATACAAGAAAAAACATCAAATTAAATAAACAATTAGAAATCATGCCAAAACAGAAAGTAGAAATTCAAAAGATAAACAACAAAATTTCAGAAATGGACTACTCAATAGAAGGTTTTAGGAGCAAATTTGAAACAATAGAAGACAGAATCAGCAAGATTGAAGACATATCCATGGGCACCACTTTGTTCGAGGAAAAATCAGAGAAAAGAATGAGGAAAACCTAAGAATTACGTGGGACACAATCAAGAGCAAAAAAAAAAAAAAATTGTGTGTTATTAGAGTTCCAAAACAGGGGGAGAAAATGGAAAACACAGAGATGATTGTTGAAGATTTGCTGGCAGAAAACTTCCCAAATACCATGAAATACGAAAAGCTGACCATCCAAGAAGCTCAACGGACCCCATACAGGACAGTCCCCAAAAGAAAATCACCAAGACATATCATGATCACACTTGCCAAACCAAAGACAAAGAAAAGATCCTGAGAGCAGTTAGAGAAAAACAAAAAATCATTTAAAAGGGGGAAACAATAAGACTAAGCTCTGAATACTTGGCAGAAATTATGCAGGCAAGAAAGCAATAGGATGACATATATAAAACCTTGAAAGAAAAAAACTGCCAACAAACAATAATATATCCTGTAAAACTCTCAAATACAGTGGTGCAATTAGGACACTTCCAGATAAACAGAAATTAAGGAAATTCATACAAATCAAAGTAAACTTAGAAGAAATATTAAAGGGAGTCCTTCCGTTAGAGAACCAATAATATCAGACAACAGCCAGAGTCTAGGACACAGGACAACATAAGTCAGATACCAACCTAGGTAAAGAACTCTTTGGTAATAAAACAAAGCTAAAAGACTTAAAATACGGAAACAGAGACTTCAATCTGTAAGTGATGATAAGGTCAAAACAATAAAAGGGGGAATAAACGGTATAGGTATAAAACTTTCAAATGGAGAAGAAGTCAAGGCAATACCAAGTAATAATAATTCAAACTTAGGAAGATAAGGGTAAATTTCAAGGTAACAAAAAAGAAAGTTCACAAACCTACTCATCAGAACGAAAAAGAAAAAAAAAACATAAATTCTCAGTAAACACAAAATATATAATAAGAAAAGAAAAGAAAATCCACAAAAAAAAAAGGAACTAATCACAGGAAAGTAAGAGGAACAAAGAAAATGTCAGCACCACAAAAAAAAGCACAAAAATATGACACCAAGAAACTCATATGATCAATAATCACACTGAATGTAAATGACTTAAATATACCTAAGAGACAGAGAGTGGCAGAATGGGCAAAAAAGCATGACCCATCAATATGCCATCTCCAAGAGATGCACCTTAAACACAAAGACATAAATATATTAAAAATCAAAGGATGGAAAAAATATATCAAGCAAATAGTAACCAAAAAATGGCAGGAGTGATAAAATAGACTTCTCTAAACTTAGAGAAAATATACTTCAAGGCAAAATCAGCTGTAAAAGACAAGGAAAGACCTTATATAATGATTAAAGGGATAATCCACTAAGAAGACATAACCTTAATAAATATTGACACACTCAATGACAGGGTTCCAAAATACATAAAACAAATTCTAACAGCACTGAAAAGAGAAATAGACAGTTCCACAATAGTAATAGGAAATTTCAACACCTCACTCTTGGTAAAGGACAGAATATGTAGAAAGAAACTCAACAAACATACAGAAGATCTAAAGGCCAAAATCAACTAATTTGGCCTCATAGACATATACAGAACACTCCACCCAACAGCAGCAAAGTATATATTTTTTTCTAACTGTATGGAATATTCTCCAGAATAGACCACATTTTAGGCCACAAAGCAACCCTCGATAAAATCCAAAACTTTAAAATAATACAAAGCATTCTCTCTGATTACAACACCATAAAAGTAGAAATCAATAACAAGAAGAGCAAGGGAAAAAAAATCAAATACATGGAAACTGAATAACGCCTTGCTTAAAAACAACTGGGTAATAAAAGAAATCAAATAGGGAAAAAAAAAATACCTAGAATTAAACAAGAATGAAAACATATCATATCAAAACCTTTGGAACAAAGCAAAGGCAGTGCTCAAAGATCAATTTATAGCAATAAAAACACACATCAAAAAAGAATGGGCTACCATAAAACAAAATGAGACTAATGGGGCACAACAGTCCAGGGACAAGGACTAAAAGGCAGGAGGGGCAGGAAAGCTGGTAATAGGGAATCCAAGGTCAAGAAGGGAGAGTGTTGACATGTCATGGGGTTGTTAAACATTGTCATAAAACAATATGTGTACTAACTGTTTAATGAGAAAATATTTGTTCTGTAAACCTTCATCTAAAGTACAATAATATGTA
>NW_004443946.1:10875511-10912851 GCF_000243295.1 Trichechus manatus latirostris | reverse complement strand
AAAAAAAAAAAGATTTCACCAAAACAGTAAAAAGAGAACCTACAGACTGGGAAAAAAAATTTGGCTATTACAAATCCGACAAAGTCTAATCTCTAAAATCTACAGGAAAATTCAACACCTCTACAACGTAAAGACAAATAATCCAATTTAAAAATGGGCAAAGGAAATGAACAGACACTTCACCAAAGAAGACATTCAAGCAGCTAACAGAAACAGGAGGAAATCCTCACGATCACTAGCCATTAGAGAAATGCAAATCAAAACCACAATGAGATAACATCTCACCTCGGCATTACTGGCATGAATCAAAAAAAAAACAGAAAATAACAAATGCTGGAGAGGCTGCAGGGAGACTGGAACGCTTATGCTCTGCCGGTGAGAATGCAAAATGGTACAACTATTTTGGAAAACGATATGGTGCTTCCTTGAAAGCTAGAAATAGAAATATCATATGATCGAGCAATCCCACTCCTAGGAATATACCATAGAGAAATAAGAGCCGTCACATGAATAGATATATGCACACCCATGCTCATGGCAGCATTGTTCACAACAGCAAAAAGATGGAAACAACCTAGATGCCCATCAACAGATGAATGGATAAACAAACTATGGTACATACACGCAGTGGTGTATTATGCAACAATAAAGAACAATGATGAATCTGCGAGGAATCTCATAACATGGACGAATCTGGGGGGCATTATGCTGAGTAAAATAAGTCAATCACAAAAGGGCAAATATTGTATGAGACTACTACTGTAAAAACTCATGAAAAGCTTTATACACAAAAAGAAACAATCTTTGATGGTTACAAGGAAGGGGAGGGATGAGAATGGAAAAACACCAAATAGACAATAGATAAGTGGTAACTTTGGTGAAGGGTAAGACAGTACACAATACTGGGGAAGCCAGCATAACTTGTACAAGGAAAGGTCATGGAAGCTCCACTGAAACTTCCAAACTCCCTGAGGGACTGAATTGCTGGGCAGAGGGCTGTGGGGACCATGGTCTCGGGGAACATCTAGCTCAATTTGCATAACACAGTTTATAAAGACAATGTTCTACTTTCTACCTTGGTGAGTAGCATCTGGGGTCTTAAAAGCCTGTGAGTAGCCATCTAAGATACTCTACTGGTCTCACCCCATCGGGAGCAAGGGAGAATGAAGAAAACAAGATACAAGGGAAAGATTAGTCCAAAGAACTAATGGACCACAACTACCACAGCCTCCAGCAGACCGAGTCCCGTACAACTAGAAGGTGCCCAGCTACCACCACTGACTGCCCTGACCAGGTGCACAACAGAGGGTCCTGGACAGAGCTGGAGAAAAATGTAGAACAAAATTCTAACTCACACAAAAAAGACCAGATTTACTGGCCTGACAGAGACTGGAGAAACCCCGAGAGTAATGGCCCCCAGACACCCTTTTAGCTCAGTAATGAAGCCACTTCTGAGGTTCACCTTTCAGCCAAAGATTAGACAGCCCCATAAAATGAAATGAGACTAAAGGGGCACAACAGCCCAGGGACAAGGACTAGAAGGCAGGAGGAACAGGAAAGCTGGTAATAGGGAACCCAAGGTCAAGAAGGGAGAGTGTTGGCATATCATGGGGTTGTTAACCAAGGTCATAAAACAATATGTGTAATATCTGTTTAATGAGAAACTAATTTGTTCTGTAAACCTTCATCTAAAGTACAATAAATAAAGAAACAATGGGCTAAAATCAAAACACTAGTCCTACAACTCAAACAAAAGAAAGACAATAGCAAAAGAAGCCCCCAGCCACCAAAAGAAAGAAAATAATAAAGATTAGATCAGAAGAAATGGAATAAAGAAGAGAAAAACAATAGAAAGAATCAACAAGACCAAAAGTTGGTTCTTTGAAAAGATTAACAAAATTGACAAACCATTGGCCAAACTAACAAAAGAAAAAAAGTAGAGGAAGCAAATAATCCAAATAAGAAATGAGATGGGGGACATTACAACAGACCCAACTGAAATAAAAAGGATCAAAACAGAATAATATAAAAAACTGTACTCCAACAAATTTGAGATGTAGAGGAAATAGAAAAATTTCTAGAAACACACTACCTGCCTAAACTACCACAAGCTGAGACAGAACATCTGAAAGACCCGTAACAAGAGAAGAGATTGAAGAGGTAATAAAGAAAACTCCCAACAACAAAAAAAAGCCCTGGCCTGGACGGCTTCACAAGAAAATTCTACCAAACATTCAGAGAAGAGCTCACGTCAGTACTATTCAGACTATTTCAGAGCAAAGGAAGGGATACTCCTAAGCTCATTCTATGAAGCCAACATAACCCTGATACCAAAGCCGGGCAAAGACACCACAATAAAAGAAAATTACAGACCAATCTCTCTCATGAATATAGATGCAAAAATTCTCAACAAAATTCTAGCCACTAGAATTCTGCATCATATCAAAAAATAATACTCCACTACCTAGTGGGATTCATACTAGGTATGCAAGGATGGTTCAACATTACAAAATCAATCAATGTAACTCACCACATAAATAGAACAAAAGAAAAGAATCACATGATCATCTCATTTGACTCAGAAAAGGCATTTGATAAAGTTTAACACCCATTCCTGATAAAAACTCTCAAAAAAAATAGGAACAGAAGGGAAATTCCTTAACACAATAAGGGGTATCTACACAAAACCAACAGCCAACATCATTCTTAACAGAGAGAGGATGAAAGCAGTCGCTCTGAGACTGGGAACAAGACAAGTATGCTCTTTATCAGTACTCCTGTTCAACATTGTGCTGGAAGTCCTAGTAAGAATATTAAGACAATAAAAAGAAATAAAGGTCATCCAAATTGGAAAAGAAGAAGTAAAACTATCCCTATTTGCGTATGATATGATCCTATACATAGAGAACCCCAAAGATTCCATAAGAAAATTACTGGAACTAATAGAAAGATTCAGCACAGTAGCAGGATACAAGATCAACATACAAAAATCAGCTGGATTCCTATACACCAACAAAGAGAACTTCAACAAGGAAATCAGGAAAACGATACAATTTATGATAGCCCCTAAAAAGATAAAATACTTAGGAATAAATCCAACCAGGGACATAAAAGACCTATACAAATAAAACTACAAAACGTTATTGTAAGAAACCAAAAGAGACCTAAATAAATGGAAAAACATATTATGTTCATGGACAGTAAGACTCAACACTGGCAAAATGTCAGTACTCAAAGCAATCTACAGTTATAATGCAATCCTGATCCAAATACCAACAACAATCTTTAATGAGATGGAAAAACTAATCATCACCTTTATATGGACAGGAAAGAGGCCCCAGGTAAGCAAAGCAGCATTGAAGAAAAAGAACAAAGTAGAAGACATCACACTATCTCATCTCAGAACCTACCATAGAGTTATAGTAGTCAAAAAAGCCTGGTACTGCTACAATGACAGACACATAGATCAATGCAACAGAATCAAGAACCCAGATGTAAACCCATCCACCTATGGTCAGCTGATCTTTCACAAAGGACCAAAGTCCATTACATGAGGGGAAAGCCAGTCTTTTTAACAAATGGTGCTGGCAAAACTGGATGTCTACCTATATATAAAAAAATAAATAAAACAGGACCCATATCTCACACTATATACAAAAATTAACTCAAAATGAATCAAAGACCTAAATATAAAACCAAAAATGACCAAGATCATGGAAGAAAAAATAGCGACAATGCTAGGGACCCTAATAAGGTGGCATAAATACAATATAAACCATAACTAACAATGCACAAACACCAGACGATAAACTGGATAAGTGGGAGCCCCTAAAAATTAAACACTTATGCTAATCAAAAGACTTCACCAAAAGAGTAAAAAGAGAACCTACACACTGGGAAGAAAATTTTGGCTATGACATGTCCAACAAAGGTCTAATCTCTGAAATCTACAGAATACTTCAACACCTCAATAACAAAAAGAGAAATAATTCAATTAAAAAACAGGCAAAGGATATGAACAGACAGTGTACCAAAGAAGACATTCAGATGGCTAACAGACACATGAGGAAATCCTGGCAGTCACTGGCCATTAGAGAAATGTAAATCAAAACTACAGTGAGATGCCATCTCACCCCAACATTACTGGCATAAATCAAAAAAACAGAAAATAGCAAATGTTGGAGAAGTTGTGGGGAGATTGGAACTCTTGTGCACTGCTAGTGGGTATATAAAATGGTACAACCACTATGGAAAATGATATGGCACCTTCTTAAAAAGCTAGAAGTAGAAATGCCATATGATCCAGCAATCCCACTCCTAGGGAATATATCCTAGAGGAATAAGAGCTGTCACACGAATAGACATGCACATCCATGTTCATTGCAGCATAATTCATAATAGCAAAAAGATGGAAATAACCTAAGTGGCCATCAATAAATAAATGGATAAACAAATTACGGTACATACACACAATGGAATACTATGCAATGATAAAGAACAATGATGAAACTGTGAAACATCTCACAACATGGATAAATCTAGACAGCATTATGCTGAGTGAAATAAGTCAATCACGAAAGGACAAATTTGTATGAGACCACTGTTATAAAAACTCAAGAAAAGGTTTACACACAGAAAAAAACAATCTTTGATGGTTACAAGGGAGGGGAGGGCTGAGGAGGGGAAATCACTAAATAATAGACAAGTTGACTGGTTGAAGGGAAAGACAACACATAATATAGGGGAATTCAGCACAACTTGACCAAGGCAAAGTCACAGAAGCTTCCTAGACACATCCAAACACCTTGAGGGACTGAGTTACTGGAGCTGAAGGCTGGGGACCATGGTCTCAGGGGACATCTAGGTCAATAGACATAACACGATTCATAAAGAAAATGTTCTACATCCTGCTTTGGTGAGCAGTGTCTGGGGTCTTAAAAGTTTGCGAGTGGCCATCTAAGATACATGTATTGGTCCCATCACGTTTAGAGCAAAGGAGAATAAAGAAATCAAAAGATACAAGGAAAATATTAGCCCAAAGGACTAACAGACCATGTGAACCACAGCCTCCACCAGCCAGAGCCCAGAGGAACTAGATGGTGCCCAGCTACCACCACTGACCAATCTGACAGGGATCACAATAGGAGGGTCCCAGAGATACTGGGAGAAAAACGTAGAACAAAATTCAAATTTATAAAAAAAGACCAAACTTACTAGTCTGACAGAGACTGGAGGAACCTCCAAGACTATGGCCCCCTGACACCTTGCTAATTCAGAATGAAGACACACTTGAAGTCCACCTCTCAGCCAAAGATTAGACAGGCCTATTAAACAAACAATAATACACATGGAGAATGTGCTTCTTAGTTCGATCAAGTATACGAGACCAAATGGGCAACACTTGCCTAAAAGCAAAGATGAAAAGACTGAAGGGACAGGAAAACTAGACGAATGGACATGGAGAACTCAGGGTGAAAAGGAAAAGGGGAGAGTGCTGACATATTGTGGGAATTGCAATGTCACAAAACAATCTGTATATAAATTTTAGAATGAAAAACTAATTTGTACTGTAAACTTTCACCTAAAACACAATAATAATCAAAAAAAGAGGTGAAATGTGGCCCATGAAAAGAAAACTTACAGTAAAATAATAATTATCATTATAGCTAATATTTATTGTGCACATACTAAACACCATTTAAAATACAATTTGCATGCATTGTCTGATTTGGTCTCCCTAGACAATCCACAAGATAAGTGCCATTATTGTCCTCATTCTGAGGTTTAGAGAAGTTCAGTAATTTTTCCAAAATCATATGATGAAAGAGATAGAAAAATCCAAAGCCTAGTGATACCTTTATGTATTCCCAATGCATTTGTTATTTTTCAAAAACCCTTAAGCACAATGATCAATTCACCCCCTTCCTGGGTGAAGGTCACATCATTACGTAGTTTACTCTGTAAGATCAAGCACAGTGGTTGACACTAGTGCCCAGGAAATCTTCACTGATTGAAAAAAAAAACAAAAAAAATTTGATTCCAGATTGGAAAGGTGTCCACATTTTAAAGAAGGTATGCCCTGTTGGCTTTGGCAGTTCCAGGGGTCCCTGGTATACTGACACCTTACATACTTCTTTCGCCCAAGTTCCTGAGATCTTGCCTCCTCCCAACTTCCCACAGACTGGTGGTGTTTTCCTTTACTGCCTTCACAAATGCAGACTTTAGAGTTCCTTTTGTAACTGGTAATAGCAAAGAACCAAAATACACATCATCAGATTTTTAAAACAATATAGACCAGCCCAGAGCAGTTTTAAAAGAATAATTTTTTTCAAGAGTAAATGAAACTATAATATTCAAATTTTCCCCTACTTAATTTGAAACTTAGAAAACTGTCTAACGCAGATGTATGTGGCAAGTTTCCAACCCTCTGCAAGTAAGGCTTTGAGTAATTTCTACAGGCTTGCAACGCCTCACTTCATATCCTAGAGAGCAGAACAAGTGCTTGTTCATTGTCCCATGACCACTGTTCAGCCCAAGACTGCCGGCTTTCCTTTCCCTGCTAATGACAGACACTCTAACACATTCAAGCAAGAGCCAGAGAAAGCATTGCTAAGGCAATTAAGGATTGCACAGAACACAACCTATTGATGTCTACGTTGCAATTTTTCTGGTTTGAAATTTAAAATATTATAACAAAAATTATACCTGTCTATTGCATAAAACTGGAAAATACAGATAAAATAAAAGAAAATTTAAAATACTCAGAATCCTATCCCATACAGACAGCATTTAAGTATATGACCTTCCAGAATTTTTCTGCAGATTTTTTTTTTTTTTTTGGTTTCTAAAGACAATTTTGTTATACTACACCTACTATCTTTATCCTATGGAACGCAGCTCTACTCTGACATATATGGAGTTGCCATGAGTTAGAACTGACTCAATGGCAATTGGTTAACTAGTTACTATCTTTATAAATCCAATATATTGTGAACACCTTTTTATGTCAATAATACTCACCTTTGATGTTATTTTAGGTATTATGTAGTGTTTCATCTGTGATTAAAGCATAATTTATTTAACCAAATTCTCTTTTGTTGAACCTTTAGTTGCTCTTATAAATAGCACTTCATTGACCATCCTTGAATATAAATCTTCACATACTTGTTATTTGCTTAAGATAAATTCCTAGAAGTGGAGTTACTGGATCAAAGAGTATATAAGCTTTCAAGGTTTTTGATTCATATTATCAAAATGCTCTCCAGAAAATTTAAATCAATTTACCCTTTCACAGAGACTCAGAGTATCCTTCTTTTTTTTTAAATCAAAATCATATACATTCCAGAGTCAAACAGAAGTATTGTTTGGAAGCCTGCATCATTGCTTTGCTCTATTAACATCAGTAACCACAGTTATAGACTCAGCAAAAACAAGTTCTTTTGATTACTAAATTAATGAAACATTCTGCCATTTTTCAAAGGGGATCAAACCAGACATGCCCAGGCCTAGCACAGTCATGGAAGAGGACCCAAATCAGGGCCACTCTGACTATGATCATTCATTTCAGGACTTTTGTAGGTCAATGTGAGTTACAGCCAAGTGAAGGCCTCTTTTCACAGGTCCTGTGAGCCAAGTTAAACCAGGGGTCAGCCCAGGTTCGTGAGAGAACCATGCAGGTTGGCAGATTTCTTCAGAGGCTATTTCAGATTCTCGCAGAATGTGATTTCATCATCCAGTCAGGGGTTCCCCATGCCAGGTGTAAGTTAGCCTCAGGCAGGCATCCCTAGAGCCCTGCAGGGCAAGAACAGCCCACCCCATTGTTCTTTCCAAATCTTTTCTAGTCAGAGGACAGCACTGGTTTTACCTTGAGGGAGTAATTCCCCAGGGTAATGCACAAAGTAGAAATAACAGATAAGAGGAGTCCACATCTAAGGATATCTTTCTTAATAATTTAACTTCAAACTCCATTTGGTATGGGGTGGAAGAAGACTACTTAACATTTGTCATCAATTACAATGAGAACATAACTTGTTCTTATTCATCTATTAATTTATCAAATAATTATTCAGTGCAATAGAATATATCATTAAGAGTATGCACCCTGGTGTCAGACTATCTGGTTTGAGCTTTTACTGTATGACCTTGGGCAAGTCACTTTATCTTGCCTCAGTTTCCTTATGTGTATATGAGGACCATTGTCTTAGGCTGGGTTCTCTACAGAAGCAAAACCAGTGACACGTATAAATATATATAGAGAGAGATTTATGTTAAGGAAATAGCTCACATAGTTGTAGAGGCTGCAAGATCCCAAGTCCGTGGGTCAGGCTAGAGGTTTCTCCTGATTTGCATACCCGCAGGGGCTAGTGAACCCAAGATCGGCAGGTCAGACAGCAGGGCTCTGGCTCACAGGCTATGAAGACCAATGAATCCCGTGATCAGCAAGCAAGATGGCAGGTAAGCTGCTAGCTCAAGTTCCAAGAACTGGAGGTCAGATGAACAGGAGCCAGCTGCAGGATCCAGAGCAAGCAAAAGCCCACAAGCCTTGCTAGAAAGTCCACCTATATTGGATGCAGGCCACACCCGCAAAGAAACTCCCCCTCAACTGATTGGCTACTCACAAGGGATCCCATCATGGAGGTGATCACGTTATATCAAATCTTATCATGGAGGTGATCACATCATTATACGACTGTCAAACTACATCGTAACTGCCAAACCACTGAGAACCATGGCCCAGCCAAGCTGACACACTACACCAAAGATTACAACCATACATTAGAGGATTTCTGTGAAGATGAAATGATATTATATGAATTTAACTTATTTAGAACTTACTTAGAACAATGTCTGCAACCTAAGGGCTCAATAAATGTTAACTATTATTATTAGTCCTATGTACTTAGGTACTAGCTAAAAGCTGGAGACATAAAGACACAAATTCCCTGGCTCCCAAAAGCTCCCTATTCAATACAGAAAATGAATATGTAAACAAATAATTAGGACAGGTGATAAGTGTGATACTATAGACATGAAGAAGACAATGGGATCATAAAGATAGAAGTATTTAACTCTGTCTTGGGCTGCTAGAGAAAGCTTAAATATTCTCTCCTCTGGGTGTCTGAATCTTGTAGGGTAATTTGGAATTTGTCAAGTAGAAAGGGAGGCATTCAAGGGGGCACAATAGCACATGAGAAGCCACGAAGATGAGCAAGGCAGGGAATCACACACCTAATTCAGCCAGGCCGTTGCTTAGGTTCGTAATGTTGGTAAGGGGATAAGTGGCTGGCTGATGCTGGGAAATGTCACAGAAATCACTCTATGGAGTCATATTTCATATGCTATGCTAAGGAGCAATTCATAATTCTTGCTTAGGAGTTGGAACTTTATCCTGTAAAGTCTCCCTTACTTTCAGCCTGGAGGCTTGAAAGGATATGCCAAGTTTTAGGAGCATAGCTTACTCAACTATGTAAACTATGTATAGTTACTATGTATAGTTACGTCTAGGCTTAAGAGCATAGTTTACTCAACAACAGGTATGGAAATTTATACCATTATTTTTTATTTAGAGAAACTCAGATATATTGTGGAGTGGATTCCAAAATTTGCATTACTTCTTAAGGGATTGCAATGAAATTTGTAATTTATACTGGGATACTTTGAGCTTCACCACCAGGCTCCCAAGGGCTGGCAGATACTCTCCTCTGCCAGTGGGGAGCCTTCAGAGGGAAAACTGGAAAAGACGGCTCGTCTGAGAAAAGCCGAAAAATACTTTCACGTCATGTCTCGTTCAAAAGAAGCTTTGCATAAGTATTAGGGGACCAGTGAGTATTTAAAGGAGGGAAGTGCTATAAGCAGACTTACATTGTAAAGGATCACTCTGGAGTCAGTGTGGTTCTAGGGGAAAAAAATAACAAAAGGGATTAAATCAGAGGCAGGAAGGCCAGTGAGGAGGCTATTTCCATAATCTGAATCCAAGATAGTTCAGCTCCCCCGTTTTATTATTCTCAAATACCCTGCACTTCTCTTTCATAATACTTGGCACCTTATTCAGTGTGTGGCCTCCCCACTAAACTGTGTACCCCATGAAAGAATAAAATATATGTATTATTCACTGCTATACCCCAATGCCTTGTACTGTACCTGGCACACATTGTTTTTGTCATTGTTAGGTGCCATTGAGTTGGTTCCAACTCATAGTGACCCTATGTACAACAGAACGAAACACTGCCCAGTCCTGCGCCATCCTCACAATCGTTTTTATGCTTGAGCCCATCTCATTGAGGGTCTTCCTCTTTTTCGCTGACCCTCTACCAAGCATGATGTCCTCCTCCAGGTACTGATCCCTCCTGACAACATGTCCAAAGTATGTGAGACGTAGTCTCGCCATCCTTGCTTCAAAATTATTTTAAATAATTTACTTACTACAAAATTATTTTGTTGTTGTTAGTTACTTTCAAATTGATTCTGACTCATGGTGACCCCATGTGTGTCAGAATAGAACTATGCTCCACAGGCTTTCCAAAGTTGTGACCTTTTGGAAGCAGACTGCCAGGTCTGCCTTCCAAAGGGCCTCTAGGTGGGCTTCAACGGCCAACTTTTCAGCTAGTAGTCAAGTGCTTAACTGTTCACTCCACCAAGGGACTCCCAAAATTATTTTAGTAGGCTGGGTAATTTTTTTTTGGAATTTAAATTCATGACATGACATACTTTGAGTTAACCTCAATTTTATTATTCCTATTAATTGGTTCTAAATCTATCACCTTTTTTACAGATGAGGGACTGAGCAGCTCAGACAGAGGTTAAGTATCTTGCCAAGATCGTACATCACTAAGGGAGAAAGGACTTGAATCTGGGTCTGGCTAACCTGAGCCTGGGCTCTTAACTGCTGTCCTATACTGTAGGCTGGACAGGACAACTAGACAGAGCTCTATGGAAGTAATACAGTGTTACCTGATTCCTAAAGGGGATAGGATATTCCAATTCCAGAGGGAAAACATGAGCAGAATTCCGAGCACCCTGGGAGAAGACTGAGTAATCCTATGTGACTTGGATATATGGAGCTTGAAGAGAAAAAGGAAAGAGTTAAAAGTGAAAAATCAAATTAGAAAAGTGGGTTAGAGCTAGATGTTGTCAGGCCAGTAAGTCCAGTGGCGAAGTGAGTCACTTCAGGTGGCAAGAAGAGAGCATGGCCTGAGTTAGATGAGATGCTGATTGTTTGAGACTTGAGCTTTTAAAGGTAACATCGGGAAATCCAACTCCTTTGCTTATTGGTTTTCCTACCTTTAAAAGAGCAGCACATAGAACTCAGTTCCACTCCAGTACTCATTCATACAGCAGGTTTTCCTTTCTCAACATCAAATCTATCAGTAGGTTTAAAAAACAGTTAATTTTTTCTGCTGGGTTTCTGTTTCTGGCTTTTGTGAACCTTGTATTTACTTAAGGCAGAGTATTCTGCTAGTTCCTGAAATCACATACTGGATGGATTCATCATTTCCTCTTTATTAAAAGATAAGAAAAAGATGCATCTGGCCTTCTTCGTTTCTAGCCATCATCGGATACATCTTTGTTCAGCATTCATCATTTGTTGTGGGTCTTAGTGGAAAGGTTTGAAGCTTGCTTCCAGGTCCTCTAGGTCTTATAGAATTGAACGAAACTTGATGTAGGGAGTGGAGAAATATTTGACTCCCTCCATTTTGCTCCCCTCTCCCTTTTCCTTAATGTTAGATGTTCATCAGCTTTGCCAGCAAGGAGGTTGTGAGCCAGAAATTAGCACACAGTTGGGTGAGGTCTGGAGTCCCTAGATGGTAAAAGCAATTAATGTGTTTAGCTGCTAACTAAAGGTTGGAGGTTCAAGTGGCTCAGAAGAAAGATCTAGCAATTGACTTCTGAAAAATCAGCCATTGAAAACCCCATGGAGTACAATTGTACTCTGACACACGTGAGGTCACCATGAGTTGGAATTCACTTGATGGCAACTGGTATAGTGTTGTTGGTGGGTAAGGTACAGAACAAAGAACCCCAATGCAAGCAAACAGCAACCACTCCTCATTCCAGCCCCAAGGATCTTACATTCCACGTTTCCACCTGAAAGTATGCAAGTTATGATTATGTCCTAAACATCAAATATAAGCTATGGAAATAATATGGAGAGCACTCCTTGTGTATTCTAAAACATGCTAATTGAAACCAGACTTGGAATCTCCTTTCTTTAATATCCAAGTGAAACTTCCTTATCCTTAGAAAGAAATGAATGGGAAGTATTTTTCTTGAACTATGAAAATATTGTTCAGAACCAGTACATCTTGTCTCTTTGCAATCTGCCTCTGCACCCACCCCACACCCACCTATTTTCTTCCCTCTCTCACATGTTCCTCACCCCTCACCACACTGACTTCCTTACTGTATTCCCACTCCCAGCTACATGACCTACAGGAACAAACAGGGATTGCTATTTCCTCAGCACGTCGGGGCTTTTGATAATGTGAAACTGTTTAGGTTGGAGCTGTGGCCTGACTTTGTCATAAGCCATATGGTGCTGAGGCAATACTGGGGAGCAAAAGAGCACAGCCAAGATCTGCAAGATTTGTGACTAACCAAAGCTGTGAGTCTAATGAGGAAAAAGGAGATTAAGGGAGTTCTGGCCTTTTTGGCAAAGGGCCCAGTTGAACACAGGAATACCCAGAGGCAAAGAAACTCAACCAACAATAAATTTATAAAACAGCCTATTGATTCTGGATTTGTTGTCAACACAGTAGACTAAAGGCACTTCTCAACTTCCAGGAAATAAGGACTCACAAGCCTCCCAGTTTTACACTCAGGCGTACTCCCAGCCTCCTGGCATCTGGTAAGTGATGTATTAAACTGGTGACATGAATTTAAAGGCATTTTCTCTCTTTTGTGAGAGAATTCTACGCACACTTCCTAGGAGAAATGCAAGTGTTTCTATGGGTTAGTCAAATCCAATCACAATAGGAATAAAAAGTGCTATGTAACTTTTGCTGGAAATAAATATGAGGAAACTATTCTCTGATATTTTCCCTTGAATTTTTCCCATGAATAAAAAAGTAAAATATTATCTTCCACAAGTTCATGTTTACAAATTCATTTACCTTCCTTGGTCCAAACATCATTTACTACAGTTATACAGAATCAAAATACGTGTATTCAATTGGAATTTTTATTCAAATGTTTTTGATATGGACTTAGTCTTATGTTGTAATTTCAAAATATTCTATCTTTTAAAAAATTACTTTGGTCACTCTGAAAGACAGAGAAAGTAGAGGAAACTAGTTGTATTTAATAATCAATAAGTTGATTGCATTCATCTCACGACAAACTTAGTAGAACCCTAAATAGTTTTGAATGGCCCTGAATGGGTAACTCCATTGGAAAGAGCTAGAAATGATTATTTGCATATGGATAGGTTTTATATATGGGTTGCTACACATATAAGAAAGTCAAGCATGAACTGATCCCTTATTTTGGTAAGGGTAGGGAGTTGAAGTTAAGGGCATTGGTGGTTCAGTGGTAGAATTCTCGCTTTCCTTGTGGGAGACCAACCACCACCAGTCTGTTAGGGGAGGCTTGTGTGTTGCTATGATACTGAACAGGTCCCAATGGAGCTTCCAGATTAAGACAGACTAGGAAGAAAGGCCTGGTGATCTACTTGTGAAAATCAGCCAGATTACAACAGTCTGATTTGCCACTGATCATGAGGATGGTGCAGGACCAGGCATTGTTTTGTTCCTTGTGCATGGGGTTGCCATGTCAGGAGCTGACTCAACGACAGCTAACAACAACAACAGGGAGTTGAAAATAATTTACAGTAGATCAGAGTAAGCTAATATAAGACTCAGTGCAATTAATGCTAGCTAACATAGAGGTGGAGCCCTGGTGGCGCAGTGGTTAAGAGCTTGGCTGCTAACCAAAAGGTATGTAGTTTGAATCCACCAGCTGCTTCTTAGAAATGAGGGAGAGGGTGATAGTTCGAGTATGCTCTGAACAAATGATGTAAACACCCTGGTAGGAAAGTAGGAACTTCAAGGGCAATAGTAGAAACTGTGAAAGTTTACCTATTACTGTTGAGTTGATTCTGACTTAGCGACCATATGGGACAGAGTAAAACTGCCCCATAGGGTTTCCAAGGCTGTAATCTTTATGGAAGCAGGCTTTCACATCTTTCTGCCAAGGAACATCGCTGGTGGGTTCAAACCCCCAACCATTCGGTTAGCAGCCAAGCGCTTAACCAATTTGCCACCAGGCCTCCTGTGAATGTTTAAATAGGCTAAATATTGCTTTTCCCCCTGCTCAGACACCTGGAAAGTATCAGTGGTCAGGGGCAGATGGGAACTCTGAAAGAGAGAGACTGGATAAAGCTGACAACTTAGGCTGGATGAAGAATGGAAGGACCAAAGAAGGGTGGGGTGGCATAGCAAGAGACGCTAAGCAGATAATGCTAGTTTGTCTATTTTGTCTTCCATTAAGCCTTCACAGCAGAAGATAAGAACAGCTAAGCCATGTC
This sequence comes from Trichechus manatus latirostris, assembly GCF_000243295.1. Classification (NCBI taxonomy): domain Eukaryota; kingdom Metazoa; phylum Chordata; class Mammalia; order Sirenia; family Trichechidae; genus Trichechus; species Trichechus manatus. Next base: position 10,898,330 of record NW_004443946.1, on the reverse strand, counting down.
AGTGAAAAGAGGGCAGCAGGAATATCTTTAAAGGGTAGCTCTGTGGTGAAGATCCACTCAATACAGATGAGAGCAGCTCCCCGGAAAGAGATAGTGTAGCACCAAAACACCAAACCCGTTATCGAGTTGATTCCAACTCATGGCAACTCCATGTGTTACAGAGTGCAACTGCTCCATAGAGTTTTCTTAGCTATAATCTTTATGCAAGCAGATTGCCAGGACTATGTTCCATGGTACCGCTGGGTGGATTTGAACGGCCAACCTTTAGGTTAGTAGTCAAGCACAAACTGTTGGTGCCACCCAAGGACCTTAAGGACTCTGATTATTAATGGAATCAGGATGAACTCAATTATTAAATTTTAATAATTTAAAGTCCAGGAAATAAAGGAGCTTCAAATCACCAACATAACTAGATTTTTAAAAAACCTATTTCAGTGAAAAAGACTAGGCCGACAAAAATAATTTTGTGGCAATACTATTCAGCAGGCCAAGGCTAAAGATTCTGTTCTGCAAAAATGACAGTGAAACCAAGCAATTAGTGTGCAGGTTGAAAGGACATTATGATGTTTTAATAGTGGCAGGGAAAGTAAGAACACATTTGAAATATACACCTGGAGAACACACGAGGAAGAGAATTAGAACAAGAGGGGGTGGTACTGAGTCTCCATGAGGTGCTTTGCAATTAAAGAGGTGAGGGAAAGTATGAAGAGGCAGCCAGAGACATGACAGAAGGATGAATGCAAGATGGATGGATGGGGATATTGATTAATTTTATGGATATTGATTAATAGATAAATCCAAAACTAGGTCAATGTGCACAAAAATGCTTCTTAGGTATTTTAAGAGAACAAGACCCTAGTGGTGCTTCCTCCTAAAATACAATTTTATACACTCTTTATAATAAAAAAACCAAATCATATTTATGCAAGCTGTCCAATTCACATCAAAACAAAAGAGGCCTACACAGCTGGGCCTTTTAACATGAATGAACAACCGAGCCAATAACATCTGCCAAAATGAATGTCGAAAAGTTTCCAGAGGCTGTAAAAGGAGAAGGCAGAGGAGAAGAGGCTTCCGGAAGAAAAGGAGAAAAATAAAGGAGGTGAATTTAGGGTTTAGAGGCGAGAGTGGAGAGGTCAGGGAGTGAAACAGGTGGAATAATAAGAAACTAATAATAATTGCAAGAAAAAACAAGCAGGAATTACATAGCTCAGAAGCAAAAGGGGATGCATGTATACGAATTTTAGAAGTGAAGATTTTTTTATTTGAAGCTCATGTTGAGAGGGATGCTCATGAGTCATGCCGGCCGGTGGGCCAGAGAAGGTGGCTGGCTGCCAGCCTCACAGTGCAGCCTTTGCATATGCTGATTCACCCAGCTCTTGGGCCTAGCCTTCAGCCTTGCAGGCTCAAAGGCTGGATTTTGTTGGCACTGGGACTGGATCCAGAGCCCAGGCTCACAGAGATATATAAACCAGAATGTCAATTTATACATGCACAAGTACACACTTCCCCAGAGGCAGTCTTCAGAGGAAAGCAAATAACTAGAAGATCACTTGGTTGAATATGACATTGGCACAAGAAAAGTCCTGTAGCACAGCTATTAAATGCCTAGACTCTGGAACACACAGTTTCTTCACTTGCTAGCTATGTATTCTTGGGTTAGTTATTTCATCTCTGTGTTTTCTCATGTATAAAATGAGGTATTCCAGTTATCTATTGCTACCTAACAAATCATTCCAAAGCTTAGTGGCTTAAAACAACAATCCTACATTTTGCTCACAAATCTGCAATTTGGGCAGGGCCTGGCAGGGACACAAGTCCCTGAGTGGTGCGACTTGGTGATACTAAAGCACCGGGCTGCTAATCAAAAGATTGGAGGTCTGAGTCCACCAGAAGTACCTTGGAAGAAAGGCCTCGCGATCTACTTCCAAAAAATCAGCCATTGAAAATCCTATGGAGCACAGTTCTTTTCTTACACCCATGGGGTTATCATGAGTCAGAGTTGACTGGACAGCAATGGGTTTTTTTTGGCAGGGACAACTCTTATGTGCTCCATGCAGTACTAGCTGGAATGGCTCAACAAAAGGCTTGAGGATCCACTAAGAAGATGGCAAGTTGGGACTCAGTGTTGTCTGGGAGCTCAGCCGCGGCTATGGGCCAAGGGTTCAGTTCTCAGTGTGGGCTTTTTCATAGGCTTCTTGGGATTCCTCAAACCACAGTGGCTAGATTCCAAGAGCAAGTGTCCCTAGAGACAGAAAGTAAAAGCCGCCAGTTGCTTAAGGATTGGGCCCAGAGACTGGCACATGTCATATTCTATTGGTCAAGTAGCCACAGAGCAAAATTTGAGGAAAGGACATAGGACCATACATACCTCTCGATGGGAGAAATGTCAAAGGACTTTGGAGATGCATTTTAAGACTGCAGGAGTCTGTCCTCTGGCCACAAGTTATTAACATTCTTCCCACATGCAAAATACACTCACCTTGCCTCTAAGGCCCCCCAAAGTATCATCTCATCACAGCATCAAGCTTCTTTTTGTTCTGTATCATTTCCATCTCTTTAAGCCTAGCTAGAGATGATTCCACCAGGATAATTTTCTTAAAAATCTTGTGGGTTTTGTATAAATTTTATTGGAGTTCATTCCATCCAACAACAGCCACAATTGCAAATCTCTTCAAGTTATCCTTCTCTACTTGAGTTCCTATGAGGCTACTGTGGAACAAATATCCTTAAGATACTTAAAAAACTCTGTTTAATGGAGAGCAGCTAAGAGGCATCCCTTAAGGACCTTAGGAAAGTTCTAAAAGGCATTGAAAAGTTCTACTTCTTTCAGAACTCTTAACGAAGGATCTGACAGTCCCATTCTGCATTTACTCTTTGGCCTGAGGCCCTTTCTTAATTTGAGAATTATTTGTCATCTGGAGAAACTAGGAATGGGAAATTGCTTTATTTCCAAATCCAACAAGTCCTGGCTTCTTTATATTTAATAGTTCAGTCTTTAGCTCTTCTCACTCCTCTCACGTTTTATAAGAGGCAGTGAGAAGCATCCATTTGGCACTTTCAATATTCTTCCTGGAAATCTCCTTAGCCAAAGCACTCATTAGGTACATTTCCTAATTTCCACATTACTCAGGCAACAGTCTTACCAAATTTTCCACAAGCTACACAAGAAGGCCCTTTCCTCCAGCTTCCAATAACACTTTCCCTCAGTTCTTAATTTTTAATTAATAATTAATTTTTTCTTAATCTCTGAAATGCCCTCACCAATAGCTTGCTCAACGTCCTTTAGGCTTCTGCTCACACTCTCCTCGTGGTGCATCCATCTTCTTCCCTCCACCCAGCCTCAAACCATTTGTATGTTTTAAGTTTTTCTTACAGTGATACCCCACCTCCCGACAGCAAAATCTTGGTTTCTTATGACTGAATTTATAATGCAGTCCATTAATAACCACCTCCTTATAGAATTTTTGTGAGGATTGACTAAGTTAAATTCCATAATGTGCGTATGGCACATAGTAAGGATTCAATAAAGGTTTTCTGTTATTTAAATGTTTGTAATGTTCATTCGTTGTATTGTTAGAAAATATTCAATATTGCTATAGAAGACAAAAAACAAATGGGATGAATAAAAATCATGAGATGTATTAAGGATATATATATATATATACACACACATACACATATATATAGTATTGGATTGTGTCCGTCTCCCAAAAAAAGTGTTGTAAATCTTAACCCCTATACCTGTGGAACCCTGGTGGCACAATGGCTAAGAGCTCGGCTGCTAGCCAAAAGGTTGTCAGTTCGAATTCACCAGCTGCTCCTTGGAAATCCTATAGGGCAGTTCTACTCTGCCCTATAGGGTCACTATGAGTTGGAATTGACCTGATGGCAACGAGTTTGGGTTTTTTTTGCTTTCTTATACCTGTGGTTATAGTCCCAGTTGGGGATGGGTTTTCTTCATTACGTTAATGAGGCAGTATTAGTGTAGCATGTGTTTTAAATCAGTATCTTTTGAAATGTGAAAAAGCAGATTAAGCAAGCAAGCAAGCACAGAGGGGAAGATACACCACAGGATCACCAAGGAATCTAGGAATAGAAGCTAAAAAGAGACAAGAACCTTCCCCCAGAGTGAACAGAGACAGAGAGAGCCTTCCCCTAGAGTCAACACCCTGAATTTGGACATCTAGCCTCCTAAACTGTGAGAAAATAAATTTCTGATCATTAAAGTCCCCACTGTGGTCTTCCTGCTATGGCGGCACTAGATAACTGTTGTTGTTCTTGTTAGGTGCCGTCGAGTCAATTCTAACTCATAACCATCCTATGTACAACAGCAAGAAACACTGCCTGGTCCTGTGCCATCCTCACAGTCCTTGTTATGCTTGAGTGCATTGTTGCAGCCACTGTGTCAATCCATCTCACTGAGAGTTTTCCTCTTTCTCACTGACTCCCTACCAAGCATAATGTCCTTCTCCAGGGACTGATCCCTCCTGATAACACGTCCAAAGTATGTGAGACAAAGTCTCATTATCCTTGCCTCTAAGGAGCATTCGGGCGTACTTCTTCGAGGACAGATTTGTTTGTTCTTCTGGCAGTCCATGGTATATTCAATATTCTTGCTTAGCATCATAATTCAAAGACATCAGTTCTTCCGTCTTCCTTATTCACTGTTCAGCTTTCGCATGCACATTAGGCAATTGAAAATACCATGGCTGGGGTCAGGTGCACCTTAGTCCTCGAAGTGACATCTTTGCTTTTTAATACTTTAAAGAGGTCTTTTGCAGTAGATTTTCCCGATGCAATACGTTGTTCGATTTCTTTTTTTTTTTTCCTGAGTAGAATGCAAACTTTATTTTATATCGAATTAAGCTTCTGTGAGCTTTTGAAATGTAAATGTAAGGCTATTCCACAAAACCAAATAAAAATCAGGAATGTTCAACTTCACATCGAAAAAAGAAAAGAAAAAAAAAGTTCAAGTAGCGTTTCAACAAGAATAATGTAGACTCTGAGATGAGTGACCTAAATTTTAAATATTCTGTAGATAGCTCTTCAATTTTAAGGATCCCTCAGTAAATGTTATCAGTTTGAAACAAAAACAAAAAACACTGTTTACCAAAACATGGAAAAAATTTCCAGACAATGACCATCTGATTTGGAAATTTAAAAAAGTAACCCAAGGCAAATAGGAAAAATACAAACCATACACTGAACAGAGGGGAACAAAAGAGGCAATTAACAACCTTTATAGGAATCAACACATCATGGACTTATAAAAGCTGCCTAAATCAGTAGCATATCCTGTATTATTATCATATATAGAAAACTGTAATGAAAGTAAAGTAGTTTTTATTAGTTACCTAATCTAAAAATATGAGGAAAATGTGGACTATATCTCTAAAAAGATCACAGAGCTATCACTGAAATACACAATTCTTGAGAATATGGGCAAAATTCTCATTTATGGGAAATATGTTCTTTTTTTTCCCCACGGTGAAACTGAGAAAAATCATATCAAATGAGAAATATTTTTCTCTGAAGTAAATTCGTTAGTACCTCTTCTTAAATACCTCAAGAATGCAATACTTGGAAAATGTAAATTCTCAACTCAGACTTGAAACAAGTCATTATTAAACAAACATACCCAAATACTATTGCTTGGCACCAGGTTTTTCAAAGGTTAAAGAACTGTTTAAACCACTATGCTGTTCATAAGTCATATTTCAAATGTTTATACTTTTATTTTCTGAAGGTAGATTGTTCAATCTAATGACAATCTAGATTGAAACTTGCAATGTACAAAGAAGTCACAGTTCACTCCAAACCAAAAGAAATGATCAATCTTCTGTTTCTGTCAAAATCATAATATTAAGAGATTTATAAAAATTAACTACGATTTATCCGTGGCCGGCGAAGGGCCCACAGAACGCTGTCTTAGGGCATTCTGTGGAAAGTCTTTGTTTGTTCCTTCTTCACTTTCAGCTTCCTCTTCTGAAACATCTTATCAGTTTCTTGTTCTTCCTCCACTTTTTTCAAAGGTTGAGAAAATTCTGCTAATTTTTTTGAAGGGTGTGGTTGCGGTCTGCACCTTTTTGAAGGACAAAGTCAATCTGCCACAAATATCATACAAAGTTCTAACAATAGTCCTGAAAGCAGGGTTGCTAAAGCAAAAACTGCACATGGTCTCCACACTGGTAATCCAAGGTCTTCAATAAAATAGTAATGGCAAGTCCTGATCCCCACAGCTGAAAGAGTGCTGACATACGACTCATCAGAACAGAACCTGGACCAAACCATGATGAAACAGGTTCAATACTCTTCATTCTACTTCGCTTATAAAATTTATGAAGTCCTTCTTTGTCTTTGGGCCCTGATAATGTCTAAATTCACCATCTTTACAATGATAAATAGTAGGAAAAGCAGTTATTATAAATCATCCACTCAGTACTGGCTGCTCTATGACATCTATTTTTGCAACGTTAACCTCAAGATCTTCTTTCTCCCCATTCCGCAAAGCTTTCCCATTCTAGTTGAAGATTTTGACGAGCAGGACTCCATGGAGCATAAAATTCTATCATCCACTCTCCTTCCAGCAACTCTTTCCTGTTCTCGTTCATGATGATGTGCACTTGCTCCGCTGCCCGTGGGTCCAGGGAGCCCACCAAAGCAATAAGGCTAGGATTGCAGGGGAAACCACAGGACTCCTGGGGGGCGCCATGTCAGCCGCTTGCCCACGCCCACCCAGCACTGCGACCGTCTCCTCCATGCAGCAGCTCCTCACTTCCACAGCGTTGTTTGATTTCTAGACTGCTGCTTCCATGGGTGTTGATTGTGGCTCCAAGTAAAATGAAATCAAACCTTGACAACTTCAATCTTTTCTCCATTTATCATGATATAGCATTATTGGTCCAGTTGTGAGGATTTCTGTCTAGATAACTAAGACTATATACATGGAGAAAGAGTACCAACTCCCATTTCCCACATATAATTCTAAGAATGGCAGTAGTGAGAAGTAATTTCAAATGGGTTTTGGGAAAAGGTGATGGTGTTGGAAGTAAATAAAAGTGACCCATAAATCCAAACATTTAGAACCCCTCAATAAGAACAGATAACTTAAAGGTTACTTACTTAGCACACATGCTAACAATCCCCTGAAAAGGAATTGGGCCAGGAAAGTTTAAGAACTATGAAAGGAATAAGGCTACCTTATTAATGATATGAAAATAGTTTATCAAAATGAGGGATGTTTTGCAGAGGTCTATGGCAGATGATCAAATCTCTTCAGACAAGAAGAAATAAATATGTAGGAGGAATGATCAAGTTGATGAAAGCCCTCCTGGCTCTGGAAGGGATAAGAGAACGGAGGGACATGTTTTAAAAAATGATATAAAGAAAACACAAAAGAAGGAAGAAAGCCAAGGTCTTTTTAAAAAACAAATAAATGTTCCCAGCTGTGGTAGTATCTAATGAAATGCACAGAGAAAGGGAAAAAGGATAGAAACTGAAGCCAAAAAAACAAATAAATGAATAAATGAGAAATGTTTGAGACACAGTCAAGGTAATAAGAAAAGGAAAGGGAGATCAAGAAAGAATAAAATTTCTTCTTGTGAACACTGTAGTGCTCAAAAGCAGAGAAAGTGATGGTGGCTTAAAAGAAATGCAATAAAAAACAGAGGTTAAGAGACTAGATTTAAAAATTAGACACACAGGGCTCTAGTCATAGCTCCTTTCTGTCCAGCTACACGTCTTAGGTAACTTTTTTAGGTAACCCTTCTGCCTCAGTTTCTCATGTGTAAAATGGAAAGGGAGACTTTGGTGCTTCTCTAACCTAGACTGCTATATAGAACAGGGAGCTTATCACATGGGGCCTAGTGCACAGGAAAGACTGAACAAATGTTCATGATGGTGATTGATTATTAATGATAACCTTGAAAGATACAAACCAGCAGACAGTTTCTGAAAAAGAAACTGCAGATAGTATGTAGGACATAAGACGTCATTGAGGAACTATTTCAAGAGAAAAAAAAAATGTACAGGGAGATGTGGATGAAATACTTGAGAACAATAAAGGAAATAGTTCTCAAATAATTTATTGAACAAATACAGCTCAAGTGAGTTGCACTATGAATACGTTGAAGGGGAAAAGGCTCCTGAGTCTAGCAGACTCTCTGCTGGGTTGATATATGACAACTGAGAATGTACAGGATCCTGTATATGAGAGTAGATTGAAATGACTTCCATAATGAAATGAGGGTTAACAATAGCTTGTTGAGGAAAGAGGAAACATGTTAACAATTTGAAGTCACATCCTGAGTGCCCATCAATAAAAGGTAGTTAAATATGTTATGTCGATATCCAATGTGACTATAAAAAGGAATGTAATGGTTCTATATGTACTGACATGAAGAAACATCCCTTATATGGTGTTTAGTGAGGAAGTGCAGAACGTTGTGTGTATTATTAGATGACCCCATTTTTAGGAAAATATTATATATGGTTATATATACATAAACTGACCAGATTTCCAACAAAGAGTCTGGAAAATGGGACTAGGGTGTCAGAGGGACCTTTCCTTTTTTTATTATTTACCAGTGGAAGGCAATATGGCGTACTGGTTAAAAGCCCAGGCTCTGCAGTTCTTCCACTTGCTAGCAGATAACCTTAGGCAAGTTACTTAACCCCTCTGTGCCTTGGTTTACCCATTTGTAAAACAAGGATAATAATCAGAGTATCTACATAATAGGACTGTCAAAAGGATGAAATGAGATAATGAACCTTTCATCCAGGTGACACGGAACAGGGCTTGGCACCTAGAACTCTCAATCACCTCTGTGATGTTTGCAGTCATTTTACCACAAGCATGAGTCACTTTTGTAATACTTTAAAAGTCTAAATGAGGAGAATAAAGAAAGTTCATAAAGTTGTAAAAATGAAGAGGATTATTCTGGCTATACTTGCATGGTTGTTTCTCCAGGAGAACCTCAGTAGCATTTTGTTACGTTTTCCTCAAAATCTTGTGGGTATTTTAACTGGCATTGTATTAAATTTATGGATTCTTTGAGGGAGGACATGCTTCATACTGCTGAGCCTTCCTCTCCAACATCAAGGCGTGCCTTTAATTTTTTTCTTATGCTCTCAGTATAATTTTAAATTTTTTTCATATGGGTCTGCACAGTTCTGGTTAAGTTTATTCCAAAATTCTTTTTTTAAAAAATCAATACTGGAAATGGGATCTTTTCTTCTATTACATTCTCTTACTCAGTCTTGTTTATATATAGGAAAGCTATGAGGGGGATGAATCCTCCAGATAACAAAATGTATTATGGAACTACTGTAATTAAAAACAGTTTGGTGCTGAAGAAGAAAGGAAGATCAAATGTTAGAAGAGATAATCCATAAATAGATTCTACCACACATGGGAATTTAGCATATAATAAAGAAGACAATTCAAATCAAAAGGGGAAAAATGAATTCATATATAAATTACAATGGGAAAACTGACTAACAATTTAGAAAAATAATAAATTTCTTCCTCAGTCTTTATGACAAGTAAATTCAGAGTAAGCAGAGATTTTTTTAAAAAAATAAAACTATAAAATCCTATTAATCAGTGATTTTTAAAAATAAAACTATTAAAGGAATAGAAGAAAACATGGACACATTTATTTACAATATTGGAATGAAAGATGCTTTCTAGGCAACACATATAAAATCTAGAAACCATAAAGGAATTTAAAATGTTTACATGGTAAAATTTATCCAAACATCTGTCTGGGAAAAAAATATCATAAGTAAAATCAAATAACAAACTGAGAAACATATTTGCAACGCATATATGAAGCGCCAATTACTTTAATTTACAAAGAGTTCCTACAAACCAATTAGGAAAAAATTCTGACAACCCAACAGAAAAATAAAATGAATGGCGATGATCAGCTCATCAACACAGTTCATAGAAACAAAGTTCTAATATCCAGTGAACACCAGGAGTAAATGTGGGAACGAAACTCCCAAGGTTCAGGTGAGACCCAGAGAGGACAGAGAGGACCATAGGGCTATGGTAGACCAGATATCTCTTCCCGGCAGGATACAGGGCAGTTGTTCACATGGATCCATGGACTGCTCATGGACAGTGCAAGTTAACTCTGTTACAGCTTATCTACTAGCCAAAGGATAACACTTGTCTACTTACAGTACTTTAAGTGCAGAGAGATCTCACCAGAGAAAACAGAATCTACAAAGCTAAAAGGAAGATGAGCTAGTGAACCATCTTGACATATCCTTTGGGAGTAAAGGGAAAGGAGCCTGTTAAATAGTAAATGTGATCTAGAAATTAAAGGAAATGGCGGGGGGCGGGGACCACCATCACAGGGATTTTCAAAGTTGTCATTAGAAAACCATGTAAGGCTGAGAATTTTTCTGTGGTTTGTTTTCTAGGACAATAATTTTGAATGCTTTCGTATCAGCATGGTGTAACAAGTCAAACTCAGTTTGGTGCTTTCAAGTTTTAACTTCAAGAAAAAATAATTGTATCCTAGCGTCATTTTTGCCTGAACTTAATTGAATTTCTTTTTTCTCTACCTTCTGTTGGCCAAATGCTGCATCTCATGTCCAGAAATTTTATGCTAACAGCTTTGCAAGGTAACATGTTCTGTTCTGAGTAGGGCCTTTGCTATGGGGCAGTGATTCTAAAACCTCCTAAGGTTCTTTGAATGTTCTCAATTCTCTGGTCTAACAGTTTTTCTTTTGGTAAGTATAGCCTGCCTCTGATGTTTCTATGTACAGTATTTTCCATTTCTTTTCTGGATCCTTAGCCTTCGTAAAACGCGATGACACATTTGTCACAAGAGTCTTCTCATGTGTTACTACGTTTTACTCAAATAATGCGCGCCTTCTACGTTTGTTTGCCTTCTACGTTTGTTTGCCAACCAAGCCCTTCTGCCGCAAGGTATTTCCGTAAGCATTGCTATGCCAATTTTTTTCGCATGTTGCCGTAAAAAAATTAGCATACAGTGCATATGAAAATACCTTGCAGGGGGAGGACTCAGTTGGCAAACAAATGTAAAAGGTGTGCATTATTTGTGTAAAAATACAGGATTCTTGTTTGTATGTGGTCAAATTTATCCAATCTTTCTTCTTAGAGGACACCACCACTTTCTTTCTTCCAGTCTTTCAGCATGGAAACTTACTTTGCAATTATTGAATACATTGTATCTTCTTAAAGTTGAGACTTGAAAGCATAAAACTGTAAAATAATTCCTCTCCTCTCTAAAGGTAATGGACTTAAGCACATCTGGCCCCACCTATCCGAGTCAACACACAGGAGCCGGGTTAGTCACTCTAGTGTGTAGTTATATTTAATTGTACTTGTCCAGATAGCTCAGTCAGTATAACATCAGACTTTTTTATTTTTTTATTGTACTTTAGATGAAGGTTTACAGAACAAACTAGCCTCTCATTAAACAGTACACATATTGTTTTATGACATTGGTTAACAACCCCAGGACATATCAACACTCTCCCTTCTCGACCTTGGGTTCCCTATTACCAGCTTTCCTGTCTCCTCCTGCCTTCTAGTCCTTGTCCCTGGACTGTTGTGCCCCATAAGTCTCGTTTTGTTTTATGAGCCTGTCTAATCTTTGGCTGAAAAGTGAACCTCAGGAGTGACTTCATTACAGAGCTAAAAGAGTGTCCGGGGGCCATACTCTTGGGGTTTCTCCAGACTCTTTAAGGCCAGTAAATCTTCCTTTTTTTTTGTGAGTTAGAATTTTGTTCTACATCCTTCTCCAGCTCTGTCCAGAACCCTCTGTTGTGATCCCTGTCAGAACAGTCAGTGGTGGTAGCCGGGCACCATCTAGCTGTACTGGACTCAGTCTGGTGGAGGCCATGGTAGTTGCGACCCATCAGTTCTTTGGACTAATCTTTTCCTTGTATCTTGTTTTCTTCATTCTCCCTTGCTCCCGAAGGGGTGAGACCAGTGGAGTATCTTAGTGGCTGCTCACAGGCTTTTAAGACCACAGACGCTACTCACCAAGGTAGAATGCAGAACACTGTCTTTATAAACTGTGTTATGCCAATTGAGCTAGATGTTCCCTGAGACCATGGTCCCCACAGCCCTCCACCCAGCAACTGAGTCCCTCAGGGAGTTTGGATGTGTCTATGGAGCTTCCATGACCTTTCCTTGTACAAGCTGTGCTGGCTTCCCCAGTATTGTGTACTGTCTTAACCTTCACCAAAGTTGCCACTTATCTATTGTCTATTTAGTGTTCCCTCCCCAGCCCTCCCAGCCCTCATAACCATCAAAGATTGTTTATTTTTTGTGTGTAAACTTTTCATGAGTTTTTACAGTAGAGGTCTCACACAATATTGGTCCTTTTGTAATTGACTTTTTTCACTCAGCATAATGTCCTCCAGTTTCATCCATGTTATGAGTAACATCAGACTTTTAATCTGAGGGTTCAGGGTTGAAGTCCCTATATGGGCATATACAGGGTCACCATGAGTTGGAATTGACTTGTCACCAACTGGCAGTAGTTGTACTTAAAAGGAAACAGCTAAATAAAAGAATTTTCCAGCAGGGATCCTTTTAATTTCCATAGTAAGGAAAAGAATTCATCAAGCAAATACTAAGAAACTTGATACAGAAATAATGTAAGGATTGTTAAAATTCATACCAGCCACCACTTTGTTGTAATATAATTATATAGACGTAATTGTACGTAAGGAGCCCTGGTGGCACAGTGGTGGTTAAGCACTCAATTGCTAACCGAAAAGTTGGCAGTTTGACCACACCCAGTGGCTCTTGGGGAAAAAAGACATGGCAATCTGCTCCCATAAAGATTACAGCCTTGGAAACTCCATGGGGCAATTCTACTCTGTCCTATAAGGTTGCTATGAGTAGGAATCGACTGATGGCAACAGGTTTTAATCGTACACAAGGAGGCCTGGTAACACAGTGGTTAAGTGCTCGGCCACTAACCAAAAGGTCGGTGGTTTGAACCCACCAGCTGCTCCTCGGGAGAAGGATGTGGCAGTCTGCTTCCATAAAGATTACAGCCTTGAAAACCCGATGGAGCAGTTTTACCCTGTCTTATACGTTCACTATGACTCAGAATCAACTTGACGTCAACAGTTTTTTTTTTTAATTGTACATAGATTTTATCTATCTAGCTATTGTATGTGTACACATCAGATAGTATATAAATACATATTACATAGATTTTATAAATATAATTATACATGTCTGCATTTATATGTAGTTATATATTCACATATGTTATAGTACCTAACATTTAATAGACCCTTTAGCCTGGACAGATACTGTTGTGCATTTTATATATATATTGCTTTATTTGATCCTCACAATTTCTTTCGCATATTAGTACTACCTTAATCCCCATTGGGGTTGATTACAAATGGTCACAAATTCTTTGACTCTCGTCCCACCCAGAGGTAAGGTCGATTTCCCCTCCCTTGAACTTGGGCAGGGTTTGTCACTGCTTTGGCCAGTAGTTTATGGGAGAAGTGATGTAACACCAGTTTCAGGCCCATGCCTTAAAAGCATCCTCTCCTGCCTCTCGTACACTCACTTTTGGAGCTCTGAGCTTCCCTAGCAACAAGACCAACTACTCTGCTGGAGACAACACACAGAGAGGCTCTGAGCCCACTTGGAAAGGGAGAGGGGCACAGCTGAGCCCTTCCTTCCACCGTCCCCATCAAGGTGCCAGACATATGAAGGAATTCTTCCTGGACCCTCCAGACCAGAGCAGCTGCCAGCTAATTACCACAAAATGACCCAGTCAATGCCACATGGAGCAGAAGAATTGCCCAGTAGAGTCCTGCCTGAATTTCTGACCCACAGGATCATGAGATTTTATAGAACGGTCATTGTTTTAGGCCACAAAATGTTGGGATTGTTATACAGCATCAGGTAACTGGAACTCCACTTTACAGATAAAGAACCAAAATCACAGCAAGTGAAGTAACTTGTTTCAGATTATATGCCTAATGAGTAGTGCAGCTGAGATCCCAACTCAGGCAGTCTGCCTCAAAAACCTATCATCTTAGCCACTCCACTGAATTATTTTAAAATTATAATTAACTTTTGGAGATAGGGCATATATAACATCTTGATTCTTCTTAGCACTCTAAGTCCTATATAATGAACACTATGTACCAAAGACATATATCCACTCTCCATTCACAGTTATCTATTTATGCTTATTTTTACATCCCTCTGATCTGAAAATGTGACGAATTCCTCCAACAGGTATAAGCTTTGCCAGTGTTTATTCTAAGACAGTGGGGTAGAGATTGCCATTTCTCTTTTGCCTTTAGCATAGATCATATCAGCAATGCTGCTTAATACCAAACGGGCAGGCTAATTCTGGGGTTTGGGAAGTTGATTTCTATAGTATTAAATGTAGCTTAGCAATTTTCCAAGGAGACAGAGACCCTGGAGCCTTGGCAGTTTCTCTGATAAGCTATCATCTCATCTATTTTATATTAGAATGCATTGTTATCCCAAAAGCGGGCAGGGGTAGGGCAAGGAGGAGACTTAATACCAGCTGCTACACAGGTAAATAATCTGTACCTGCAGCCTTTCTGGAGCCAAAAAAGGTCAGAGGTCGAGGACCCAGAGGTACTGATGAAATCAAGGGACTTCAGCTAATTAAACACTTCAGCAATATGCACTGTGGCGCAGGCTCTGTTGTTTCCCAGATACAATAAATAACACAATGTGTGACATCAAGGAAAGCAGGTACTCGGTGCAAGCGTTATCCTCCAGTTTTTGAAGGACATTTTCACAACAAATAGGGGTAACCAACAAAACCTGGCCTTATTTCGATTTGTGTCACTTCCAAAATATTGACTTCAACTTCTCAGAGCCGGATAAGATAGAGAAAACAAATGATAGGTACACAGTAATTAGCATTGTTTCCTAGAATTTAAAACATAAAGTTTGCAAGCAAGCACAAAACACTCCTAAACATGCTAATTTAATTGATTCTTGTTCAGTTTGGCTTTCTGAGTTACACTATAGGAAAATCTAAGGTAAAAAGATAGAACTAGAAGTCTCAGACGTTAGAGATCAACCAGCTCAACAGCTCTCAAATGATGACTTGTACCTTTCCCTCAACTGGCTTTTAATAAAAATAAAATTGTGATATAAAAGAATACCTAATATTTACTGAGCTCTTCCACGTACCAGGTGCAGTTCCAAGTATTTTCTATTGATAAAGACATTTAATCATCACACCACTCTATGAAGTGGATATTATTGTTATTCCCACTTTACAGATGAAGAAACTGAGGTTTAGAGAGATTAAGTAATTTGCCTAAGGGCACATGTAGGAAGTGGAGGGAGTCTAGGAATTAAACCTAGGTGGATTGACTCCAGTACTATCCCACCCCCCAGATTAGAAATCAGAATTGCTCCACTTTTATCCATTTTTACACATAAGATATACATAAAATTAAGAAATACATGATTGATAAAAACAAATACTTCAGAAATCACCATTTTAATTTAACCTTAGCTTAGGTCAGTGAAGCAACAGAAGTCTCCGGTGATATCTGTACCTGCTCACAAAGGATCAGGGTGGGGCTTGATTGAGAACCAGAACTCCCACCTGGTATACAGTCTAATATTTCTTAGGGTATATTCTGCTGCTTGTGAAAAAAAAACAAAAAAGCCAAACTCACTGCCATGGAGTTGACTTTGACTCATAGCAACTGTACAGGACAGAGTAGAACCGCCCCATAGGGTTTCCAAGGCTATAACTTTACAGAAGCAGAATGACACATCTTTCTCCCACAGAGCAGATTCTGGGTCCTTTCAGTTAGCATCTGAGCACTTTAACCACTGCCCAACCAGGGCGCCTTATCATATTGTTGTTGTTAGGTTCTTTCAAATTGGTTCCGACTCATAGCGACCCTCTGTACAATAGACCAAAACACTGCCTAGTACTGTGCCATGCTCACACTGTTGCTCTATGTTTGAGTCCATTGTTGCAGACACTTTGTCAATCCATCTCACTGAGTGTCTTCCTCTTTTTTCCTGGACCTCTACTTTACCAAGCATGATGTCCTTCTCCAGGGACCGGTCTCTCCTGACAATACGTCCAAGGTACGTGAAACAAAGTCTCAACATCCTCGCTTCTGAGGAGCATTCTGGCTGTGCTTCTTCCAAGACAGATTTGTTCATTCTTCTGGCAGACCATGGTATATTCAATATTCTTTGCCAAAACCATGATTCAAAGGCATCGATTCTTCTTCTTCAGTCTTCCTTATTCATTGTCCAGCCTTCCCATGCATATGAGGTGATTGAAAACATCATGACTTGGGTGAGACGCGCCTTAGTCCTCAAAGTGACATCTTTGCTTTTTAACACTTTAAAGAGGTCTTTTGCAGCATTTGACAAATGTAATGTGTCGTTTGATTTCTTAACTACTGCTTCCATTGGCATTGATTGCGGATTGAAGCAAAATGAAATCCTTGACAACTTCAATCTTTTCTCCATTTATTGGTCCAGTTGTGAGGATTGTTGTTTTCTTTATGTTGAAGTGCAATCCACACTGAAGGCTATAGTCTTTGATTTTCATCAGCAAGTGCTTGAAGTCCTCTTCACTTTCAGCAAAGCAAGGTTTTGTCATCTGCATATCACAGGTTGTTAATGAGTCTTCCTCCAATCCTGATGCCCCGTTCTTCATATAGTCTGGCTTCTCAGATTAGTTGCTCAGCATACAGATTGAATAAGTATGGTGAAAATATATAATCCTGACACACAACTTTCCTGATTTTAAACCATGCAGTATCTGCTTGTTCTGTCTGAGTGACTGCCTCTTGGTCTACGTACAGGTTCCTCATAAGCACAAGTAAGCATCCTAGAATTCCCATTCTTTGCAATGTTATCCATAATTTGTTACGATCCACAGAGTTAAATGTCTTTACATAGTCAATAAAATACAGGTAAACATCTTTCTGGTATTCCCTGCTTTCAGCTAAGATCCATCTGATGTCAGCAATGATAATCCTCTTTCCATGTCCTCTTCAGAATCTGGCTTGAATTACTGGCAGTTCCCTATTGATGTACTGCTGCAACATTTTTAAATTATCTTCAGCAAAATTTTACTTGTGTATGATATTAATAATATTGTTTGATGATTTCCACATTCTGTTGGTAATTTCACCTTTCTTTGGAATGGGCACAAATATGGATCTCTTCCAGCCAGTTGGCCAGGTAGTTGTCTTGCAAATTTCTTGGCATAGGTAAGTGAGTGCTTCTAGCATTGCTTCCATTTGTTGAAACATCGCAAATGATACTCTGTCAGTTCCTGGAGCCTTGTGTTTTACCAATGCCTTCAGTGCAAGTTGGACTTCTTCCTTCAATAACATCAGTTCTTGACCTTATGCTGTCCTGAAATGGTTGAATGTTGACAAATTCTTTTTGTTACGGTGACTCTGTATTCCTTCTATCTTCTTTTGGTGCTTCCTGTGTTGTTCAATATTTTGCCCACAGAATCCTTCAATACTGCAACTCGAGGTTTGAATTTTTTCTTCAGTTCTTTCAGCTTGAGAAATGCTGAGCATGTTCCTCTCCTTTGGTTTTCTAACTCTAGGTCTTTGCACATTTTGAGCCACCCTTTGAAATCTTCTGTTCAGCTCTTTTACTGCATCAGTTCTTCCATTCGCTTTAGCTACTCCATGTTCAAGAGCAAGTTTCACAGTCTCTTCTGACATCCATTTTGGTCTTTTTCTTCTTTCCTGTCTTTTTAATGACCTCTTGCTTTCTTCATGTATGATGTCCTTGATGTCAATCCACAACTCATCTAGTCTTCTGTCTTTGGTATTCAACGCGTCATATCTATTCTTGAGATGGTCTCCAAATCAGGTGGGATATACTGAAGGTTGTATTTTGGTTTTCGTGGACTTGTTTTAATTTTCTTCAACTTCAGCTTGAACTTGCATATTAGCAATTGATGATCTGTTCCACAGTCGGCCCCTGGCCTTGTCTGACTGATGATATTGAGCTTTTCCATTGTCTGTTACCACAGATGTAGTAGATTTGATTCCTGTGTATTCCATCTGGTAAAGTCCACATGTATATAGTTGCCATTTATGTTGTTGAAAAAAGGTATTTGCAATGAAGAAGTCATTGATCTTACAAAATTTTATCATGCAATCTCCGGCATCGTTTCTATCACCAAGGCTGTATTTTTCAACTACGGATCCTTCTTTTTTATTTCCCACTTTCACATTCCAATCACTAGTAATTATCAATGCATCTTGACCGCATGCTTGATCAATGTCAGACTACAGAAGTTGGTAAAAATCTTCAATTTCCTCAACTTTGGCATTAGTGGTTGGTGCGTAAATTTGAATAATAGCCATATTAACTCGTCTCCCTTATAGGCATGTAATATTATCCTATCACTGACAGTGTTGTACTTCAAGATAGACCTTTAAAGAACAATGAACATGTCGATGTTCCTCTTTAATTTGTCATTCCTGGTGTAGCAGACCATATGATTGTCTGATTCCAAATGGTCAATACTGTTTCATTTCAGCTCACTAGGTAATACCTAGGACATCTATCCTCAAGCTTTCCATTTCACTTTTGACAACTTCTAATTGTCCTAGATTCATACTTCATACTTTCCACGTTCCAATCCTTAATAGATGTTTGCAGCTGTTTCGTCTCATTTTGAGTCATGCCACATCAGCAAATGAAGGTCCCAAAAGCTTTACTCCATCCATGTCATTAAGGTTGACTCTGCTTTGAGGAGGTAGCTCTTTCCCAGTAGTATTTTGAGTGCTTTCCAAGCTGACGGGCTCATCTTCTGGCACTATGTCAGACAATGTTCCACTGCTATTCATAAGGTTTTCACTGGCTAATTCATCAGTGACCGTAAATTGGTTTGAATAATTTTCCTCTTTTTTTCCATTTTATCTCTTTATATATACAAAATATACTATTGGTATGGGAAAGTAGTTTTAATTTAACCTTTTCCCACTTCTGAAAAGGAAAAGACATTATGAGAATATTACTATCTTGAATTTAAGTATGTGGCATTGCTACTGTCAGTCTGGAGACAGGAGGAATTGAGCACATATAAATCTCTGTGCTGCCCATAGGACAACAGCAAGAACTGCAATATGTTAGTAGATGCAACTTGGAGACTGATTTTTCCCCGTGACAGAGCCTCTAGTGTCCTGGTGAGGACAGTTCAGAGGACAGACAATGTTTAGGACATGTACAGATAGCATAAGCGGGCCAGAGCTTAGGCTCTGGAATCAGACAGAACTGAATTTCAATTCTAGGTTTCCACAGTCTACGTGACCTTGTAAGGGTTTTAGTTTTTCTTCACATTCAGGTGTAATCCATACTGAAGGGTGTAGGATAAACAACATCATGATAAATGTAGAAGAAATTGAAATTGTCTATGATTTCACTCTACTTGGATCAACAATCAATATCCGTAGAAGCAGCAATCGACAAATCAAACGATATATTGCATTGGGCAAATCTGCTGCAAAAGACCTCTTCAAAGGTTTAAAAAACAAAGATGTTACTTTGATGACTAACTTGCATCTGACTCAAGCCATGGTCTTTTCAATTGCCTCATATGTGAGCAAAAGCTAGACAATGAAAAAGGAAAACAGAAGAACTGATGCATTTGAACTGTGGTGATGGCAAAAAATATTGAATATACTGTGGAATGCCAGAAGAATGAACAAATCAGCAATAGAAAAAATACAACCAGAATGCTCCTTAGAGGATAGCGAGACTTCAGCTCCCTTGTTTTGGACTCATCATCAGGAAAGACCAATTGCTAGAAAAGGACATCATGGTTGGCAAAGTAGAGGGTCAGCAAAAATTAGGGAAATCCTCAAGTAAATGGATTGACACAATAGCTGTAACAATGGACTCAAATGTATCAAGGAGCACGAAAATGAAGATTGTGCGGGACAGAACAAGGTTTTGTTTTGTTACATGAGGTCACCATGAGTTGGAGGCTACTCAACAGCAGCTAAGAACAACAAATGTGACCTTGGGCAAGTAACTTAAACTAGCTTAGTCTCCGTTTCTTCGTTTGTGACGGGTAATTTAAAATAGCTTTGAATACATTGTGTTATTGGAAGAATTAAACAAAACAACCTATATAAAGTGTTTACCTCAACTCCTGGCCCAATAAAAGGGTTTGGAAGAAATTTTTTAAACCGTACTATTTTCAATAAATAGAAGCAAACTATAAAGAAACAAAAACAATGAAACATACAAGGCTATTAAATCCTCGCTTGAAACAGTTGCCTGCTAAAGACTGAGTCTGAGGCCTGCTCTTTCTTTTTGTAAAAGGGGGATTTTAGAGGGATATTAAAGAAATTATTAGCACCAAATTCAGACCTTCTCCCTTTTGTAATCATAAGGATTAAAATAGAACTGAATAACAATAATAATAATATACCTATTCTTTCAGCAAACAAATCCAATCATATCTATTTAATTGTTCCTTCCAAACTTATGAAGCAACTCATGCCGCTCTAATAGGTTCCGCAAGTTTCCAGGGATAAATAATGACAATGGAAAAAAAAAAAAAAAAACTCTTAGTTTCTTCAAAATGAGAGAGCAAACAAGTGGCTAGGAATATAAACAGAAAGAAAAATAAAAATACATATTATATTGCAATGACGCATTGATGGTTCCATGGTAGAATTCTCACCTTCCATGAGGGAGACCCAGGTTCCATTACCAGCCAATGCACATCATGCTCAGCCACCACGCATCTGTCAGGAAAGGCTTGTGTGTTGCTATGATGCTGAACAGGTTTCAGGGGAACTTCCAGACTAAGACAGACTAGGAAGAAAGGCCTGTCGATCTACTTCTGAAAATCAGCCAATGAGAACCCTATAGATCACAAAGGTTCAATCCACAACCAATCACGGGGATGGTACAGGACCGGGCAGCATTTTGTTCCATTGTGCATGGGGGTTGCATGAGTCAGGGCTGACTCAATGATAGCTAACAACAACAATTATATTTAAGAATCAATAACTACGTAAATATCAATATAATTGTAAAGCCAACCCATAACAAGCCGTTCATGTCTAGAATGGGGAAATGTATGTTCCTCTGCATGTCTCAATAACTGTGCCAAAATCTACACTTCAGCAAGCACAGTGGGTACCTCCATGACCAGCCCAAATCTATATCCAGAGCCCTTGGCAGCTGAGGGGAGCTGGCCTAAATCTCAATTTCAAACAATTCTTTTTTCTATGACAACTCACAGCTAAAAGAATTCAGACTGCAGAAGGTCACTGCCAGACTTGATTCAAACAGGTGCCAAACCTCCAGGCCTTAATATAACCAAGGGATTAAAGACCAGCAATACTCTGCAAGGACGGAGGAGGCCCTAGGCAGAGACAGTAAAATACACACATGTATGTATACACAAGAGGTAAAATAACGATGAGAGGACTTTCCGCCAAGGATACATAAACTATTCAAGGTATGCTCTGAAGTTTATAAGCCAGGCTATACAAGACAGACATTCCATACTTTTATTTTTTAAACTTTAGTCTTGGTAGAACACATATTCAGAATATGGTACCAAGTGTGCACATCTGTAAAAAAGAAAAATAACACAGTTGACCAAAAATTGAGCATGGAATCTACTTTATCAGCATTTTCTAAGCATAGCTCTTAAAATAATATCTAAATATAGGCTTTCCTTGCCAAAGTGGAGACAGATGTGCTTTAATATAATCTCCTGATGTTCGTCTATTTCCTGATGACCCTTGGACTTCTAGGGTAGGCTTCTAGTTTCTCTTTTGAAACAGATGTTGGTGTCTGTCCCAAAACCAAAAATCCTGATCTACAAGGAACTCAACCAGCTTTTCCTTCCTTCTGTCAAATTTACATCAACCAGATCCCATTCTTTGTCAGCACCTATGGCTATAGACCATAATCAGAAAATAAAGTAGAAATACTATGATAATTCACTATGAAAGCTTTAATTTCAAGCGATCAAAAAGCACTAACTAAACATAAGGATAGAGAAATCTCAAGAAAAGTGTCATTTTCCCCTTTGTCTCCCCAAAACTGAGTGTTCAACAAATGCAATTTGATACAGTCAAACATGTATAATAACCATGCTAACCAAACGTTGCCTAGCAAAAAAGCCTATTAAAGCTTTAGTCAATAAGAATGGCTTGGAGCTGGCATATTATAGCTTCAGCATAAGCATTGTTAGCCTCTGCAGGACACTAAAATGGCAGTATGTCTGTAAATTACTATTTCTTAAATGCTTGGAAACACTTTGACTTTCTTCAATAGGCGATCACTTTCCTTTGGAACCTTGTTTATACTCTTGTTAACAAACCTTTATTTTCCCCCAAACAACTTTTTTTTTTTTTAAGCCAACATCATGATCCCTATACAAATATCGCAAATTCTAATTACTCAACTACAAAATCAAGGTAATTTTACTATAATGTCGTCATGATGCTTTCTTAGAAAACTGTTAAAAAAATCAAATCCTTTTTTAAAAATGCATCAGGGCTTGCTTTAAAAGAAACTTTAATCAATCCAAGAATTTTTGACAACACAGATAATCATCTTCTAATGGACTTGTTTTCTAAGTTCAGACCTTTAGGAACAATTTTTTTTTTAAAACGGCATGCCTATAATTTTGGTTCATCAAGATATCACGCGTCTCCGGACTCCGGCAAGATGGCGGTCTAGGCAGAAGCACCACGCCGTCCCTCCACAACAAAGATCCGAAAAACTAAGCCAAACAGAGAATCAACAATCCTGAAACCC
>NW_004443946.1:10796454-10867274 GCF_000243295.1 Trichechus manatus latirostris | reverse complement strand
AAAAAAAAAAAAAAAAAGATATCACGCGTCTCCTTGTTTCCATTAAAGTAAGCGTTACAAATAGCTAAATATACTTTGAGAATGTCAAATATTAGGACCTTACAAAAATATAATCATGAACAAAATTCAGTTTTTAAAATGATAATTTTGAAAAAATAAAGAAAATTGTTTTGTTGTATACTGTTAAACTGTGATTGCAGAAAAAGGTACTATAGCTTGTTATTCCTAGAGGTTAATTTTGTCTTTTTAAAAAATTACTGAATCAGGAAAATCATAAATCCTGGCTCTTCTTTTTTATTTTACTGATAAATTAATTCTACCAGGGTTTTGGCATTTATTAAAAACTAAAAACTAATTCAGACATCAAAAGAGAGAAAATTTCTGCTTAAAAAAAAGGAATATGATAGGAGGAAGCGATCATCTTTCAGGTAAAAAGCAAACTCATGGTATTTTCAGCTATGATGATAATCAGTGACTTTTAAATTGAAGCTGGATATCAAGGAACCCCCGATTCCCAAAAAAGTGTGCTGAGTAGTCTCTGTCAGCCCCTGACAGGCCTCTCTTGTCACCCAAGACGCTAGTACTGTCTTGTGAACCTGGGATAGACGACACAGGGAATGAGCACATTTTACATTTCATCCTGGTCCCTTTCTTTCCAGAAGGACTTTCTATAAATGATTACTTCATAGTAGTGAATATGTGAATAGACTTCTTGTATTTTTACTGTTTTTGTACTTGTTGTTGTTAGGTGCCATCGAGTCAATTTTGACTCATAGCAACCCTGTGTGACAAAGTAGACCTGACCCACAGGGTTTTCTTGGCTGTAATCTCTATGGAAGCATATCCCCAGGTCTTTCTTCCATGGAGTGGTTGAATGGGTTTGAACTGCCAACTTTTTGGTTAACAGCCAAGTGCTTAACTGTTTGTGTCACCAGGGCTCCTTGCTTTTATACTACAACATTATTGAAAACATTTTTTTTTTCAAAGAAAAGAAAAACTAAAAAAAATCCTTTGGGAGAGGATAAGAAAAGTGGAGGTTAGAAAATCAAGGACTGAACATTTCTGGTGGAATGGAAATTTGACTCAGAGGAAAGTTAGACTCAAAAGGAAATTTTATTACATAAAATGCTAGACTTAATTGTTAAGTGAAGGAAGGGATGTAATGTTAGATTATATACATATTTAATTCCCAAAATGTAGTATATATGTTTATTTAATGCTGCATAAGGATGTAAGCTTATTCAAGAAACTTGAAATCTGTGAAAGAGAAAATTACTAGGTAATTATATTCTTACATGGAAGAGAGATGAATTTATTGAGCTGAATATTAAGATAAAGTTGAGAATGTGGTCTAATCACCTCAGATTAAACATTGAGTGTTTCTCATAAATATAATGTCAATTAATCAACACCGAATTTAGAAGAGATAGAAAAGAAGTTGAATAGTTTAGCACATAGGAAACATTTTTAATATCAATGCTATCTGCTTATATATATATGGACTGTTTGATTAGAAGCTATTTGGATGACTTCTGAAAAAAAAATCCATAGTCCAATAAATAATATGAAGTTGAAAATTCATAGAACTGGGGAGGGCAGAAAGCAGAGAGAGGAAATTACAGTAGATGGTGGTTTTTAACCACCAGGGTTGGAAAGAAATGAGACAGACTATATAGATGGTGTACGTCTCACAATGCTGTATGAATGGATACATAAAACTATTCACAGCCCATCGCCTGGCATCAAAAAGTCCTAAATTATATGAAGAGCAATTCTGAGCCAGTGAGCACAAAAATAAACCCAAAGAAAATCTGTACTTGGTAATTACATTAAGCCTCACATGGACGAGAGCTGCCTGGGAAATCCTAGCTTTTAATAAGTATCAGAAATAGGAATTGCAGAGAATGCATACAACATAAATGAATACAGGTATGAAATGAGTGACAACATTTTTTTAAAAAAGCTTCTACACTAGGTTCAGTCATTTTTAAATCTGTCTTTAAAAATAAAATTGAAGAACAGGAATTTCAAGTATTACAGAGAGAAAAATTGCAACAATAACCAAAAATCCCCAGTTCCTGAAGTCCAAAGCAGACATCACTGGGAAGAAATAACTGTCTCTATAAAAACACCCATTTTTAAAGAATTATCTAATTTTTTAATTTGATAGGGAAGAATATGAATGTTTGAAACTTAGAAATTCTTGATTAGAGAGAACTGTGTGGCTCACATATTTTTTTGAAGAATAAGAAAAATGAAAACTACAACCTTCAAAATTTCACCTCAAATACAATTCTTAAACTAAAGCAATTACTTTGTGGAAAAGTAATTTTAAAAATCCCAAGTAATAGCAGGATGATATCAACATTTAGTTCAAAGATGTTTCAGATAAAATAGAATAGCTGCTCTTAGATAATTATAAAAATAGTTGGTTTAGGAAATAAAACAGAATTATATGGGGGAGGGCACTAACAAAGCATTGGGTATCAAATTTAATAAAATACTATCTTGAGCAAATTTAAATTAGCTTGGAAATAAACATTGTCAAATAAATTAAAAATTGGCTAAATTATTTTAAACAGAGGAAATTGATAAATGGCCCAGTATCCAATTTAGACAAGATATTTGGCAGAAGTTCTATTCTTTCTGGTCCCAATAAAAGTTATATTAATGACTTGGAATAGAGAATGAGCATTAAGTTATTGATATTAGTAGAAAGTCTGTTTTGAATAGGCAAAGATCGTGCTCAAGTACAGAAAGAACTGAAGGGATTGCATCTAAAGCCAGAAAATTAAAAACTAGAGTCAGCTTAGAAAAATGCAAGCTACCACATCATGAGAAAAATAATTTGAAACTAGCTTAATTCCATGGGAAAACATAGAAAATGGTAATGCCAAAGAGACTCTACAGGGAATAATAGAATATTAAGTAACCACTTAAAGAATGAAAGGGAAAAAAAGCAGGCCAAAACCCTCCCAGCATCATTTCCATTTCCTACATACGGCAGTCTGCCATGAGTAGATGTTAACGATTAGATAAGGTGAGATTGGCAGTCCTTACCTAGCTACAGTCTGACCACTTCCATCCCAGAGCGTAGGAAGAGAAGTGGTCAAATACACAGCAGAACTCATGGTTGCTGAATCCTGCCTCACACCAACATCTGATTTTTTTGCTGTTGTTTTAATTGTGGTTGGAGAGAAATAGAAACTAAGCATATTGCTACTGATAATAATGAATTCAGTCAGATGGGATTGATAGAGCACTAGACTGGGAGACAGCAAATCTGCCACTGACCAGCCACTGTTTCCTCCTTTGTACAGTGAAGAGGTTGAACTATAGCATGCCTAATGTTCCTTTCCAAGTCCCTGGGAAATGCAAATGGTTAACACATTTGGCTACTAACTTGGAAGCTTGAGTCCACCCAGAATTGCCATGGAAGAAAGGCCTGGTCATCTACCTCCAAAACATCAGTCATTGAAAACCCTATGGAGCACAGTTCTTCTCTAATATACATGGGGTAGCCATGAGTCATAATCGACTAGATGGCAACTGGTTTTAATAATGTTCCTTTCAGCTCTCAGATTCTACATGATAGTTTCATGGATGTCTGGTGGGGGAAAGGCTGTACTTGGAACAAAGAGCCTGCAGTAAACTTGTGTAATATGTTACTCTTTGGTAGGAAAACCAAAAACCCATTGCCATCTAGTTGATTCTGACTCATAGTGACCCTATAGGTTAGAGTAGAACTACCCCATAGGGTTTCATAGTCTGTAATCTTTACAGAGGCAAACTGCCACCTTTCTCCCATGGAATGGCTGGTGGCTTTGAACCTTGACTTTCCAGTTAGCAGCCAAGCGATTAACCGCTGCACCACCAGGGCTCCTTCTTTGGTAGAAGAGGCTAAATATATAAGTGGATCCAAGAGAAAAAATTAAAACTCTTTGGGCTCTGATGTACTGAGTGTTTCTTATTGCTAGGCACTACGCTTTATGTGAATTATCTCATTTAATACTTAGAACAATTCTTTGATGTAGGTATGATTATTACATCCCCTTTACTGACAGTCACACAGAATGTCGCAGAGGTTAAATAACTTGTCCAGGTTTGCACAACTGGAAAGTGGTTAACATTCCCGGGCAAAGACTTTGCCAGGCCATGACAAACTGAGAAAAATAAGGACGATGACACTCAAAAAATATTTGCTGAATTTAAAAAAATGACATCTGGTGCACACTATCCTTTGAGAGAAAGCCCAACGTCGGAAATGATATGACATCCGTTGAGTACTGCTAAATGACAAGCATGGTACCAGGCACTTTGCAAATATTCCATTTATTCCTCACAGTAACTCTGAGATGGGTGCTGTTATTCTCATTTTACAAGTGAACAAACAGAAGCCAGCCTCTCATTGCTGTATCCCCACCTGGGCAGCTGCCCCCCAGGAGTGTGGCATTTGGGACTGGGCCTGGAGCAGAGGGGAGAAGAGACCCTCAACCAGGAAGAAGCCTACAAGGACATGCTGCAGCATCTCAGTACCTTCAGCCAACTTACAAAGCATATGGTAAACTCTAGCAACTTTTTAGCTTGACATCCTCCAACTCCACACCTTCTTTTGTTTGTACCCCAATCTCCTTTTTTTGGAGAGTCCCCGTCTGTAAGGTCTTGGTGAGAGGGGAATCTGCCACCCACTCACCATGGAAGCCAAAGGGGCCAGGCCCTCCCTCTCCTCCACTCCCATTCAGTCTCATGGTGAAGGAAGGACAGGCCTTTGAGTTAGGCTCTACCAATCTAAACATTCTCTCCCAGAACTCTGAATCCTGAGCCTGTGAGGAAAGGGTAATGTGGCTGGGTCACACTTCTCATGGCTGTGAGAGATGTATGAGGCAGGACTTGGGACACGGTAGTTCTGTTGTCTCATTTTGAAGACTCTTTTTTCCTGCCCATTCTTCAAGCTTATTCTTCAGCTTCCCATTTTTAAGCCCCAAATACCCTAACAAATTCCCCTTTTGTTTAAGATAAACAACTTCCATTGCTTACAACCAAGAAACCTAAGTGGTACAGGCTATAAGTAGAAAAAGCAGCTACTCACATGGTATTTAAAATCCACTGTCAGAGCCCTCTCAAGTGACAGCTTCTGCCCTCCAGCTTCCCAAGCTCTGAAGAACCACTCCCTGATCTGTGTGCCTGAATGTCTGTACCAATTCACATCTTCACCACAGATTCCTCAAATTCCTCTCCTCAGCTCCACCAGCTTTCAACACACACATACAAAGTGTGCAAAGGCACAGTATAACAATCAAGTTCTGCAGTTTTCCTATTAATGCATTCTACATTTTGCCTCCCAAAATGAAACCTTTTAGTTACAAGGTTTTAATGAAATACTGATGCGGATATTGCATTTCCCAATACAAAAGGTATGTTTTTAAAATGTGCTCCATAATTGTTCTATATGATATATGATTGCTCGTTAGTGAGTTAACATTGTTAGGTTTCCCTTCTCTTTTTATTATCTTTCTACATACACACACACACTCACTCACTCATGAATACATTCACAATCACACACACAACTACATACCTTGCATTAGTTGTCACTCAAACCAACAGAAAGGCAAAGTCGCTCATATAAGTTAACAGTAAATGCTTGTATAAACAGAATGGAGGAAAGAGTCAACTTAAAAGAGTTTCACAGACAGAAATTCTATATGTTGAAAGAAAATCTATTCTGAACTTCAACATAGGTGGAGACAGGGATGAAAAGCTCTGAAGTGATTCCACTGATGGCCTCTGGGAGAAGATGAGGCTGGAACTCTGTGGCAGGTCATGAAGACAGCTGGGAGAGGTTTGAGGGACGTTTCATGAAACTGCTAGAGGAGGGGCTCAGGAGGGAAAAGTCCAAGCCTCCACAACTGGCAGCCATCCACTATGGACATCTATAGATAAAGTGGCACTTTCTATGTGTTTGTGACTGAAAGAAGACAAGGGTGGGAAGGAGAGCCCCAGGATAAAATTCAAGAAAGAAAGACACCATCTGTAGAACATTATCTGAAAGTACATGGAATAAGAAATACAATTTCTTTCTGAAAGTCTTATTCTTAAGAGTATTGTTAGAGCATAAACCCATGAAGGGTTATAACTGGATTTTCTCTGACTGATTTTCCATGGGTTCTAATATATGCTAATATAAAATCCTTACGTAAACAGAACGAAATAGCATTTTATTTAACAATGAAGCAGCCCATTGGCATTAAAAAATGTTTCCTAATTGCCTATATGCACAAATCACATTTTTTGCCCTCATTTTGTCTGGCTGTAAGCCAGGATCTTTACCAATGACTTCACCACCATTAATTTTCATAGCACATATTACAAAGTACTGTATTATAAAGTACTGTACCATAGGCACTTGAAAATCTAGTATAACCCAAGGTCAATAGAACGTTCTCCTGCCCTTTGGAAATCTAGGAAAAATAGGCTCAAATCTCCAGACTTCATGGCCTAGGGCAGTCCAGATCCCACCTTGAGATTTCCACAAAATGTCTGAAGGATCTAACTCTTTTGAGTGTTTCTTGGTTTCCTGCTGCCGCAAGGCTGGCTATGTGCTGTGTTACATCAAGAGGAAACCCAGCCCACCCCCGACCAAGGCCCACTCACAGCAGGAACTCAGCAGCACTGCCTCCTTTTCTGAAGGTGTTAGGAGGAAGATGAAGAATTTACACTTTAAGAATTCAAATAACTTCAAATGGAAAAGTCAGCATTACAGTTCTTACAGATACTGGAATTGCTCCACCTCCACAGTATCATCGGCCTACTTCCCACTAGCCAGGTCTGCTGGCTTCTCTCTGTCTGTTTTCTCCTTCTCCACCCTGTCTTGGAGCCACTTCTCTCTTGTCATTATGCAGCACTGTCTTGCCTTCTTTTATGAAGCCTTGGCACCAGCCTCCTCCCCAGCCCTTGCATCTCATCTTCTGACCATAATTGTCATTACCAAGATCATGACATCTTTTCCCAACAAAGAAAGTTAACTCACAAAGAGGAATTCTGGTGCCAGCCATTGAGATAATCAAATGTTGTCTCCCTCATTAGGGGGAAGAAATAAAGGTAGAAAACTTTAGCAACGGTGGGGGGAGCTGATTGTAGGGCATTGGGGACCTCCTGCTTGTCATCCTAGCAGTAAACTGGAATGTGGCTTACATTCTCAAAGGGCTTGAGAAACCAGGGCCTGAAACAACTTTTAAAAGATCCTTGGACCCGCAGGTTTATCTCTAACCCAGAGTGACCGACCAATCTGAAGTTGTAACCATGTGCC
Source organism: Trichechus manatus latirostris (assembly GCF_000243295.1). Lineage (NCBI taxonomy): Eukaryota > Metazoa > Chordata > Mammalia > Sirenia > Trichechidae > Trichechus > Trichechus manatus. The sequence continues at coordinate 10,859,965 of NW_004443946.1, read as the reverse complement.
CAATGACCTTCACTGCAGACATGCTTTTGGTTTTTGCTTGAAGAGATAAGAACCCTCAATTGTTTTCTGTGCCTTTTTTTCATCACTGATTTTCTATGTTGTTCTATACAAGCCATTGCTCTCCAGATAGTGTAAGCCCACTGCTGTACTAGTCACAATGAAGAATAATTTTCAAAAGTACCAGGCGCGGAAAACGTTTATTGGAACTGGAAAAATGATAAGTATCTGTTGGGAAATTATGAGAGAGAAGAGCAAAGCAGAAAACACCTCAATGGAAGATAATGTCCTCAAAACAATAGAATCCAGGCTTCAAATAGCAGTGCACTGCCTTCTAATTTCAATTTGACGTGTGCAGAATTCCTTCTTTTCCAATGCCAAATCCTGAATGAAACATGCAATAAAATTTACCGCCTGAAACATGGTGATAGCATTTAATCCTCTGGCAACACATTAGAAAGGCTTTCAGCTTTAAACCAAGGACTGCCACACTGCAGCTTTGCTCATGAAATTATTTATTCATGCCTTGGTGTGCAAAGCCCCTTTTTATAAGCTTTCTGTCAGCTCATAATGGGCTGGAGCACTTATGTTCTCAGCCTGACAGATTCCACATTTATGAGACTGGGAGTTCGATGCCTGGCACAGAGTTGCCGCCCGGAGGGAGTCATGCTGTCTGGTTGAGTGTGTTCCAGCATCAGGATGTTGCAGGGATGCTGTGGCAGGTTGGGTACCACTGTGACAAGAGGGACAGGATGTGGTAAGGCATGGAGTAAAAGGGGACGAGGGAGAAAGGCAAGATGGAACTCCCTGAGGCTTCTGGCAACTGTGTCCCGAATGTCTAGGGTAGCGCATGCAGAGCGGGAGAGGAGGACCCAAAGGACACAGTGACTATCAGTTAGTGACAATATGTGCAACAACAGGATTGTTGTTCATGAACATGAAAGAGGTGAGGAGAGGAAATTAAAAGCAGAAGCCAGATTACAAAGGAAAAATTACATACTTAGGAGAGCAAACATATTTGAAGCACTTCAACGTATGTTTATTTACATGCAATTTGTCTCTAATGAAAGGTATGGCTACAACAGGGGCAAGAAGCTTATTACAGATTATTCTTACCCACTCGTTAAAATACGACCTGCTAATACATAATACTTGATTAGTTTAACCCTTCCCGGCCTTCCTGACTTGATCAATTCTTACTATGAAGTATTCTTCATAGTACCATGTAACTGCTCTTTCTCAGTACTTATCACAGCTAAAAGCTGTAGTTTATGTGTGTGTGTGTGTGTGTGTTTGTACTCCATGAGGGATTGTATTTATTTTCCCTTCAATTAGTACCTACGGAGGGCCTGGAACTTCCTACTGAAAAATACTATGAATGCAATAAAATTAAATATCTTTTGAAATATTTCAATTCAGACTTTCCACTAAGTATTGTTTATAAGGAAAGGACAATAAAGGGTGCAGCAAATCACCAAAATAAAAACCCATTGAAAGGGAAAAATATTTTTCTGCTAAAGTATTAACAGTTGTGGAATATGTTAAGAGCCCTTTGATGTTATTAATGATAAAATAATAAAAGAATAGTAAAGCTCAAATAACCCTAAAAATATAGTTCAAATAAAAAAAACCAAACCCATTGCCTTCGAGTTGATTACAACTCATAGCAACCCTGTATGGTTATGTAAGTATAAATACCCTAAAGTATTATCCAATAAGCTAAGCTTTCATCAGAATTAAACCAGCCTTAAATTCTTTGCTTTTCATTGCCAAACATATAAATATATATATATATAAATATATATATATATATATACACACACACACACATATATGTATATATATATTTGTATACATCCAACAGCTACATTTTCTTTCGCTTCAGTCCCACTGGCCTTTGATCACTCCAAACCTGGCCCATCTCTGAGTATTTGCACTTGCTGTCACCTCTGTTGTGCTCTCGCCCCAGATCTTTGCAGAGCTTATTCCTTCTCCTCATTCCTGACCACTCCACTGGTGCCCATTCCCACTTACCCTCTCCCATGGCAACTTGTTTTATCTGCTTTCTGGAATACCTTAATCTTAAATCATCTTACTTTTTGGCTCATTTGTTTGTAGGCTTTTTTGTTTTAGGTCTCCCACACAAGAATGCAAAAGTCCTTGAGAGCAGGCAACTATGTCTGTCTTTTCATGTTTATAGCCCCAGTGCCTAGTGTTATGGATTAAATAATGTCCCGCAAAATATGTATTGAAATCCTGGCCCCTGTACCTATAAATAAAGGAGCCCTGGTGGCACTCCGCTGCTAGCCAGAAGTTGGTGGTTTGAACCTATGGAGTGGCTCTGTGGGAGTAAAGGCCTGGTGATCAGCTCCTTGTAAACATTATAGCCTAACAAACCCTATGAGGTAGAAATGCAAGAGACCCATGTAGGATTGTCACCCAACAATGCAGCAAGACAATATAAAAGCTTCTCAACTTATCCTTTTTGGGAAAGAAAATGCCACTTCAGAAAAATCCCTTTAGGAAGGACAATACAGAATAGAGGGGAAGTCAGCACAATTGGACTAAACCAAAAACTAAGAAGTTCCCTGAACACAACCAAATACTTTGAGGGACAGAGTAGCTGGGGCTGGGGTCTGGGGACCATGGTTTTGGGGACATCTAGGTCAAATGGCATAACAAAGTTTATTAAGAAAATGTTCTGCATCCTACTTTGGTGAGTGGCATCTGAGGTCTTAAAAGCTTGTGAGCAGCCATCTAAGATGCATCAATTGGTCCCAACCCACCTGGAGCAAAAGAGAATGAAGAACACCAAAGATACAAGGAAAATATTAGCCCAAGAGACAAAAGGGCCACATAAACCAGAGACTCTATCAGCCTGAGACCAGAAGAACAGGATGGTGTCTGGCTACCACCAGTGAAAGCCCTGACAGGGAACACAACAGAGAATCCCTGATGGAGCAGAAAAAAAGTGTGGAGGAGAACTCAAATTCAAGTGCAAAGACCAGACTTAATGATCTGACTGAGACTGGAGGAACCCCCGACAGCCACGGCCCCTGGACATTCTGTTGACCCAGAACTAGAACAATTCCTGAAGACCACTCTTTAGACAAAGATTAGACTGGACTATAAAACATAAAATAATAGTTGTGAAAAGGGTACTTCTTAGTTCAAGCAGATATATGAGACCAAATGCGCAGCTCCTGTCTGGAGGCAGGATGAGAAGGCAGGAAGGGACAGGAGCTGGTTGGATGGACAAAGGAAACCCAGGGTGGTTAGGGGGAGTGTGCTGTCACATTATGGGCACTACAACTACTGTTGCATAACAATAGGCGTATAAATTTTTATATGAGAAATTAACTTGAGCTCTAAACTTTAACCTAAAGCACAATAAAAAAAGAAAAATCCCTTTAAAATTGTGAAACCTATATATCATGGTTTCATTTTCCCCAACATAATTTCCCATTGCCTAAAGCTAGGCTGATCACTGTAGGAGCCAGCACTAACAATGTAGTTAACATTAGCTTATCTGAGCCAGAAAACACCCCTTCAGATCTTCCAGATGGTTTGGGGTCTGATGCTCTGCATCCTCACAGCTGCCTAGATAGTATTCCTTGGAGTGAGTGAGTGATATCCTGGATAATGATAAATGATTGGTAATATCTTTCACCTGAACACAGGGTACAAACTTGGAAGACAGCTTATTCTCCACCCACTATAATTGAACCATTGTTGGGGAGGAACACAGTGGCACAGTGTGTACTGGGAGTCTCCATGGAAAATCTTGGATTGTAAGGCTCCATCGAGGTGGCAGCAGGAACTAGGAAGAAGAGGCAAATGTCTCAACCTGCCCTGTAGCTCCTTCTTAGAAGTGGAACACGGCTGGACCACAATGGCTTGGGGCAAACTGGTGCCCTGGGACTCCTCTTTCAGAGCCCTGCCCTTTCCTAAGGTATTCCTTTCACCATTAGATTCCCCAGTCCTTCCATCAGAATCATTCCTGGAAAAGCATTTGATATCAAAAAGACTTTACCTTAGTGTGGTTTAAGGTAATCTCTTGTTGGGTGGGAAAGACTTGACTTTGAAGCCCACTCTTGTAATGAAGAAATAAGTCACCATTTCCAATCAGAATAATCATAGCAAACCTTTGTATGGTACTTGTTAGGTGCCAGGCACTGTTTTAAGTGCTTCAGATATATTTACTCATTCAATCATTGTAACCACCCTACAAAAATTTGAAGTGTAGAGACATTATGTAACTTGTCCAAGGTCACATAATTAATAAGTGGCAGAGCTAGGATTCGAACCCAGGCAGAACAGCAGCAGAGTCTGGAATCTTAGCCACTACCCATCCACTACCCAAGAGAGCCTGTGGGAGAGGAATTTTGCCCCCACAGATGGCTGGTCCACCCTGTAACTTGAACTCAAGTAGTGCTTATTAATAAGCTTATGACTTTTTGGTGTGTATGGTGGGGAGCAAAGTTGAGTCAATTTATAATGAATGAAAGCTAACGCCAGCTGAAAAACCAAGCTGGCCAACTGCAAACATTAAAGCTCTTTCAGTCAGATATATATAGGCCACGAAAGATTATCCATTACTGTATTAGTACAAAGATGCCTTAAAAATAAACTGTCAATAAAGTAGGACTGAGTTTTATTTTTTTTTTCAACTATTTGTAACTACATTTCCTAAAACAATGACAAATTACATCTCCATCAAGTACTTGGTAACTGAAGCCCAAAGCTCATAAATCATCTTCAAGAGGCCAGTGTGCCATACTGCACCTGGCACATTCCCCACTGGAGGGACAGCTGCAGTGCACCCGTCCTTCCTGCTTCAAAGACAGGACAGCACTCATTTCTTAGTAATGATCTGAAAAGAGCTGTGCCAGATTCAGGGTTCAGGGACAAGAAAAGGGTGTTGAAATTAACTCACTTTGGAACATCATATTTGTAAAGTTCAAATCACATTTGCTTATTTTCCTGGAATAAGCATTTAAAAACCCTTCTTTGCCACCTTTATACCTGTGCTCATCAACAGCCAGAGTTAAGAATTACCTTGGGGAAAGCAATCAAAATCTTTGTTCCAAATCTTATTTGATAATGACACGTACGCAGCCTGCAACATACTCAGAGTTTACTGTCCACAAAATAACATTTTCTGGTTGCATTTATCACTTGAGACACAGTCAGCATTTATCTGGCAGCAGTTGGAGAACCTTGTGATGGTCCAGACTCTGCCGTTACCTCCTACACAAAGACACACACACATGAACACACGCACACACACGCACAACACTTAAAATCGCAGAAACCAAAGGGGCCTTATAGATAATTCGGTTTACACAGCTCATTTTACAGATGGAAAAACTGAGGTCCTGAAATATTTTTTGTGTCTAATTAGTCATTGTATTAGTTAGGACTCTTAGTTTCAAGCAACAGAACTTCACCTCAGACTTGTTTAAGCAAAAAAGAGAATAATTACTACAGGCATATAGAGGTGCCTCAAGGAACTCAAGGGCAGCAACACAGCCAGGCATCACAACAAAATGGAACCAGGGATTCAAAGCCTACCTGATGTCTTGCTTTCTCTCTCCTCTACCCCAGCTGCTCATTCACGCTTGGCTCTCCTTCTCTCTCACATACATCCTCAACTCCCAGATCAATTCCAAAAATTGCAGGGAGTAAACTCACTAGCTTAGCCTAGTTCAGCTTCCATTGCAACGATGTGATTGAGAGGAACATTCCCTGAAAAAATGGGTAGGGGACAAAATATTTAATACAAATGAACTCTAGAATTTAAAACTCCTGACTCCTGGTTGAGTTGCCTTTTCTGCTTTATCTCTCATCCTGTTATCTGTAAACTCATCATTTAAATATATGCAGAATCTCTTTCTATAACGCATTCATCCATTCTACGATTATTTATTAAACCAAAAAAATCAGTTGCCATCAAGTCAATTCCAACTCATGGCGATCCCATGTGTGTCAGAGTAGAATTGTACTCCACAGGGTTTTCAATGGCTGATTTTTAAAAAGTAGATTGCCAGGCCTTTCTTCCTAGGTGGCTCTGAGTAGACTTGACCCTCCAACCTTTCAGGTAGCAGCTGACCATGTTAACCATTTGTACCACCCAAGGACTCCATTATTTACTGATGACCCCCTATATATATTCTATGTGATAACAACTAAATTATTGCATTTAATCTTCAGAATAGCTTGGCAAAAGAGGTAATATTATCTCGATTTTACAGATCTAAAAACTGAGTCTCAGAGAGGATGGGTAACATCTCCAATGTAGTAGCTAAGAGTTAAAAAAGTAAAAGACAAGAATGAGTACACAGAAGGGTACAGTAGTGGGGGGAATAACTGAAATCTCAATCTTAAGCTTGAAGAGAAAAAGAGAAGTACACCTGGAGGCAAAACATGAGTTAAGGACACCAAAACCCTTGACTCATGAAAAAAAGAAAACAGTGAGCTCCTTGTAAGAGCCCACAGGCAAGGCCTGTCTTACAGAATTTTAAGGGTATTGGTCAAGGTTCGCAGGCCCTAAAATGTCAATCCCATTACCAGTTATTCCATCATTATTTAGAATTGACTCTTATGGCAAGGAAGACTACAGGTATACATTAGGGAAAACGTGATCATTACAGTCAGAATTAGAAGTTGGATTGTACAGTAATTAAACAGCATAGCCAAAAAAGTTGTGAACGCTACATAGTGTTCACTCTGAGGTACATCCTGCTGAAGGTGACCTGAAGTGACAATTAACTGCAGGCCACTTGCTACCTGTCTTGGAGATGCTTATGCCTCACCCACAGCAGAAGTTCTGTCTCCACTAGAGATGAGGGAACTAGAACCAGGCCTATGATGGACTCAAGGCCACTCCAGCCCAGAGGGAACATGGGCTCCTCAGTGGCTGTCCTGGGGCCTTCCAACAGAGCAATAACTCCCAACACCTATGAGGCAACTTACCAAAAGAGGCTGAGAGAGATTAAGAATCCAATTTGGGCGCATTATACAATATCTCATTTACAGCAACATCGTCAGGAAGCACATATTCTTCTTTTTTTTTTTTAGTTGTACTTTAGATGAAGGTTTACAGAACAAATAGTTTCTTATTAAACAGTACACTTACTGTTTTATGACATTGGTTAATAACCCCATGACATGTCAACACTCTCCCTTCTTGATCTTGGGTTCCCTATTACCAGCTTTCCCGTCCCTCCTGCCTTCTAGTCCTTCACCCTGGACTGTTGTGTCCCATTAGTCTCATTTTGTTTTATGGGCCTGTCTAATCTTTGGCTGAACGGTCAACCTTAGGAGTGACTTCATTACAGAGCTAAAAGGTTGTCCAGGGCCCATACTCTCGGGGTTTCTCCAGTCTCTGTCAGGCCAGTAAGTCTGGTCTTTTTCGTGAGTTAGAATTTTGTTGTACATTTTTCTCCAGCTCTGTCTGGGACCCTCTGTTGTGATCCCTGTCAGAGCAGTCAGTGGTGGTAGCTGGACACCATCTAGTTGTACTAGACTCCGTCTGGTGGAGGCCATGGTGGTTGTAGTCCATTAGTCTTTTGGACTAATCTTTCCCTTGTATCTTATTTTCTTCATTCTCCCTTGCTCCCAAAGGGGTGAGACCAGTGGAGTATCTTAGATGGCTGCTCACAGGCTTTTAAGACCCCAGACGCTACTTGCCAAGGTAGAATGTAGAACATTTTCTTTACAAATTATGTTATGCCAGTTGAGCTAGACGTTCCCCAAGACCATGGTCCCCACAGCCCTCTGCCCAGCAATTCAGTCGGGAAGCACGTATTCTTGTCTCCATTTTATAGACAAAAAGCCTGAGGATCACAGCAGTTAAATCGCTTGTCCAAGGTCACAGAGCCAGGAATAGCAGAGCTGACACTTAAACAGATCTGTCCAACAACACAGTCCGTGTTCTCTCCACACCCCAGGCTCTCTGGGGGACTGTGTCTCCAGCAACACAGGACTACCTGGAGGCAACTCTCCCCAGCCCCAGCCGCACCTATTGCCACACACTCTTCCTCAGTTGAGATGGAGTGAAGGAGGGCCCTCTCACAACCTGCTTATCCCTGTTCTCGGTGATGGGGGTAGGAGGCAACAAAACAGAAACTATAGCCAGAACATGCTGGATAACTACTTCCCTGCTCCCTGGAGCCTTCCGGGCCAACCCTCTGTTCTCAGCGTTATACCAACCACCTCCTAGTTTTAGTGCCACAAACAGAAGCCAGCCCCTCCCTTTATGCTCCTACCATTTACCCTCATATGCTTTATTATACCTCATTTATCTCTCTTATCTCTGTTCTTTAACTCTATGCCAGTTCCCACCCTACCACATCTTAGCCCATCCTCCTTTCAGGATGAAATAGAAGCAACACAGCAGAGTCAGTTCAAACTATTTCTGATTTACCATAGTCATCCCTCCTTTTTAATGCTTGTCCCTTCTTTCCCTTCCTTTATACTTCCCAATTCTCTCTCATCTCTTTTCTCCGTGTATTTTCTTTAAATTAGTTCCTGTCATGCTTTCCCCATTTTCTTGCCACAATGACTCCCCTGCTGTGCTTACATTAGCCCTTCACCACCAGCTGACCTCCTGTAGGCAGCCCCACCCTACATTCTTGCCAGCCTGGATGAGCTGTGTACACCCTGGGTTTTCACTGTTTACACTCTTTCCATGGCCCAGTGTACCAACCCCACCCTTGCTACACTCTTGCCACATGAAGGTTAGTGCCTACAGTACTCTGTGGGGGATAAACAATAGCAAGGAAAGAAAAAATGGAGCAGGAATACATAAATATTTATATATCCAAACATAGTCCAGAAACACAAATGTGTATGCATTTTTTAAATCAATTTTAAAAATTTAAGGGAGAATTGAATATCATGAGAATTTGTTTCCAAATTTTCATGGCTTCAACAAAATATTAAAATTACATTTCTACTATGGGACCTATCTTTTTCCCTGTGAATTGTGGGCATTTTAATCTTTTCCTACCAAAAAAAAAAAAAAAATCAAATAATTGTGATTCTTCAAGAGCTTCCTTTTTGAACAAACTACCTTTTTTGTACATAGGGTTGCTATGAGTTGGAACTGACTTGACGGCACCTAACAACAACAATAAGCTATATTCCTTATAGATCAAATCTAGTCACCAGGCTGTACTTTAATCAATGCCCAAGTAGAAAAGAATTACTATGTTCAGAAGCAGCAGCAATATAGGAGAATGCAGGAAATCTGACTCCTTGCCTTCTCAATTAGGGAAGTTCTCGTTCAGAGCAAACTGTACTGCACAAGATCCTTACATTTTAAGTAGAGCTGATACATGAAGACCATTGGCTCCCCAAATAAATGAATTATTTGGTCTTTCTTCACCATATAAAGGTTTCACCAAAGAAATTCTTCAAGACCTAGCTAGCCTTAAAGAGTTTGTTCAAGTTGTCGGCTATTAATTTGCATATGACTTTTCTGGACTGGAACACTTCTCTATAAGAAGTACACCTGCAAGGAAGCAGGAGTCAAGAAACGTAAACCGTCACTCATATGAAAAGAGAAAGGGAAATCTGTTAGCTTCTCATAAGAGCCAACAAGCAAAGCCAGCATGTAAACAGAGAATTTAAAGGGTGTGTTCAACATTCCCAGGCCCCAAAATATCAATTGCATTACCGGTCATTGGGCCATTATTGAGCTGTAACTTAGAGTCTTAAATCTTTGATTTTTAAGCTTTTTAATGTTACAAAATCCTTAAGGATTCTGATTGAAAATTTTCTCCTGAAATATATCCATATAGTAGATATACACTAGACTGATTATTTTGAGGGTTGTGGGTCAGTCCCCCTGCCTTAATCTACGGCCTGAACTATCCCTTAACCTCTTAGCAGGAAACTGAGAGCCAGCTGGGAACAAAATAGAACAGAAGGCAAGTCCCAAATTCATGGCATCAAATGGGAGGAAAGGGTCCCAAAGATCAACTCCTTCATAATGCTACAGACCACTATCCTGAGCTGGAAGAACACACCCTGAAAGCTCTGAAAATTGGGGGTTAAGGGTAAAGGTTGTCTTAGAAAAAACTTTATACAACACTTAAGTGTGTGGAGATCAACTACCCGAGAGTTCTTTAGAACAAAATTCTGCCATCTTGTTACGATTTCTTAAATTATACATTCTCAGACAATGAATAGCCAAGATGTGGCCAAAGCTATTTAGAAACACTTCAGAGCATATGAGCATAATTTCATATTCCATTATAAGGAATTCTTGTGAAATTACATGCTGCATCTTTCTGAATTCCAAGTCTGTTCATCCTAAAACTGAAGAGTGCTCTGATAAGTTTATACCAAAGGCTTCAGAAATTAAAAATATGCCTTGAGACTCTACTAATTAAGCTAAATAGAGAGTTCCCAATTTAAACACGAGGAGTTTTGTCATTAAATGACTGACTTCACCAAACGTAACATTCATTTCATCACTTTCTTTTAGTCTTAAAGACATTAACAACAACAACAGAAAAAAAAAAAAAGCCCTTGCTGTCAAGTCAATTCCGACTCATAGCGACCCTATAGGACAGAGAAGAACTACCCCATAGATTTCCAAGGAGTGGCCGGTGGATTCGAACTTTTGACCTTTTGGTTGGCAGCCGAGCTTTTAATCACTGTGCCACCAGGGCTCCTTATAGGCATGACCTCTCCTAATTCTCTGGTTTTTCTTCCCAGAGAATTCACTTAAGCATCGTTAAGTCATGAAAGCTACTCCTTGAAAACAAACTTCTTCACTAGCCACAAGCTATTGGAAAGCTGGTCAAATTTTAGACTTCAGTTCTATTTAAACGCAGAAAGCATTTTTATTTCTGCTTTTAGCTAAGATCAGGATGCAGAATGAACTTGGGAGATCCAAAAGCCCTTGTTAAGAACTTAGCTCAGCCTTCCTGGCAAAGGTCAGTAAAGAGCTGACAACCCAAGATGGCACCACCTAATAAATGTGTAAGAAAAAGGCAAAGTGTGTTATCCATTTATTTGGGAAGATTCTAAAGTAACATAAACTCCCCTAGGGCACACCAGCTTTTTTGGGCAAATATGATCCAAACATTAGCATTCACAGTCCAGTTTTGCTGACTGTAGTCCTACATGCTAATAAGAATCTCCAACTGCCTGAGAAGTGCCCCCACTCACGTATTTCTAGGAGTCACCAGAGAGTGCCTCACGTGCTCATTCTCATGGTGCCCACAGTGCTCGGCTCGTTGCCGCTGCTCCAGGACACACAGCAGTCCTCTGCTGGTGGCCATGTGGTCACCTGGGCAGATGGTAGTGGACTGCAGCTGCCCACAGTTGCTCCAGACACTGGGGTTCTCTTGTGGAGAAGAGGCTCCCTCCCTTCATGTTATCTCTGTAAGATGGGCCCCTAAACAGCATGCCGCTGAGTCCTAATGTGTCACAGAGTGTCATGGCATGGTTTTCAGTTTTCACTTACAGGTATCTCTCTCCTCCAAGCTGAGAGGTGATCCCAGGGGCTGGGCTGTGACTCAAGTCTCACAACGTTCCCAAGACTGCACTCAGTTTCCCTCCTTCCCTCTGATGGGTAAGCTTTGTTATAAAATCCTTTTCCCTGAAGGTGTACTTCTCACAAGATCTCCTTAACAAAAAAGAGTCAATTGACATCGAGTAGACTCAGATTCATGGAGACCCCATGTTTATCAGAGTAGAACGGTGCTCCATGGATTTACAACGGCTGATTTCTCAAGAGCAGATTGCCAGGACTTTCTTCCAAGATGCCTCTGGGTAGACTCAAATCACCAGCCTTTCAGTTAGCAGCCGAGTAGGTTAAGTGTTTGCATTACCCAGGGACTAAGATCTCCTAAAAGCCCATTGCTGTGGGATCAATTTCAACCCATAGCGGCCCAATAGGACAGGGTAGAATTACCCCATAGGGTTTCCAAGACTGTAATCTTTAGAAAAGCAGACTGTCAAATCTTTCTCCCATGGAGTGGCTGGTGGTCCAAACCATCAACCTTTCGTTTAGTAGCCGAGCGCTTAACCATTGTGCCACCAGAGCTCCTAAGATATCTTAGCCCCCTGCAAACAGATGATCCTCTGGTCACCTCACCTTCTCTGGACACAGTGAAGCCTTGATGAGGCTGTCACTACACTGACCTCCAGGAAGAAGAAGCAGAAGTAGTTACTCAAAACTTGTCTAGTAAAAACTCTTAACATTCCCTTGGAGGTGATCAGACATTACCTTCGAAGTAAAATAATCTCTCTTGGAGTGACTAAAGTGTCCCATATCATGTAAGAAAAAGAGAAAGATAAAAAGACCACACAGGGCAGGCAACCCTGGAAAGGCAAGAACAGAAAAAAGAAAAATATTAAGGAAACGTAAAGCAGTGGGTTTGCGCTAGCACAGGACTTCACAAGGCTGCACTTGGCAAGGGCCAAAAGCAGCTTTTCATTCCTCACAATGGTAAGTTGGTCACTCCCAGCTAGACCAGGACCCAGGCTCCACTCCAGAGTGCTTTGCAGGAAGGGCGTGTAAATGTGATGTGACTTGCTTGTGACTGTAATCCAGGAAAGCCGGGAGGGGAATAATGACAGGGTAAAGAAAATTCATTACACTGTTACCCCCCTCAGACTCGTAGCCTGGCTGTTTGGTTTTGCTGATCACAACAAACTATTGTGTGGTGTTCAGGGATGGCTGTAGTTTGCCAGCATTTGGACGTTTCTGCAGGTTTAATTATTCTCTGGTAATAACTTCTCCCCACATCTATGAAGAACAGATGATCAACAATACCAATCCAGGGTCCTGTGCACTGTGCGGGAGAGAGATACCACTTTTTCCAAGCACAGTTTAGGAATGCCATATCCACATTACTATGTACTCACTGTAAGGCTTTAATATCAGTAATATCAGTCTTTCCATTACAGATATTTAAATAAATGCTTTCCATGTGAAGCAGGAGTAATTATTATCAATATTTGGGTGAAACCAGAATACTGGTGACAGCTCCAACAGCTGCATTCAGCTTTGGCTAGGTAACAAAACAGAGAAAGCTCCCCAGTGAGAAACAAGGCAGGGTTTGATGAATTCCACTCAGTTCTTCGGTCACAGATTATTAAAAGATGAATTATAAAATTGGCACAATAATGGCCATGCACATTCTTTTTGGCCAGCTTCATCCCCAAGGCTCTGATAGTCACAGAAGAATCTTTAAATCAGAGGACAATTCAGGTCTAACTCAAACAGACACTGTTTGTAAAGCTGCCACACACCATTAGCACATGTACATCCTTGAGTGATTGTTCGATTACTCACCACAGACAGCCACATGCTGTTGCTAATGGGACAAAGACAACCCAGGATGACGTAGGGTCTGACTATTGCCTTGTTCTGGTCCATTAGATAGAACTCAAGGAGATTTAGGCAGGCAGGCAATGCTTCTAGAAGATATTTAACCAGAGGCTCTGGACTGGGGGAAGAGTTCTAGATCTTCCTAGCCAGACAAAAGGTTTGACAGTACATTCTCATGGGACTCTAGGTGGAATTCAGTAAAATATGCTGAATCTATTAAGATGTTGAGCATTTCCAGTACAACACACTAAATATTTATTCCCTTTCAGATTGATTTTTCCTCACATATAAGGGTTGAATTAGAATACATACATTTAGAGGATTCTCAGCATTCCACATCTCTGGCTGAGAACAACTGACACCTTTTGTGTCATGCACACACACCACATCCTCAAAGATATGGAGACAGCAGGTGTCTTCAGAGAGGACCCAGGAAGGATGTGTATACATAGTTTATCTGGGAGTTGAGCAAGCAGCCTGGTGGCTGCCTCCATTTAGCACCTTTTCAAGGGTGACCTCCCTCTAGCATACTGGGGGAAAACCAGCGTTGACTCACTTCCTTCTCTACCCATCACTTGATTCTCTCACTGATCTCAAGACTACCTTGGGCAATCCCACTGTTGTTCCTGAGAACCTCCTGAAGGCTAGGACCGTGGTTCTCCCTTGATGTGAGACTGGCCTAGGGTGAGAGATACAGTAGGAGAACCCATCGGGGCCTCTTCACTTCATTCCTCACTGGACACACAAAGCCATGGGGATGTAACAGGTGTTGCTGAAGGCTTGGTGATAGCTAAAGGATACCATAACGTAAGAATAAAAGTAACTCAGAACACTAAACAGAAGTGTTCAGTGTCCACAGAAACTTAACAAGGTAAACCCTTCCCAGGGATTCCCCTTGGGTTACATCAGTTCCAAATCTCAATTCCCTATCTTAAAGTCCATCTTTCCCTTACCCTCCTGGGAGAGAGAACCACTTCTCCAATCCTTCCCAGAGTGTATCTTCACTCCCTCCCTAGGACCAGTCAGATTTTCCAATAAGGAATTCTGTGAGCCTCCACAATCCCCAGCAATATGTTTCCAATCCCAGGATTATTCAGTCAAAAGTGAACGTGCTTCTATTGAAGAAGAAGAATAAATTAGGAGGACTCACAATACCTGACCTCAGAACCTACTACACAGCTGCGGTAGTCAAAACAGCCTGGTACTGGTACGACGACAGATACATTGACCAACGGAAGAGAATTGAGAACCCAGGTGTAAATCCATCCACCTACGTCACTTGATCTTCAACAAGTGTCCAAAGTCCATCAGATGTGGAACAGTCTTTTCAACAAATGGTGCTGCAAAAAAATGAAACAGGATCCATACCTCACACCATATACAAAAACAAATTCAATATGGATCAAAGACCTATATATAAAGCCAAAAACTATAAAGTTCATAGAAGAAAAAATCGGATCAACGTTAGAGGCCCTAACACACAGCATTAGCAGGATACAAACCAGAACCAACAACACACAACCTTCAGAAGATAATCTAGATAACTGGGATCTTCTAAAAATTAAACACTTATGCTTATCAAAAGACATCACCAAAAGAGTAAAAACAGAACCTACAGACTGGGAAAAAAATTTTGGACTTTACAAGTTAGACAAAGGTCTAATCTCTAAAATCTACAAGAAAATCCAACACCTCTACAACAAAAAGACAAATAATACAATTAACAAATGGGCAAAGGAAATGAACAGACACTTCACCAAAGAAGACATTCAAGCGGCCAACAGACACATGAGGAAATGCTCGTGATCACTACCCATTAGAGAAATGCAAATCAAAACCACAATGAGATACCATCTCACCCCGGCATTACTGGCACAAAGCAAAAAATCTGGAAATAACAAATGCTGGAGAGGCTGCAGGGAAATTGGAACTCTTATGCACTGCTGGTGGGAATGCAAAATGATAAAACCATTTTGGAAAACAATATGGCGCTTCCTTAGAGAGCTAGAAATAGAAATGCCATACGATCCAGCAATCCCACTCCTAGGAATATATCCTAGAGAAATAAGAGCCATCACAAGAATAGACATATGCACACTCATGCTCACTGCAGCATTGTTCACAATAGGAAAAAGATGGAAACAACCTAGATGCCCATCAACCAATGAATGGATAAACAAACTATGGTACATACACACAATGGACACTATGCAATGATAAAGAACAATGATGAATCTGCAAAGCATCTCACAACATGGATGAATCTGGAGGACATTATGCTGAGTAAAATAAGTCAATCACAAAAGGACAAATATTGTATGAGACCACTACTGTAAAAACTCATGAAAAGGTTTACACGCAAAAAGAAACAATCTTCGCTGGTTACGAGGGACGGGAGGGGTGGGGGGAATACTAAATAGACAATAGATAAGTGGTAACTTTGGTGAAGGGTAAGACAGTACACAATACTGGAGAATCCAGTACAACTTGTACAAGGAAATGTCATGGATGCTTCATAGACACATCCAAACTCCCTGAGGGACCAAATTATTGGGCAGAGGGCTGTGGGGACCGCGGTCTCAGGGAACATCTAGCTCACTTGGCATAACACAGTTTATAAAGAAAATGTTCTACATTCTACCTTGGTGAGTAGCGTCTGTGGTCTTAAAAGCCTGTGAGCAGCCATCTAAGATGCTCCACTGGTCTCACACCTTCGGGAGCAAGGGAGAATGAAGAAAACAAGATACAAGGAAAAGATTAGTCCAAAGAACTAATGGACCACAACTACCATGGCCTCCACCAGACTGAGTCCAGTACAACTAGATGGTGCCCGGCTACCCCCACTGACTGTTCTGACAGGGATCACAACAGAGGGTCCCAGACAGAGCCGGAGAAAAATGTACAACAAAATTCTAACTCACGAGAAAAGACCAGACTTACTGGCCTGACAGAGACTGGAGAAACCCCAAGAGTATGGTCTCCGGACACCCTTTTAGCTCAGTAATGAAGTCACTCCCAAAGTTCACCATTCAGCCAAAGATCAGACAGGCCCATAAAACAAAATGAGACTAAAGGGGCACAACAGTCCAGGGAGAAGGACTAGAAGGCAGGAGGGGACAGGAAAGCTGGTAATAGGGAACCCAAAGTTGGGAAGGGAGAGTACTGACATGTCATGGGGTTG
The DNA here is from genome assembly GCF_000243295.1 of Trichechus manatus latirostris. Classification (NCBI taxonomy): domain Eukaryota; kingdom Metazoa; phylum Chordata; class Mammalia; order Sirenia; family Trichechidae; genus Trichechus; species Trichechus manatus. The sequence continues at coordinate 10,843,433 of NW_004443946.1, read as the reverse complement.
TTAACCAATGTTATAAAACAATATGTGTACTAACTGTTTAGTGAGAAACTATTTGTTCTGTAACCCTTCATCTAAAGTACAAAAAAAAAAAAAATGAAAAAAAAAAAAAAGAACATGCTTTGGTCAATAATCTACATTGGGCTTTAGTATATCAAATATAGCCCCCATGGAGGTCTCTCCACTGTGTGATCTGAAGGTAACATGCCCCTAGATTCTTCCTTTAGTCTTTTAGGATGCTATAGAAACTTCTGGACAGAGCATGCATAAATGGCACAGACATACAAATCTTAAAAACAAAAAATAATTTTCTGAAACAGTACTATCCAAATCCATGTAAACACAAGCCTCTCTGAAGGCACCTGCTGTCTCCACATCCTTGAGGATGTGCTGTGTGAGGGAGAGGCGAAGGGCATCAGCTGTCCTCAGCCAGAGATGTGGAATGTTGAGAACCCTCTAAGTGTATGTATTCTAACTTCAACACTTGTGTTTGAGGAAAAATCAATCCAAAAAGGAATAAATACTTAGTATGTTGTGCTGGAAATGCTCAACATCCTAAAAACATTTTCTTCAAACAAACAAAACAGCCTACCAAGATTTTTCATACCCACAACGGAAAGAGTATTTTATGTTTTTGTGCATAGTGATTTTAGTTTGCCTTTTCTTTGTCTTCCTATTCCTGACCACACCCAGGAGCCTAACTAGGTATTGGCAATGGGGTACATCATAGGGTCTTTCCTAACAGCAGAGTCACCTTCCCCTGAGTCACACCCTAAGACAGTCCTTCCCAACCTTGATCACATCATGGCACATGATAAACTCATACAGCACAATAGGTAGACGGTTTGGATAGCTTAGGGCAAGGGCCTGTCCCAGGCTCCACCTGGCCTCACAGAATGTAGAGAGGAAGCAATATCTTGGCACACCCATAACTCCTATGGGGTATCCCAGGGAGCTACAGCACAACCCTGGGAAGCTGCCCACAGCTAGACAAAGACCAATCAAAGCTCGGTGTGTGTGTGTCCCTCGAGCCAGATCAAATTTTTAGGCAAAACCTCCTCTTCCAACACTATTGGCAAGTAGAAGGAGAAAAATGTAAAGATAGATTCTCCACTGTCGGCAGTAAATCCCCAAAGGCTGGGCTGAGAAGTTGGGCTATGGTTTATTAGACACATCTGTAATAACTGGCCTTCAAAATTCAAAGAGACTTTCTCTCTGACCTCACTGTAACGAGTCCCAAGTTAAGAAGCTGTGATCTAAAAAGTAGACCAGAGAGGTTGAGTACTCTTCATATAGAGTAAAAAACTTATTAAAAGCTAAGCAAAAACATAAAAAACTTTTTTTTTTTTTTTTTTACCTAAAAGGACATGGACAGAGTTCTAGTCACAACCTCCTTAGTAAATGTGAAAAATCTTATTACATGAGAGTACTTGTACCCAAATCCTGGCTAGTTGACTGTCACTGAAGAATAAGGACAGTACCCTTCTTATTCTCTACTGTGTCACAGTTCTTAGCAGAATGTTTGGCATATAGTAAATGCTCAATAAATATTTATTGAAAGAATATGCTTCACAGATTGAGGGAGTGGATAATTTTTACTATAGTCATCTAAAATTTAGTAAAATGAAATTCATCCCACTTGTCAATTACAGCTTGAGGAGATTATGTAGCAGGAGGCAGTTTCTTGAAATAAGATTCCAGGCAGAAATCCATCTGTCAACTAATGATACAGACATTAAGAAATGAGAAGTCTCTAACAAAATTGCTAAGTCTAACCTCCTGGCTGTGCAGAGAAGCGGCTGAGTGTCATTATCAGCTTACACTGCAGGATGAGGGTCCTTCAACTCCTGTTCTCCACCTTCAAAATCTGTTGAGAAAGCAGATACCCCACCATGAAGCAAACAGACCCTCACACTGTTTACACTGTATGACACCCTGCTAGGCAAATTTTTCTTCCAGCATTCAGAATGATTCTAAACATATTCACTATTTTCTGGATGCAAGACAATAGTTGACACAATGCAAATAGTTACATTAGAATAAACCCAAGCACAATTAAAAACTCAATCATTGGAATATCCATTCTTTTTCATTCATAATTAGACCGGAATTGAGCTGAAGTTTATATCCTTAACATCTACGGAAAAAAGATGCTTGTTTAAAAAATATATAGCATAAATAAGCAGATGTATTATTTTACTTAGATTATAGGAGGCCACATTAATCTTGTGAGAACTAAATTTTAAGTACTTTTAAAGTGGTTATTTGCACATAAAAGGGCTTAGGCTTTTGAAAAACGAGTCATATTTATTAAAAACACGCCTAACTGGATTTCCCCATCAATGCTTTGTTGTATTCTGTCTCCTTTAATGATGCCCTACAATGCGCTGACACTATATTGTTTTTGAAATAGTCTATAATATTTTACCGTTATAGTAGTTTAGCTTAGTCTAAATGACTGAGGTGTTATTTAAGGAAATACTGAGGCAAATGAGCTTATGAAAAAAAATAAAATGCTTTTCCATCCAAAACAGACAACCCTTTCACGAGTACCGATTTTTGTCCTTTCTTCTTGAACTTGACCAACACTTCACTGTGGAAATAGTTGACTGAGTGACACAATGGCGAGAAGGCAGAATGAAGAAAATGTTTTTTTCTCATCATCTATCTTCTGATGTTTGCCTAGTTTACAAACTGTTCACTTTGTGGAATTTGGATCCCGAACAAAATCACAGAAAAGAAAATGTAAGCCAGACCATGTTTCTGTCAGTAGAGACAGATGGGTTTTTATTTTGGTCTTATATCTCTCAGAAAAGATTTTCTGTAATATTATTTAACAATTATTTTACATATACTTAATAAGCACCTTCCTTGCATAAACTCATGCCTCAACTATCAAAAAATGCTTTCCTTTTTTGTGACTTAAGTTAAAGGACACTTGATTAGCCACCTCTAGAATTACTCATTTTTAAATTTATGCTTTCAACAAACATTTCTTGTGTCACCTGCTATATGCCAAGCACTGGCCCAGAAAGAAAATAAGGCAGCTGAAAGGTTGAAGGTTCAAGTCCAACCAGAGGTACCTCAGAAGAAAGGACTGGCAATGTACTTCCTTAAGATCAGCCACTAAAAACTCTATGAAACACAGTTCTACTTCGACACACACAGGGTCGCCATGAATTGGAATCGACTCAGTGCCAATTGGTTGGTTGGTAGTATAAGAAACTCATAGCCTAGTGAAGGAAACAGGCCTGTAGCAAAGTTAATGTCACTTTATCAGGGATATACTATAAAAACCAAACCAAATCCGTTGCCGTCAAGTCGATTTTGACTCATAGCGACCCTGTAGGACAGAGTAGAACTGCCCCCAAGGAGTGGCTGGTAAGATTCCAACTGCCGACCTTTCCGTTAGCAGCTGAGCTCTTAACCACTGCACCAGCAGGGCTCTGGATATACTAGAGGCAGGTACAAAGGCAGGCCAGTCAACTCTATCTGGTGCTAAAGAGGCCACCTGGAGAAAACAACAGCTCATCTGGGTCTCTGAGGAACGAAGAGATGTTCCCCAAAAAGATTGGGAGGGAGAAGCATTCCATACAGCAGGAAGATCAGGCAGAGGCACGGTGAGGGAAAAACAGCGGGAGAATGATGAGTAGGTCATTATCATTAGAAAGCAATAGCATGTAGGATGGGAGATGCTGGAAAGGCAAATTAAAAACAAATCATGAAGGATCTTTTATGCCCAGGATAATTCTGATCATTGCCATTCAAGCCAGTGGTTTTTTAATCTATTTTTAAGTCACAGAAAACTCCAATAATCTCATAAAAACAATAGCCCCTCTCCCTAGAAAATACACAACATTTCACATACAATCTTCCCCCAGCATACTCTCATGCCTCCAGTCACTCTACTACGCAAATACACCATCCTTTATTTCATGCACATTACATGTCCAGACTTTTGAATCCAAAGATCAAGATCTGCATTCAGATTTTGAAACAAAAAAAAAATTGAATATGAGCTGAAGTCACAAGAGATTGGCTTCATGACTCATACTCTGTCTTTTCTTCCTTTCTCTTGTCCTGAACTCTCAAGTCAATTCCCTATTCCCTCCTGCAGCTATGCCATGGGAAGCCTTCAAATTTTAAAAGTTCCTTCTCTGAAACCTGTCCTTCCTCCTTTATTTTCAACTTTAGTTATAACAACCACCATCACCAATATCTGTGGAGCTTTACAGTTTACACGTATATCACACTCATTCAGCACCACCTAAACTACAACTCTGAAGTTATTTAGAGTCCCCTCCCCTTTTACATCCATCTGTGATCAGCTTCTTCCTGTAAAGATGTACATGCTAAATGAGCTATAACTTTAACCTTTTTCCTCTGATCCTATTATTCTATTTTAAATAATTTCCAACACCCTCTTCTTGATCTTCTACAGGGTCTCAAGAATCTTTTTAATAAGGGTATGTAAGATTAAGACGTGATCAGAGCTAAAGGTAATGAGTAGATTAATTAACAGTTTCCACAGTTAGAAGTCTTACTCATCCATCCCATATCACACTATCATTCCTAACTCCAGAGTTTGGTTGCTAATTTAAATATAACTTATGGCCCATGAAATTTTTCCAGTCATTTCAACTCATGATAAAAAATATTAAAGAGATAAGGTCCCATGAAAGAACAACAAATCCTGGGGGGCCTATGTGCAAGTCAGGGGGCATTGGTGGTTCAGCGGTAGAGTTCTCGCCTTCCATGCAGTAGACCCAGGTTCAATTCCCAGCCAATGCACTTCATGGCCAGCCACCATTTGTCTGTCAGTGGAAGCTTTGCATGTTGCTATGATGCTGAACAAGGTCAGCAGAGCTTCCAGACTAAGATGAAGTAGGAAGAAAGGCCTGGCAATCTACTTCTGAAATCAGCCATTGAAAATCCTATGGATCACAATGGTACAATCCACAACCAATCATGGGGATGGCATAGGACTGGGTAGTGTTTCACTCTGTTGTGCATGGGGTCACCATGAGTCAAGGGCCGACTTGATGGCAGCTAACATCAATGTACAAGTCAAGAAATAGACATTCTCCATGGTCGCTTATGCTGCTTCAAAAGTCTTAAGGAGATCTCAAGAAAACATGCCCTTCAGATGGTAAGGCAAACTCATGCCTGGAATAAGTGTGGCTTATCACTGCCCCTTTAGGGTAAAAGTGTCTGGTGTAGTCAATTTGCCACCCAGAGGCTGGTTGGTCTCTTCAAATGACAGTCTTTGTTTCTGGTAGATTGGACATTTGCTGAAGCAGTAGCTAGATTTGTCTTGGTAGATGGGAGTCCACTGTAAGCTCAGTAAGCTGTTGAGCCTATGCGCAGCTCCATCTCTACTACTTGACTATTCTATTCACAAGCCTACTGCAAGTTCTTCCCAACAAAAGGATTTTCCCTCACCACTGACTTTCAAGGCCACTCCTAAGTGGACTATAGTGCAACTACAATCTATTTCATGTTTGTACCCTCTTTATGTGTCAACGCATTTGTGAACCAAGCTCAGGATTTTTCCTCCTCCGTTTGCTGGTCATAAGGGATTCCTTCCTATGGACTTTAGGTGTAAGCTGAGGGAGAAACACTTATGACACCATGCAGGACTCTGAAGCAGGGATAGTAATTCAGAGTTATCCCATGTTGAAGTGAGGGGTTCAGGCCTTTGTACCCCTGTGTAGGCCAGTTTCTGGATAGGAACTCCCCTGGGAAGGAGGTATGGTTTTGGATGAGGTGACTCCAGCCAAATGAATTCCAAAAAATGCTGACAATTAAGGACTGTCTGCCAGCAGCACTCCCAGAAGGAGGCCTGAAGGAGGATCTAGGTAGCATATCATAGAATTCATTACACAGCCTGAGTTCAAATCCAGGATCTACCAGTTTTTGGATCTGTGATCCTGTGTGTTAGTCCAGGTCCACCAAGAAGGAGAGGTCAAGACAGGATTAGACGTACACGAGATTTATTGGGAGAAATGTAGGAGAAGAAAAATGGAGGGAACTAGAGATTGGGGGTGTTGTCAAACCTCGATGCAGGACTGACTCCTGTGAAGAAAAGAGGGAGAGGGAGAGAAGGGAGGGAAGGAGGGAGGGAGGGAGGAAGGAAAGAAGGAAGGAAGGAAAGGAGAGGATTGCAAACTACAGTGCAATTCTAAGAAAGTTTAGGCAAGGCCCATGGGGAGACTTCAAAGCAAATTTACCATCAGAGGAGTCCCACACCTCCAAGTTACAAGCCTGCCTTAGGATCTCTGCCACACTAGCCACTGGCTGGGAACAGCCATGGAAAGCAGACTCAGCACAAACATGGTGATGGATTTCAGAGTGTAGCTGTTGGGGCTGTCCATCAATTTCACTTCTTGTAGTAGGAGATCTGAGATGCACATTGTCATAGCTGCCACACCTTTAGAAAGTTTCTTAAACTTTTTAAACCTCTATTTTCTTTCCTTGAAACAGTTTTATTGAGATATCATTCACATGCCATTCAATCTTTTTTTTAGTATATTCTCAGGGTTGTGCAACCAGCACCACAATCTAATTTTAGAACATTTTGGTCCTCCCTAAAAGAAACCCCATACCCATTAGCAATCACTCCCCATTTCCCCCCACTTCCCAACTCTAGGAAACCACTAGTCTACTTTTCTGTCTCTAAAATTTGCTTATTTTGAACATTTCACATAAATGGAATCATACGATATGTGGTCTTTTGTAACTGGCTTTTTTCACTTTGGTGTTCTTATTCATAAAAATATAGATAATAAAATTGACTTTGCAGTGTTGTTGTGAGGATTAAATGAACTAATGTGTATTACTTCCTGGCTGTGGAAACTTAGCAGTGTTTCTCAAGCAAGAGCAGTTCCCCACACCAACCCCCATAGGACATTTGGCAATGTCTGAAGATACTTTTGGTTGTCACAACTGTCTAGTGAGCAAAGGTCAGGGATGATGCTAAACATCCTACAATGCACAGGACCACTGTGATGATTAATGTTATGTGTCAGCTCAACTAGGCTAAGATCCTTAGACACTATGTAATCACCTTCCATTTTGTGATCTGATGTGAGCAGCCAGTCAGTTGAAAGGGGAGTTTTCTTGGGAGTGTGTCCTGCCTCTAGTATATAAATGGATGTTCTGGCAAAGCTCACTCTGTTTCTCGACGCTGCATGTTTTCATTGCCTGATTTCTGGTTCTTGGGACATAAGGCTGCAGAAGTCTCTGGCCTGCCACTTGACCTGCACACTTTGGGTTCCTCAGCCCCTGCATCCACGTGAGCCAGCAGAGGTCTTCAGCCTGTCATCTGACCCATGAATTTGGGACTTGCCAGCCCCCACAATTGTGTGAGCCATTTCCTTGAAGTCAATCTCCCTAAATACATATTTGTATATACTTCACTGGTTTTGCTCCACTGGAGAACCCAGACCAAGATAACAACCCTCCATAACAAAAAAATATCTGGTCCAAAATGTCCTTATTGCTTAGATTGAGAAACCACAGGCTACAGCAATACACTTATCCTCTCAGTTTCCATGACTATAAAATGGGGTGGCTTGTTTACTGTCGGGGCTGTAAGTGAAAAAAAGCCCCTGCTCTCATGGAGGTTACATTCTAGCGGAGATAACAATATCACCTACTTCATAGGCTTGTAAAGCTTAAATGAGTTAATAAATGTAAAACACTTAGACCAGGCCTTGGCATATAGTAAGGGCTCAATAAAATTTATTTCCTTTAAAGCAATTATGCCAGTGCCCATCACATAGCATATGCTCATTAAATAGCAATTGAAATTATATTAATATAAAACAAAAAAACAAACCAATTGCCGTCGAGTTAATTCCAACTCATAGTGACCCTATAGGACAGAGTAGAACTGCCCCATAGGGTTTCCAAGGGGAGCACCTGGTGGATTCCAACTGCTGACCTTTTGGTTAGCAGCTGAGCTCTTAACCACTATGCCACCAGGGTTTCCACTATTAATATAGATGAGTAACTATTTCTTAGCCAGAAGTTTGCCCCCTGAGTACCTTGTGTCTCCCGTGCCTGCCACTTGTTCTCAACTTTCCATGGGGGCCTCGAGGTGCTCCGTGAATTCCATCAGCTCACAGAGATGGTGAGTCCCATTTTGAAGAAAGTAGTGGGTAGGTCTATATTTCTGCCATAGATCTATTTTTTTGTTTTTCTTTCTTTTTTTTTTTTCCTGAGTAGGAAATGGTTTCCTAATGGTCTCAGAGGAATAAACAAAGGAGTATAAATGCTACACAAGCGGGAAAAATGACTTAGTGAAGGGCAGCCTAATATCATCTCAGACCTGAAAAGAGAGCTCATTACCCATCTGATGAAAAAGAGCAGTAACGAAGACAAAATTATTTGGCTCCTTTGCTCAGATTTCCACCAATAAGTACAAATGCCAGGCATCATTTTGTACCAGGTATTAGTCAGTTGATCCTTGTTTACACATTCTTGCTGGGGATTTGTTTCGCTTTGCAGGCATAGCCATCACTGGCTCATGACCAAGAGAGCCCTGAACATTTCATTCAGTGAACCCTTTTCAATGAGTCAAGGGCAAGAAGGCTGACTAGAGAGGCAAATCCTGCCACCCAAAGAATAGCAGTTTTGACTACATGCATTTAAAAAAAAATTCTTTTTCACCCAGATGACTGTCTCCAAGATCGCTTGCTGGAGAGTTTTGGGAGGATGAGCTGCTACTGAGAGCAGAATAGTCAAACAAAAGCAGCCTGAATGTGCTCCTTGCATTCCTGTCAGTCCCAGTGTGGGACTGATAAACAAGAAGGCCGCCTTAAAGAATGGAAAATGCAAAACACAGTTTTCTCTAATAGACTGGAGCTAATTAAGTCAGCATCAATGTTTTGGGTAATTCTGAAATCACAGAGGATTTTCTGCTGTGTGTATTTCTCATGCAATGGTTTCTAGAAATGAAAAGTGGATCTCCTCCTGTATTTGCCCAAGAGAAAAGAGCAACTGTTGAGAAGATTTGTGTGTTTAATAAGGTTCTGATTAGCATTGCAGTCCTTTCCAACTATAATCCTGAGTTGGGTCCAGAACGTGGAAGATTTGCACTCATTGAAAGGAATGAAAATTAACAATGGACACAATGGAACATAGGAAGAGAAGTTCCAGAGATGTTTAGGGACAGGGTCTATTTCATCATGACTAAAGAGTTGTGATTTTAATACTCCCTTACAGGGTGTTAAAAAATAGACCCTCTGGCAGATTTTCAACAAGACTTGCAATAGAATCTTAATTTTTTTTTTCTTTTAAGATCCAAGAATAAAATTGTGTTCCAATGCAAAAGCCTGTCTCTATTTTCTTAACTTTTTAATTTTCATCATATTTGAAATAAGAGCATTCCTCCTCATTACATTTGTAATACATCTTTAATTTATAAATGCCAGACATTTGTAATCTTTGTTATTTGAAAAAGTATATACCAGAAATGAGTCCTTACTTTTTCTTAAACAGCACAGTTTCTGCAACTAACTCCTCCCTTCCTTAGTGGCATATAAGTTAACACAGCTCAGGGTCATTCTCCCTGACCATGTCTCCTCAAGGAATATTTGGCAAGAGCTATTTATATAATTTAAAATGCTTTAGAGTATTTTCTGAAATTGCAAATTTATGTGATAAACGTCTTCTACCCTAGACCTAGCAGAGTAATTTTTAAAGATATGAACTTGTGAGTAGAGTTTAAATGAATCCTTACCTAGAAAAATTTTTGAAGACCTGTTTCTCTTATAAAAGATAGAGATAACAGACACCCTTTCAACTTTGGCATCAAAAGTCCAGTTTCCCAACGTTTGCAAAGAGCACAATCAGGGATATTTTAAAAGTCGGGCTCCGATATAAGTTCCTACACATTGTTTTCTTGCAACTTATGAAAAACAATACATAGAACTTTTGCTATTCTACCTTTCTTTTCATGAGAAGTATCAGAAGAACAGCACACTAAACCAAAAACTTGGTGATTAGTAACCTAGTTGGTGGACTCAAGACTGGATGTTTTAGCAAGTTTTGATCTCTTTTCCTGCTTAATGCCACGTAGAACTAAGCCTTTTTTTGGAGAACACAGAAAAATAGTTGTAATATGAATGGTCAGGAAAATTCCATCTTAGTTTTCTTACTGGTGGTTTATTTTAGTTATGTTCATTAAGAAAAATGAACAGATACAACAAAGTTGTATCCTATGGGTAGCACAAAAGTGGAAGAAAACATACAGTGGGACAAGGAAATATCACCTCAGCCTCCTCTGTTCTCTTGTTATGTTCCACATACCTCTGTTACAGCACACGTCATATATTTGTCTACATTACATTCCCACTAGGCTCTAAGCTCAGGGTGGACAGAGAGCAAGTCTCAGTGATCTCTGTTTTCTTAGGACCAAGCTCTTAGTAGGTATTCAAATATTTATTGAGGGAATGAGAATCAAGTAGTTGACTTCCTTTGTTACTGAAACCAAAACCAAAACAAAAAAAAACCAAACCCTTTGCTGTCGAGTCGATTCTGACTCATAGCGACCCTACAGGACAGAGAAGAACTGCCCCATACAGTTTTCAAGGAGCGCCTAGTGGATTTGAACTGCCAACCTTTTGGTTAGCAGCCATAGCTCTTAACCACTATGCCACCAGGGTTTCCACTTAAGCCAAGCAAGGGCTAAAATTAAAGCGTAAAAATGGGTAAGTAGGCCAAATACATGCTTCTTGTCTAGTGACAATGTGAATAAAAACAATCTCAGGAAAATATCTAGACCTACCCTTCATGACCATGATTCCTCAAATGATCCTGATTTGAATGACGTACTCAATTCTCTCAGGGATGGAACCTTCTAGATGCATAGAAGAGAAGTTAATTTATTACATACAATCAATGCCTTGGGGTATTAGCTCTCTCAGAGAACTCTGGTTAGGAAGGGCTGATACTGACTGTTGGTTCACAAATTTAAACTATGAATATAAAAAGGAGAGAAGACTTAAATCAGTTTTTTGTCTGACCCCAGGAAGAAGGATGTCACGTTCTGATTAGGTCAATCTGTTAATGGACTGGTTAAATAGCCCATGATGAGGTTAGTGTCTAAAGCCCAGGTATCCTAGAAAGCAAAGTCTGAGGCAAGGATTTAAGATGGTAACACTTTATTTGGGAGATGTGAGCCCAGGGCAGTAAGAAAAGAAGAAAAGAAAATGAGTCAAGGACAAATGCTTTGCAATATGATGCACTGTGCTACCATACCCTCCCCCTACCAGCTACCACTTCACATGACCTGGGAAGAGATCCAGTAGGTCCCTCAGCAGGCATGTTCACTTAGCATGGGGGACTGATCTGAAAGGGCTGTGAGGAAGACTTGCACCTCAGTCTATGGAAGGTGGAATGGAGGGAAGTTTATCCACACATCTCCCATTTATCACTGATCAAGTTTCATCCCACAGAGAGGTAACTCCCTTCACTTCCTGGTTGCATTATCCAGCCCCTCTAGAATCCCTCAAGACTCCAGTCTCATACCTACAGAGCAGTGCTTCTAGTAAGTTCAAAAGTGAAGATGCAACCAGGTGAGGGTGGGCCACCAACCAAGAGAGAAAGAAGGTGATAGTAGGAGCAATCTATGAAGGTACACAAGGTTTGTGCCCCGATGCAGCTTGATTAAACCTAATTCAGGGTGAAGAGCTTAGAAGTGTTCCAGTCCCTGAATCTACTTTTCCACTGGAGACCAAGGGTTTCTAAGGCATATATGAAAGGGGATTCCATGATAATAAAAAAGATCCTCCCAAGACTCCCTGCCTTGGCTTTGCATCTTCTGGGGAAATGGCCCTGGTCCAAGATACACACTCTCCTTTTACATTATCTTGGAGAACCCTGGGCACTAGTCCAAGCTACTATTCTACCATGTCTCCCAAAAGCCAAATTGCTGTTTCTGGGTATAGAATGAGGAGAGTACTTGCAATGGATTGTTTAGCTTGGTTTGTTTTCAACACATCTTAACCAGCATACTATTTGTACAACTATTAAAGCAATTTCTGTTAAGATCAGACCTCACCATACTTTCACTTGTATTTAGTCTCTTGGCTAACTCATTAGTATTTCAAGTAGCCCCTTTCTTAACTCCAAATGAACCGAGCCAAGAGAGAGTATGACTTGTCTCTTAAAATGAGTAGGTGACCACAGCTCTTAAATTATCTCCTGGAATCTGTTCTTCTACAATACAATTGAACACCTAAGAACTGCAGTATGCACAAATGTCTAGGGGCATGCACTTTTCTAACAGTATGAACTACATTCATCACATCTTTTCAGGCTCTGGTCCACTTTGGCAATCATTATATGTATCATTCATCACCTACTTCATGTAACAAATCCACCTGCAAATCCTGCCACTCATTTGAAAGTTTAAATGTTGAGACCCATCTGCCCGAGTCAAATCTTCCAACCAGATCTTACTTATGCACAGTGAGATGTTGGTAAAGACCACTGAAGCGTGCAGAATTTTGCCAAGAGTTACAAGTGTTTGGGATTTACCAGTCAGTCTCATTAATCTCCTGTTATAATGTTAACAATCCCTAGAGCAATTACCCACCTCGGAAAATTTAGATTAAGAAAATACTTAAGTGTAGCAAATCCATTAGGCAAGAAAAGTCCAAGAACATTTAGTGTTTTCTACATAAAGCTAAATAAAGTGGAGCAGTGCCACAAATGAAAGCCTTGAGGAAGAGAAAGACTATTAAACCTCTTGAGTAAGAGTAACTTCATCCTGGAGTTCTTCCTCAGTGGAGCCATTTTTTTTGGCATCAGCCTCTGCTTTTGGTCCATTAGCCTTCAACCGTTTGAAGGGCTCATGACATCATCCGTGCATGTTTGCAGGACTGAACGTTTCTTTTTGTAGAACACTCAGCCATGTCAAGTCATTTATCAAAAGCAGCTGTCTTCCTTCTACATCCCGATTTAGTCTGAACTGTGCATATGAGCTAAGGAGACTGACTGTGCATATGAGCTAAGGAGACTGACTTACTAAATTTCTGCTGAAACCTCTGCTGGGATGAATGACTGATAGCCAGTGCTTTCCTCCTTGACCCATTTCTCCAGTAGCCCCTCCTTCTACAACAGTAACTCTTTCTATTTGGCTCTATTGTACTCAAGAGTTTGTATTCACCTTAATAAGACAAAGAATATTGTGGTGAGACAAACGCTAAATATGGCCTTTAGTGCCAATCCTAGCCAGATGACCAACTACAACTGCTGTCTTAGGCAACACCATAGATACCGTTTTACAGACTGTAGTAGAACTAGTAGGACTGAAATCCAGCTGGGATAAAATAGTACAGCCATACTGGTTGTCTAAATATTGAGATACTTTTATTTTGCTCGGTAAGTAGCTGCTGCTCTGAGCCTCTCATCCCCACTTCCACCCCTACTCCAACTACCCTGGCTCCCCTCCCTGGATCTTTGAGATCTTTTCACCATCTAGCAACTAAAGGGGTAAACCTAGCCTAGAACTCTGCTCCAGCATTAAAGCCGGTATCCACTCTGATTCATCTTGATCCATCTGTGCCTGAACTACACCAGTAGTTAAATCATTTAAACAGCACCCCTGAGAACATGCACTTAAAAGCAATGGCCATAAAACTGTGGAGCCCTGAAGAATATTAAGAACAACTGAAATGACCATTCTAGAAAATAACCACTCCCTCTAAACATCTGTTGTTAGTTTCTCTTGTCACTTAGCTGACCACCACGGACTCTTCCCTCTGCTGTCATTTCGGCCTAGTCCCTAGTCTCGTGGTGCCTATTGTAATTTCAATTAGTTTCCCAAGGTAGCATGTGTGTTAGCCGTTCTTTGATTATACTTAAATAATAACAAAGCCCTCTCTGAACTGATGTATTAACTTAAAAACCTGCCAATTAAGAAAAGTTCCAAGACTTCTGGTATGAAGATTGAATGTGGGCAAAAGAGAGTAGAGAAAAACTTAAAAGAGAAAGAATTTGAGCCTGAAAAAAAATAAAAATAATGTAAAAGAAAATCTGAAAATTCTTAAGAAAACAGGCTTCAGAGAGAAGAAATGGAGAAAGCCAAGTCTGGCTGGTCTTCTCAGTAATACAGAAGCAGCAAACTTCTCGGGATTCCAATTCGTCCCCAGGAAGGTGGATGATGGCTCATGTGGTCCAGCATGTGGGCGTTGTTTTGCTGAGAGTCTTAACTTCTGACAGACGGGAAAATCAGAGTTATTGTCACCAAGGCTGTTCAACAGCAATATTTTAATAGAGTACATTTTGGAATAAGATAAAAATCGTCTGTGAATCTACAGGCCGTGGTGCCTCACAGACAAAGTAGGCATGGCATGTGGAGAAAAGCTTGCTGAAATATAGAGGCTCTTGGGAGCTCTACAGCTCTAGGGGGATGAAATCAAAGAAATAACCATAGCCTTGTATAGTCATGAGGGGCCACTAACACATTGTCACTGAGTCAATTCCGACTCATAGCGACCCTGTAGGACAGAGTAGAACTGCCCCATAGGGTTTCCAAGGCTGTCATCTCAATAGAAGCAGAGCGCCATACCTTTCTCCCTCATAGTGGCTGGTAGGTTAGAACAACAACCTTTCAGTTAGCAGCTGAGCACTTAACCACTGTGCTACCAGGGCTCCTGTGAGGGGCCACTAGGTACCTCAAACCACTGACTGAGTACTCACCACGGTAGAATCCTTAGAGAAAGATCAGAAAACTCTTTCCTGGTTGAGATAATCTTGTTAGGAAAACCTACTACACACCCAATTAGTAATATAGTTGCAAAGTGGTATACACAATGGCCAAATACCTAGTACATAAAGGTTAGTTTTGCTTTCAAGACATCAAAAAATCTAACTTGATGTACTTTATCACGGTCCTTTGGGATATGTGATGGCCCTCGGTCCTTGAATTAGTTTCCAAGGCAGCCATAACAAAGTACCACAAATTGGGCAGCTTATTAGAAGAAAAACATATTGTTTCGCAGTTCTGGAGGCTAGGAGTCTGAATTCAGGATGTCATCAGGGCCATGCTCTCTCCAAAGTCCCCAGAAGAAGATCCTTTCTTGTCTCTCCCGACTTCTCATAGGCCCAGGTGTTCTCTGGCTTGCAACTGTAGCATAACTTTGTAGTCCCTCCTTTGTAAGGACACCATTCCTATTGCATTAGGTCCCACCCTGCTCCTAACCAAGATATTGTATGCTATAATTCTAGAAATGTTAATATCCTAAGACGTTCTGTAATCTCATTCAGTTACCACCAAATATAAGTAATCTTTTAATCTAAGTTCTTAAAATAACACTCTGTTCTGTTAGCAGCTAAACTCCACATTCACCTTGGTTTTCATTCTCTAAACCCTCCCCAGATCTATACTAACAAATATAGTCTTTACTTTCTTGTATTGCTTTTCCTTCTCAGAAGGATGATACTTGATGACTTGCCTGCCACAGTCAACTGAGATGCCAGTCAAGTAGGAGTGGCTGAGAATTTTTTTTTACATTTATTAAGCAGCTGAGTAGCCCATGATTTGTCCAAAGCCAGTTCATTGCTGCCTAAATCCTGAGAAGGCCTGTTCTCATCAGCTAGAACCGAAGCCCTGGGCTTACAAGGGAAATAATATTCATTTCAGAGCTCATATCACCGGGAATCTAAAGGAAGGCTCAGATGAAGCCAAACCTATAGAGGAATTTGAATCTTGGAGGAGAATGAGAAACTATGAAACTGTGGATTCTCCTTACAGAGCCTGGACTGAGATGAATAATCCACACCCCCAAACTGAAAGTAATCAGATAAAACTGAGTTTACCTCAATTAAAGAAATCAAAAAAAACACTTAGTTCTGTATCCTCGTTCCTTGCAGGAATTAACAAGGGCCCTTATAACTGAGGACCAGTTCCTTTTCAATGAGCAGAGGATCATATCTTCAGTCTTGCTGTATTACTTTTTCTCCAGAGGAGACTTAATCACAAAGGCAATGTATCTCCAGGTTGTAGCATGACATATGAGAGATATCTATGCCATCAGCTGTCATGAGGTCATAAGAATGTTTTACAAATCCTTGCTCAAGAAACTTAAAATGTAGAGTTTTGCACTGCTGTAAAACTTACTTTTTTCCCTGTTTAGTAACCCCTGAGGATATTTAACAAGCATTGTATACCCTGAGGCTGCTATAATTTTGAAATATGTCATCTATTCTTTTTCTTCCCAGCAAAATAAATTACTAATTGGTTATTATATCCATAAAACTAAGCTATTTGAAAATTTGATTCCCCTGAAATACACAGCAAGTCTACAAAACAATTTCCACTCATAAAAAACATAAAATAATCAATTTTCTAAACATTTTTCTTCCTTTTCTTTTATATGGAGTTTCAACTTTCAATCCCAAGATTTAATTTTAGTTAATTGTGGTATTTACATTTCACTAAATGAATCCAGAACCCCATGGGCAAAAGGTATAACGATGACACAAATCTTTCCACACCCACTTCGTTCTCCCTAGCCCTTCTCTTCTCTCCCCTTTACTACCATACAACAATGGCTTCATAAATCTCTCAGCTTAATACAGAAAAGTCGATAATTTCTAACACTGAGGTGTCACCGAACATGAACAAACCAATAGCTATTTCAAAAGAAAATGCCACACTGACAGTAATACGCTGCATAAAGAATCAAATGAGCATTCATATCCTACCTAAAAAATAAAATGACCTGAATCTCTAAAATATCTCTCTAATTGGTGCAAGAAGAATACTCCCGTGAGGATATTTTAGGCATCAATTGTTTCAGTGTTGATTCATTCATTTATTCCAAAATAATTTGTGTGCCTGGTACCACAGTGGTTAAGCACTCAGCTGCTAACCAAAAGGTTAGTGGTTTGAACCCACTAGCTGCTCTGCAGTAGAAAGATGTGGCAGTCTGCTTCTGTAAAGATTATAGCCTTGGAAACCCTATAGGGCAGTTCTACTCTGTCCTATAGGGTCACTATGAGTTGGAATCATCCCAATGGCAACGGGTACATATTTATGCGCTAGCGTGGCCTCATACTTAAAATGGAGCTAAATAATCCTTATTGTCTTATTATGTAGATAAGGTTTGTGAGGATTAGATGAGATGATTCATATAAAGTATTTAGCACAGTGTCTAGTACAGAAGAAATGCTAAATAAAAGCTAACAGTGGATGATGGTTGTTATAACACAACGATGACCATGTTGACAACAACGGAGGGTATTAGCAATACAATAAAAATGTTACTTTTTTTAGTCTCAAATTGCTCAAAATCTAAAAGAGCAGACAAATGTATGGCTAAATAATAGGGGTACAATGGAACATCATAAATACAGTAAAGAAATCTCCTAGATTTTCCAGAACAACCCCCCCCCCATGGACAGACCTTGAGTTCAATACATGTCTCATTACTTTATTCATGAAATGTGGAAACCACATAAATAAAATAAAAAGCAATTGAAACAAGAGTGCATTGAAGAGAAACTAGAAGCTCTTGCTTTTAATAAATGTACAGTCTTGTTGAAGAGAATTATGCACTTGAAGCCATTGAAGAAGAAGCAAAACAGCACTCAATCAGGCTCAACTCTTTAGACCAGAGAATGGGAGCTGTAAGAATTCAGCGGAGCTTTACAGAGAAATTGGACGTTAGGGAGAAACTAGGACACAAGCTCAAATTTAAGAATGGGTAGGAGTTTCAAAGGGGATAGATAGTAAAGGCATAAGTCAACTCCAGATTCTCAAATTGTTTCCTCAAAGATGGAAAAGCAAACATGTTGAGTATAGTGGGACGAACAACTCTATTGTGCATACAGTGATCAGGAATAATGCCTTCAGACAATGTGTTTCCTAAAGCTACTTGAGAAAAGGAACTCACCAGTTCCTGGGCAGTTCAGTTGAAGATGAAGGTATAAAAGAATTTTAATTATCTGCAAATCCCCTTGTACTTATTTAGTACTTTCACCTTTGCAAATTCTTTGCTGGTCTGTCTTGAGTCTCACATGCTGCAGCCAGTGACTGGGTTTGAAACAAATTTCCTCATCTGCTGTGGGGTTTATCGCTGCTGTGGGACATGTGGCCCTCGGCTGGGTCCACAGCTCAGTGTTCACAGTTCTAAACCACTAGCTAAGTATTGCACATCTCTACATTTCTGAATAAGAAAGCTCTGCCAATGGAATTGGGCCCCTAGTAAAATCTGCCTTGATTTGGGATAGACATTATCTAATGTTATATAATCATTGATTACTTGATTGATTTCCTTCTTAAGTTTGGATCGGATGTGAGATTTCTTGGAAGCTAAATAAAAGTTCTCACATGATAGATTCCCTCACGTAATGAGTGGTAGGCATGTAACTGTGTTCCAGAAGTAACCAGAGGGAAAGAATTGAGAATTTTTTTACTGTCCAATAATTTAAAATATTAACAGCTCTTTTGATTATGGAAATAGATGTACCATATTTATGTGGCTCTCCAAGAACATGTCCTCCCACTCCAACTTAGAGCAGTAGAACGTTACACTCTTGCAGGGCTTGGAAATGTTTGGAAATGATACATGTCAAGCAAATTTATAGTATCCCCATTTGCTGTTTAGCAGTTTAGTCTATAGTAGCTACTCTTGGCAAACCAAGGAGTCTGGCTTTAGGTGGAGTTAACAGCACCATGTAGACCCAATACAGCCCTTCGTGACCATAAGACTGTGTCTTTTCCCATCTGGCAGAAAATAATGCCTTAGACTTAAAGAACATCTTGACTCTTTTCTCTCCAAGTACATTTATGGTTAAGGCATTGACTCTTTTTGTAAATCCTTCCAACTTCCTCACCACTGCTTTTCAAAAAGGTAACTTAAATACCTGTAAGTTAAGTGAATTGCCCTAAATCAGCTGGGTAGCCAAGATTTAACTAAAGTAGTCATTGCTTAGGACCCAGAGTAAGGAGCTCCCAGAATTTATAAAGTTGGGAAAAGACCCCCTTAGAAAACGAAGCCAGTAAGAATCAATCAGTACACAAAGGAGTTTAGACAGCTATAGAAGCAGACATGACTATGAAATAGTTTACAACAGTTTGCTCCTGAAACTGAGGAAACAAGTGAATATCCTCAGAAGGATAGCTGAAACGTAATTGATAGAAAAGTCACTGAAACTTATCTAGCATGGGACAAGAATGGCTTTGATGAAACATTTGTCCTTGTCTTGAGAATGATCCTCACGTGATCCTCTACCTATTAGATCCTCTACCCCTTGCGTGCATATGTCTTTGTTGTTGTTGTTAGTTGCTGTTGAGTCAGATCCAACTCATGGAGGCCTTACGTATAACAGAATGAAACATTGCCCAGTCCAGCGCCATACTCACAGTCTTTAGTATGTTTGAGCCCATTGTTGCAGCCACTGTGTCAATCCATCTCATGCAGGGTTTCCCTCATTGACTCTACTCTGAGGAGGCAGCTCTTCCCCAGTTGTATTTTGAGTGCCTTCCAACCTAAGGGGCTCATCTTCCAGCACTGTATTGGACAATGCTCCATTGTTTTCCATATGGTTTTCATTGGATAACTCAGAAGTAGATTACCAGGCCTTCCTTCCTAGACTGTCTTAATCTGAAAGCTCCACTGAAACCTGTCTACCATGGGTGACCGTGCTGGTATTTGAAATACCAGTGACATAGCTTCTAGCATCTTAGTAACACGCAATCTACCACAGTATGACAAACTGACAGATGATGGTCTCTGTGTCTAATCTGTTCTTTTTATAACTCAGTAGTGATTAGATTTAGAACCTACCCTACTCGGGTATGATATAATTAACATAACAAAGAAAATTGTATTTCCAAACAGAATTACATTCACTGCTATAGGAGTTAGGATTACAACATATATTTGGGGGGAACACAATTCAATGCAATGGTGATAATTTCTTCATGCTTATCAAGCACTCTTGAGTGGAGAAACAACCCTGACTTGAAGGAACCATCCCTTAGAAGCATACACTTTCTTCGCTGTCATTCTGTGTTGACCAAGAGACATTTAGGCCTATAATCCAGATACTTGCATGGAGGTACTCACCAGGAGGAAGATCCCTACATTTATGTATGACTGCAAAGAATTATTCTGACAGATGTAGTTGGTACCATAATTTAATACATAAAATTCTGCTCTGTACACCAGTTCCTTGTGAGTTTGGTTAGTAAGACTCCGTCTGTTGTGGGCTAGTCATCTCTGCATTAGTTGACAAGATAAAGTTTCTGAATCTGTGAAGTTGAGGTCCAGAGCATTTTATTTGGTGCCCTCTCTGAGGTACTGATTCCCATGGGGTCCTGCCCATGGCTGCCAGCCAGACTGTCTCTGGGCCTGATCGTAACTGTGGCATCTTCAATCCAGTACTTTACAAACTTCACAAACTTTAATGTTCTTCCAAATCACCTGGGAATCCTTCTGAAATGCAAATCTAATTCTACAGCTCTGAGTGGCACCTGAGATTCTGCGTATCTAATAAATTACCCAGTGATGCAGATGCTGCTGGTCCAAGGTCCACTCTCTGAGAAGCAAGGCTCTACTTACTCCTAGTCAACACCTATTACATAAAATTCTATTCCTTTGAAACATCTCAAGCAATATTTGATGCTATAAGTTATCAATAGAAAAAGTCCACCTTACTAATGAAGAGATTTTACTGCACCTAACTGCACACGAGGCATGGCCTGCTACACTTTACCATATTTCTTCTACCCATATCTACTGCAAATAGCAGAGGAAGGAAGTTAGAGAAAAAACTTCAGTTCATTTTCTTATTCAACACTAAGACCTTCCACCAACATCACAGGATGAGCCACTTGGCTGAAGAGGTATATAGTGTAAGAAAAACTGAGACTTTTCTCAGGCAAAGGTAAACTGAGCTCTCAAACACTGAGAAAATACTGATTAGTATTTAGTCAGACTCCAATTCAAGGCAGGTGAACCAATGTTTATCACTACAAACCACCTACAGGATTCATCTGACTTTCTATAGAGGCATTTGCTAATCAAATGTGTAGAATTAAAAAAGAATTATGCAGCAATATTGTATCCACTGTGGGAAATCCCAGCAATGTTGTAACCTTGAGCACAGATTCCCCTTAGAAGATTATTTTGGTTTTCAGTGACAGTAATTCTTCTGAGGATAATGTAAATAGTAGTTAACTTCGTTTTATGTTTAATAGTCAAGATTTAATTAAATACAGCTCTCAGCTCTTCACTTTTTATTAAAATTGAGAAATTTAAGATTGCTGTTATGATGAGTCCAGCTGCTATGATGATAGCAGTAGGGAAATACTGTGGAGGAGGGGAGGTTTTCTTATTAAATAATTGGTATGAGAAAATAGAAAAAGAATGCAAATGGGAATAAAAATTTAGGAAAAGTAAATCTTTCCCTGAATAAAAAAAGTAGGAAAATAGTGCATCTCCTCTTGACCCAAAGTAGCATTCAGTTTTACCATATACCGATTTTACAATGCTTTAGTTACTGTATCAGCTTACAGTAGAAAATGAACAGGGAATACGGAAAGCAGGTGCTGGCATGATGTGGGGGCTGAGAGATGTGCATTCATGGGTGTGCAGTGTTGCTCCTGGAAAAAGCCAAACCACCACTGATGGGAGCCACAGGTCCAAAAGTTGGACTCATGGAGAAAAAGAGTCAGATTAAGGCACTGGGATTCATTGAGAATCCCCTCATAATGAGGTAGGAGCAGCAAGACATACCTAGGGATCAGACAGTGAAGAAATATGCTCTCAAATACAAATGCAAAAATTCTCATCAAAATTCTAGCTAATAGAATTCAGCATCATATCAAAAAAAATAATACACCATGACCAAGTGGGATTCATACCATGTGTGCTTGGTTCAACATTGGAAAATCAATCAATGTAATTGACCACAAATATAGAACCAAATAAGAGAATCACAAGATTATTTCAATTGATGCAGAAAAGGTATTTGATAAAGTCCAACACCCATTCCTGATAAAAACTCTCAATAAAATAGGAATACTAGGGAAATCTCTCAACATAATAAAGGACATCTATACAACAAAGCTGACATCATTCTCAGTGGAGAGAGGTGGAAAGCATTCCCACTGAGAACAGGAACAAGACAAGGATGCCCTTTATCACCACTCCTATTTAACATTGTACTGGAAGTCCTAGCTACAGCAATAAGGCAAGAAAAAGAAATAAAGGGCATCCAAACTGGAAAGGAAGAAGTAAAACTATCCCTATTCACAGATGATATGGTCCTATATAGAGAAAACACCAAAGATTCTAAAAGAAAACTACTGGAACTAATAGAAAGATTCAGCAGAGTAGCAGGATACTAGACTGACATACAAAAATCAGTTGGATTCCTATACACCAATAAACAGAATTTTGAAAAGGAAATCAGAAAAACATTACCATTTATAATTGCCCCTATAAAGATCAAATACTTAGGAATAAATCTCACCAAGGATGTAAAAGACCTATACAAAGAAAACTACAAAACACTATTGCAAGAAACCAAAAGAGATCTACATAAATAGAAAAACATACTGTGCTCATGGAGAGGAAGACTCAACATTGTTAAAATGTCAATTCTTCTCAAAGTGATTTACAAATATAATGCAATCCTGATCCAAGTACTAACGGCATTCTTTAATGAGATGTAAAAACTAATCACCACGTTTACAATGAAAGGAAAGAGGCCCCAGATAAGCAAAGCATTACTGAAGAAAAAGAACAAAATAAGAGGCCTCACACTACCTGATTTCAGAACATTCTGTACAGCCATGGTAGTCAAAACAGCCTGGTATTGGTACAATGACAGACACAAATCCAATGGAATAGAATCAAGAAAGCAGACATAAATCCATCTACCTTTAGTAAACTGATCTTTGACAAAGGACCGAAGTCCATTAAATGGGGAAAACAGTCTGTTTAATAAATGGTGCTGGAAAAACTGGATGTCCATCTATGAAAAAATGAAATAGGGCCCATACCTCAACCACACACAAAAGCTAACTCAAAATGGATCAAAGACCTAAATGTATAACGTAATATGATAAATATCATGGAAAAGAAAATGCTAGGGGTCCTAATGCATGGCATAAATACAATACAAACCATAACTAACAATGTATAAACACCAGAAGATAAACTAGACAACTGGGAGCTCCTAAAAATTAAACACTTATGCTCATCAAAAGACTTCACCAAAAGAGTAAAAAGAGAACACACAGACAGGGAACAATTATTTGGCTACAACATATCTGACAAGGGTCTAATCTCTAAAATCTATAGAATACTTCAACACTTCAATAACAAAAAAAGAAAAAGAAATAATCCAATTAAAAAATGAGCAAAGAATATGAACAGACACTTCACCAAAGAAGACATCCAGGCAGCTAACAGACACCTGAGGAAATGCTGGCAATCATTAGCCATTACCCATTGCTGTCGGGTCTATTTCGACTCATAGAGGCCCTATAGGACACAGTAAAACTGCTCTATAGGGTTTCCAAGGAGCGGCTGCTGGATTCGAACTGCTGACCTTTTGTTTAGCAGTCTGAGCTCTTAACCACTGTGCAACCAGCGCTCCATTAGCCATTAGAGAAATGCAAACTAAAACTGCAATGAGATACCATCTTACCCCAACATTACTGGTACTAATCAAAAAAGTGAAAATAACAAGTGTTGGAGAGGTTGTGGGGGATTGGAACTCTTATACACTGCTGGTGGGAATGTAAAATGGTACAACCACTATGGAAAATGGTATGGCTGGCACCTCCTTAAAAAGCTAGAAATAGAAATACTATAGGATCCAGCAATTCCACTCCTAGGAATATATCCTACAGAAATAAGAGTCATCACACAAATAGATACATGCACATCCATGTTCATTGCAGAATTATTCACAAAGCAAAAAGATGAAAACAACCTAAGTGCCCATCAACAGGTTAATGGATAAACAAATTATGGTACATACACACAGTGGAATACTACACAACGCGAAAGAACAATGATGAATCTGCAAAACATCTCACAACATTTGGATGAATCAGGAGGACATTATGCTGAGTGAAATAAGTCAATCACAAAAGGACAAATATTGTATGAGATCACTACTATAAAAACTCAAGAAAAGGTTTACACATACACCAAAAAAAAATCTTTGATGATTACGAGGGAGGGGAGGAGTGGGGGGGAATCACTAACTAGATGGTAGACAAGTGTTAACTTTGGTGAAGGGGAAGATGACACACAGTATAGGGGAAGTCAGCACAACTTGACCAAGGCAAAGCCATAGAAGCTTCTTAGACACATCCAGATACCTTGAGGATGGAGTAACTGGGCTGAGGGCTGGGGACCATAGTCTCGGGGCACATCTAGGTCAAATAACATAACATAGTTCATAAAGAAAATGTTCTATATCCTACTTTGGTGAGTAGCATCTGGGATCTTAAAAGTTTGGGAGCAGCCATCTAAAATACATCTACTGGTCCCATCATGTTCTGACCAAAGGAGAATGAAGAAATCCAAAGACATAAGGAAAATATTAGTCCAAAGGACTAATGAACCACAGCCTCCACCGGCCTGAGCCCAGAACTAGACGGTGACTGGCCACCACCACCAACCGCTCTGACACAGATCACAATAGAGGGTTTAGGGCAGAGTAGAAGAAAAATGCAGAAAATTCAAATTCACCAAAAAAGACCAGACTTACTGGTCTGACAGAGACTGGAAGCACTCCCAAGACTATGGCCCCTGGACACCCTACTAACTCAGAACTGAAGCCACATCCAAAGTCCACCTTTCAGCCAAAGATTAGACAGTCCTATAAAACAAACAATAACACATGTGAGGAACGTGCCTCTTAGTTCAGTCAAGCATAGGAGACCAAATGGGCAGCACCTGCCCAAAAGCAATGATGAGAAAGTAGGAACAGAAAAATTGGACGAAAGTATACAGAGAACCTGGGGTAGAAAGGGAAAGGGCGAGACTGCTGACACATTGTGGAATCGCAACCAATGTCACAAAATAATTTGTGTATACATTTTTGAATGAGAAACTAATTTGCTCTGTAAACTTTCACCTAAAACACAATAAAATTAAAAAAAGAAAGAAAGAAATTGAAGAAATAGGTATATTCAGAGATATAGGCAATGATCCTAGGGCAACTCACTGGAATGAAGTGACTTTTCTTTTTTTTTTTTTTTTTTGGTGCATTAGGTGAAGGTTTACAGAGCAAATTAGTTTCCCATTCAATAGTTTATAGTTTATACACAAATTGTTCCATGACATAGGTTGCACTCCCCTCAATGTGTCAGCACTGTCCCCATTACTACCCTGAGTTCCCCATTTCCATTCCTCTGGTTTTCCTGCCCCTTCCTGCCTTCTCATCTTTGCTTTGGGGCATATGTTGTCCTTTTGGTCTCATGTAGATGATTGTTCTAAGAAGCACTTTCCTTACATGTGTTTTTTATTCATAGGTATGTCTATTACTTATGAGCCCTGGTAACACAATGGTTAAAGTGCTGGGCTGCTAACCAAAAGGTCCACAGTTGGAACCCACCAGCTGCTCCCCAGGAGAAAGATGTGGCAGTCTGCTTCCATAAAGATTTATAGCCTTGGAAGCCCTATGGGGTCGCTATGAATTGGAATCAACTTGACAGCAGTGGGGTTTGTTTAATTTGGGTCCACTATCTGGCTGAAAGATGATCTCTGGGAATGGCTTCAGCTCCAAGTTAGAAGGGTGTCTTAGAGCTGCAGTCTTGGAATTTCCTCCAGTTTCTCTCAGACCAATAAAATGATCTTTTTTTGGAATTTCCATTTTGTTCTACTCTTTTTTTCCCACTCTTACCAGGACCTTTTACTGTGATCTTGGTCAGAGTGGTCGGTAGTAGTAGTAGGGCATCGTCTAGTTCTTCTGGTCTCAGGCTGGTGGAGGCTGTGGTTCCTATGGTCCATTAGTTCTTTGGACTAATTTTTTTCTTGAGTCTTTGGTTTTCTTCACTCTCCTTCGCTCCAGATGGAAAAAGACCAATAGTTGTATCATAGATGGCTGCTTGCAAGCTTTTAAGACTCCAGACGCTACTCACCAAAGTAGGATGTAGCACATTTTCTTCATGAACTATGTTATGTCAATTGACCTAGATGTTCCCCGGGACTGTGGTCATTAGCCTTCAAGCCCAGTAACTCAGTCCTACAAGGTGTTTGGTTATGTCTAGGTTGTTTTCATCACTGAGCCCCTATGTGCTCTATTATATATATGAATATACATGCAGCCCATATGAACGTGTACGTTGAAATATCTATAGCCAAGCCTATACATGCACATGGGTGTACTCCTACACATATTCAGCATACAGCATACATATCTACTTCTGTATCCACTCATAGATTATTGTTTGTTATTACAGTTGTTGCAGGAGTGTGTGTGTTATAGTATTTACCTTCATTGCCTTTTGTTCTTGTGTACCTCTCAGTGTCTTCCCTTGCCTTGGTTATGTTGTGCTGCCTTTCCCCTTCACCAAAGTTAACACATGTCTACTCTCTAGTTAGTTATTCTCCCTCCCTCCCCTTCCCATCCCTGGTAACCAACAAAAAGGTTTCTTTCTGTGTGTAAAGCTTTTCTTGACTGTTTATAATAGTGATATCATACAATATTTGTCCTTTGGTGATTGACTTATTTCACACAATATAAGGCCCCCCTGATTCATTCATGTCATGAGATGTTTTGCGGATTCATCACTCTTTTTTACCATTGCGTAGTATTCCATTGTGGTATCTACCACATTTTATCTTTTCATCCATTGATGAGCACTTACGTTGTTTCCATTTTTTTGCTATTATGAATAATGTTGCAATGAACAAGGGTGTGCATCTGTCTATTTTTGGCCCACCTCTTACAGCTCTAGGATATACCTAGGAGTGGGATTGATGGATCATATGGTATTTCTATTTCTAGCAGTTTGTCAAACTGTGGTGGCTTGCATGTTTCTGTGATACTGGAAGCTCTGTCACTAGTGTTTCAAATACCAGCAGGGTCATTGTCTTAGTCATCTAGTGGTGCTATAACAGAAATACCACAAGTGGATGGCTCTAACAATGAGAGGTTTATTCTCTCACAGTCCAGTAGGCTAGAAGTTCAAATTCAGGGCGCTAGCTCCAGGGGAACACTCTCTCTGTCAGCTCTGGAGGAAGGTCCTTGGCATCAGCCTTCCCTTGGTCTGGAAGCATCTCACCACAGGAACCTCAGGTCCAAAGGATGCACTCTGCTCCCAGCACTGCTTTCTTGGGGGTATGAGGTCCCCTGTCTCTCCACTCACTTCTCTCTTTTATATCTCAAAAGAGATTGGCTTAAGACACTATCTAATCTTGTAGACCTTAACAATATAACTGTCACTAATCCATCTTATTACATCATAATGATAGAATTTACAACACATAGGGAAATCACATCAGATTACAAAATGGTAGACAATCACACAACACTGGAAATCATGACCCAGCCAAGCCGACAGGTATTTTGGGGGAACACAATTCAATCCATGACATTCCACCCTTTGGCCCCCAAACATTCACGTCCTTGCCACATTTAAAACAAATTCACTCCACCATATCATAGCAAAGGTCTTAAATCAACTCCAAGTCCAAAATCCAAAAATTCATCTTCATCTATGAAATCTAGAATATAAGTTATCTGTTTCTAAAGTACAATGGCAGAACAGGCACAAGCTAGACATTTCCATTACAGATTTGGAGAGAAAGAAAGCGTAACAGGCACCAAGCAAGTCAGCAGAACACATTACATTAGCCCTCAGGGCTTTGAAAATAATCCTGTTTTCTGAGACCATTTACACAATAGCCCTGCCCTCCAGACTCTAGGTATTGGCCACACTTTCCAGATTCTGAATGGAGGCCCCTCGACCCTGGGCTTCAGCTCTGCCTTCCAGGCCCACTAGGACGGCACCTCTGCTCCCTTGGCTTTAGGCACACCATTCTCCTAGTCCACCTGAGTGGCAACTCCATCCTTAGAAACATCAGAGGCCATGGATCCACCCTTTGAAACCCCAGAGGTCCTGACCATACCTTTTGAGACTGAGGCAGCTTGGCTTCCTGTGTTCCTTGTCTCTTCAGCTTCTGCTTCCTGGTTTCTTGGCCTGTCAGCTTCTCGGGCCTCATGCCTGCATCTTCCCTGCTGGGGCAAGTGTTCCAAAGCTCTATAACCTCACCTATAAGTGCCGGGAGACACCCCACTTTGCCAGTAAACTTTGGCCAGAAGTCACTCAGCTCTCTTGCTCTGTGGGTCAGCAAGACTACCTCCACCAATAAGTGCCCGGTGGCACCCCACTCCACCAGGAAGCCTCCTGCACATAGGCACTCAACTCTCTCACTCCATGGGTCGGCTCCAGCACCGTCTTGTTCTGGTCTCCTAGTTCTCCTGCTGGCGGTTCTCTGTTGCTGCCACTTCTCTGCTGCTGCTGGTCCTCTATCTATTCACAGTTTCAAAACCACTTCCACATTTTAGGTATCTGTTACAGCAGCACCCCACTCCCGGTACCAAATTCTGTCTTAGATATCTAGTGCTGCTATAACAGAAATACTACAAGTGGATGGCATCTTAATCATCTAGAGCTGCTATAACAGAAATATCACAAGTGGATGGCTTTAACAGAGAGAAATTTATTTTCTCACAGTCAATTAGGCTACAAGTCCAAATTCAGGACATCAGCTCCAGGAGAAGTCTTTCTCTCTCTGTCAGCTCTGGAGAAAGGTCCTTGTGATGCATCTGTCTTCCCTTGGTCTGGGAGAATCTCAGCATAGGAAACTCAGGTCCAAAGGACACGCTCTACTCTCAGCACTGCTTTCTTGGTGGTATGAGGTTCCTTGTGTGTCTCTGCTTGCTTCTCTCTTTTATATCTCAAAAGAGATTGGCTTAAGACACTATCTAATCTTGTAGACCTCATCAGTATAACTGCCGCTTACCTATCTTATTACATCATAGTGATAGAGTTTACAACACATAAGGAAATCACATCAGATTACAAAATGGTACACAATCATACAATACTGGGAATCATGACCCAGTCAAGTTGACAGATATTTTTGGGGGACACAATTCAATCCATGACATTCCACCCTTTGGCCCCCCAAAATTCATGTCCTTGGCACATGTAAAACATGTTCACCCCATCATATCATAGCAGAAGTCTTAAATCAACTCCAAGTCAAAAATCCAAAAATTCCTCTTCATCTGTGAAATCTAGAATACAAGTTATCTGCTTCCAAAGGGACAATGGCAGAACAGGCACAAGCTAGACATTTCCATTAAAAATGAGAGAAACTAGAAGGAAAGAAGGGATAACAGGCTCCAAGCAAGTCAGCAGAATACATTACATTACCCCTCAAGGCTTTGAAAATAATCCTGTTCTCTGAGACAATTTACACAATGGCCCTGGCCTCCAGACTCTAGGTATTGGCCACACTCTCCAGATTCTGAGCGGAGGTCCCTTGACCCTGGGCTTCAGCTGTGCCTTCCAGACCCACTAGGACGGCAACTCTGCTCCCTTGGCTTTAGGTGTACCATTCTCCTATTCCATCGGAGTGACGACTCCACCCTTAAAAACACCAGAGGCCATGACTCCATCCTTTGAAACCCCAGAGGTCCTGGCTATACCTTTTTAGACTGAGGCAGCTCGGCTTCCTGTGTTCCTTGTCTCTTCAGCTTCTGCTTCCTGATTTCTTGACCTCTCAGTTCCTCAGGCCTCTTGCCCGCATCTGCCCCGGTGAGGTAAGTGTTCCAAAGCTCTGTAGCTCCACCAATAAGAGCCTGGAAGTACCCCACTCTGCCAGTAAACTTCAGCCAGAAGGCACTCAGCTCTCTCCCTCCATGGATTGGCAAGCCTAGCTCGGCCACTAAGTGCCTGGAGGCACCCCCACTCCACCAGGAAGCCTCCTGCACACAGGCACTTAGCTCTCTTGCTTTGTGGGTTGGCTCCAGCGCCGTCTCGCACTGGTCTCCTGGTTCTGCTGCTGCAGGTCCTCTGCTGCTGCTGCCTCTCTGCTGCTGCAGGTTCTCTGCTGCTGCCAGTCCTCTATCCATTCATAGTTTCAAAAGCTCTTCCACATTTTAGGTATCTGTTAGAGCTGCACCCCACTCTCGCTATCAAATTCTGTCTTAGTCATCTAGTGCTGCTCTAACAGAAACACCACAAGTAGATGGCTTTAACAAAGAGAAGTTTATTTTCTCACAGTCAAGTAGGCTACAAGTCCAAATTCAGGGCACCAGCTCCAGGGGAAGGCTTTCTCTCTCTGTCAGCTCTGGAGAAATGTCCTTGTGATGCATCAGTCTTTCTTTGGTCTGGGAGAATCTTAGCGCAGGAACCTCAAGTCCGAAGGACACGCTCTGCTCTCAGCACTGCTTTCTTGGTAGTATGAGGTTCCCCGTGTGTCTCTGCTCGCTTCTCTCTTTTATATCTCAAAAGATATTGACACTATCTAATAAGACAGTATCTAATTTTGTAGATCTCATCAATATAACTGCCACTAATCCATCTTATTACATCATAGTGACAGGATTTACAACACGTAGGGAAATCACATCTGATTACAAAATTGTGAACAATCATACAACACTGGGAATCATGACCCAGGCAAGCCAACAGATGTTTTGGGGGGACACAATTCAATCTATGTCAGTCACCCTTGGTAGACAGGTTTCAGCTGAGCTTCTAGACTAAGACAGACTAGGAAGAAGGAACTGGCACTCTACTTCTGAAAAAACTGGCTAGTGAAAACCTTATGAATAGCAGCAGAACACTGTCTGATATAGTGCCAGATGAGCCCCTCAGTTTGGAAGGCACTCAAAATACAACTAGCGAAGGGCTGCCTCCTTAAAGTAGAGTCGACCTTAATGGCATGGATGGAGTCAAGCTTTCAGGACCTTCATTTGCTGATGTGGCACAACTCAAAATGAGAAGAAACAGCTGCAAACAACCATTAATAATCAGAAGGCAGAATATACAAAGTTTGAATCTAGGAAAATTGCAAGTCATCAGAAATGAAGTGGAATGCATAAACATCAATAACCTGGTCGTTGGTGAGCAGAAATGGACTAGTATTGGCCATTTTGAATCAGATAATCATATGGTCTACTATTCCGGGAATGACAAACTGAAGAGGAATGGCATCACATGCATTGTCAAAAAGAACATTTCAAGATCTATCGTGATGTACAACTCTGTCAGTGATAGGATAATATTCATACGCCTACAAGGAAGCCAAGTTAATATGACTATTATTCAAATTTATGCACCAACCACTAGGGCCAAAGAGGAAGAAACTAAAGATTTTCACCAACTGTTGCAGTCTGAAATTGATCGAACATGCAATCAAGATGCATTGATAATTACTGGTGATTGGAATGCGAACACTGGAAACAAAGAAGGATTGGTAGTTAGAAAATGCGGCCTTGGTGAGAGAAATGATGCTGGAGAGCACATGATAGAATTTTACAAAACTAACGACTTCCTCATTACGCATACCGTTTTTCAACAACACAGACGGCAACTATATAAGTGGACCTCACCAGATGGAATGCACAGGAATCAGATCAACTACATCTGTGGAAAGGGACTATCGAAAAGTTCAATATCATCAATCAGACCAAGGCCAGGGGCCGAATGTGGAACAGACCATTAATTGCTCTATGCAAATCAGGTTAAAGTGGAAGAAAATTACAACAAGTCCACGAGTGCCAAAGTACTAGGTTGAGTATAGTCCACCTGAATTTAGAGACCACCTCAAGAATAGATTTGACACATTGAACACTAATGACCAAAGACCAGACAAGTTGTGGAATGACATCAAGGACATCATACATGAAGAAACCAAGAGATCCTTAAAAAGACAGGAAAGAAAGACAAGACCAAAATGGATGTCAGAAGAGACTCTGAGTTGCTCTTGAACGTAGAGTAGCTAAAGCAAAGGGAAGAAATGATGAAGTGAAAGAGCTGAGCAGAAGATTTCAAAGGGCAGCTCGAGAAGACAAGGTAAAGTATTCTAATGAAATGTAAAAAGACCTGGAGATAGAAAACCAAAAGGGAAGAACACATTCAGCATCTCTCAAGCTGAAAGAACTAAAGGAAGAAGTCTGAAGCCATTTTAGGAAAGGGTAGTTGATTAGATTGCCATGTGTTTAGGATGGAGAAGACCTGGCAGACACATCAAATATTCAAATATTTAAATCCTATAGATAATCTCTAAACTTCCTAACTTTCTATGATTCTTGGAATTCAGAGTAGTACTTTAGAGACCTTGGGAAAGAGAAAAGCTTCCTTGGATAATGGAAACAAGTCATCTAGAATCTCAGTGTCCAACATCGGTGTATGTGTTTGTATAGGTGTATAACAGGAATAGCTATTAAGCCCAGACTTTTGAGTTCACATTTTCTCTAGGGAAGTTCTAAAAATACCTCTGGCTCATTGGCCTCTGCCAGAAGTGGTGCTACAACTTTGTCTGTTGCGATCAGGAGTGAAAGGGATGTGTCCATAACACTGCCAGAGTTTTCGAGTACTACTGTGAAACAAATTAGTGAAATTTTAATGACACGTGGAGGGGATCCAGGTAAAACATGAGGAAGTTATAAAAGATGGAGAGGAAGTTCATCTTCTCTTCTTTGGCTCTGCTTGCTCTTATTCAATTCCATTCAATACATATTTATTAAGAGCTACTAGAAACAACATACCTAAACGTTAGGGGGGAGGTTAGGCTTATCTGTTTGATGGACTGTTGCACAGTCATTAAAATGGTTTATGAAAAATTTGTAGTAGCAATGTAGAATACTCATGTTTCAAGGTAGAAAAAAAATGAGATACAAAAATGTGCCCAACAATTGAAATATAGGTGTTAGGGAAAGGGGAAATGAAGTAAAAATACCCTCAAAAGATTAACTGTTGCTTTTGATGAATAAGTCTGAAGGTAAAATGCTTCTTAATTCTCCAAGTTTGCTACAATAAGCATGTGTCTATATTGTTTTTAAGGTCCCTAGGTAACACAAACCATGCAGGCATGACTACTAACCTAGAGACTGGCAGTTCAAACCCACCCAGTGGCACCATGGAAGAAAGACCTGGCAATCTGCTTCAGTAAAGATTACAGCCAAGAAAACCCTAAGGAGAAGTTCTACTGTGTAACACATGGGGGTCATCATGAGTCAGAATCAACTCAATGGCAACAGGTTTATACTGTTTTTACAAAAGGAAATAAATTACAAAGAAAGCTATGTTTGATTTAAATGAATGTTCACCTTGTTAATTATAAAAGCAATTTAACAATCTTCAAGGAAACTGGGAACATGGAGATTCACCTATAATCTCATCACCTGATCATTTTACTTTCTGTGTATTATCTGTCATAAATATATTTTGAAGCTTGAAATAAATAGAGTGATTGTACCTTCTAAGAGCAAAAGTGTCTGTGACTGAAGTGTTAGGCTGTAAAACTCAAAGGAAACTAGAAATGTCTGTAATTGAGAAAAGAGTTATGTTAATTCAAAATCTTTCTTTACATAAACTCAGGACTTCAAAAGAGTAGAACAAAGAATATAATAATCACCAGAAGAAAATGCACCCTTCTGACTGGAAAAGGACTGGTGCAAGGGATTCAAACAGGGGTGATTCCACAAATGATAGTAATGTCTTTCCTTCAGTTTTAACTCAGCTGCTAGGAGCAAAAAGCCAGCTTTTCCTATGTGTGAAAAGACATCATGATAATAAAGATAATATAACTATTGCCTAGCTTTTTCCCATTTACAAAGCTCTTTCACTTGATTTTAACTTATTCTTCCTCATAACCCTAGGAGATAGATATAGTTGTGTCCACTATACAGATTAAGATACTGAGGCTCAGAGACATTAACTGAACTCATTTGTCCAAGATCACACAGCTAGAATAAGATTCAAATCCAAATCTCTGGAATGCACATTCCCAAGCATTCCCACTACTGCCACTTGCAGAAGACCAAATGGTTTGATGAAAAACTCTACCTTGCCTATCATTTTCTAGAAATTAAATTTATACCTCTGTCCTTATCCTCAAATTCCACGTTCAGTATAGCTTCCATTTTTTAGGTGGCCTCACCACAATTCTGCTTTCTCTGTTCACTTGCTTGACTTGCCTGTGATCCCTTTCCCTGACTTTTCGGCCAGCTATGATCACAAGGACATATATATCCCACTCCCTGCCCACATGGCTGGAGAACTCACTCTGTAACACCTTGTCACCTGACCGTTTCTGAATGCCCTCAGAAGGAAGCATGCAGCCTCCTGGGAAGTCCTCTGATGTTTCTCGCAAATAGTTTTCATGGACATCTAATGAAAAAAATGCTTCCCTTCATGTAATATTCTCAGGTATCTTTGCCTAAGGGGAAAGCCTGGGCTTTTGGTTCTTGAGCCCTCCATAGTCTAAATAAGACTGCAGCCATCTGAATGCAGAATACATGAAGGTAAAGTTGTGCGTTAACTTGGCTAGGCCATGATTCTCAGTGGTTTGACAGTTATGTAATGATGTAGTCATCCTCCGTGATGTGATCTGATGTGATCAGCCAATCAGTTATAAGGGGAGTTTCCTCAGGAGCATGGCCTGTATCCAATATATATATGGACATTCTGGCAAAGCTCGCTTGCTTGCTCTTGCTTGTGCATCTGGCTTATCATTTTCTGACCTCCAGTTCTTAGGAGTTAAGCCACCGGCCTGCTGTCTTACCTGCCAATCTTGGGATTCATCAACCTCCGCAACTTGTGAGACAGAAATCTGCCATCTTACCTGCCAATCTTGAATTCGTCAGTCCCTGCAGCTATGTGAGTCAGAAGAAACCTCCAACCTGATGCCTAACCCATGGATTTGGGACTTCCCAGCCTCTACAACCACATGAGCCATTTCCATGATATAAATCTCTCTCCCTCTCTATCTATCTATCTTTCTCTCTCTCTCTATCTTGGCTGCTAACCAAAATCTCAGCAGTTCAAATCCACCAGTCATTCCTTGGAAACACTATGGGGCAGTTCTACTCTGTGATATAGGATCATTATGAGTTGGCATCAACTCGACAGCAACGGGTTTGGTTTGGTTTTTACACACACACACACACACGCACGCACGCATGCACACACGCTTCACTGAGTTTGCTTCTCTAGAGAACCCAGCCTTAGACATTTGGTACCAAGTGTGGTTCTAGAGAAACAAAAACGTAAGGATGAGTTTTCTAAATTAGTTCTCAAGTCTGACTAGTTTAAAAGGTGCTGATGACTCTGTCTCCAGTAGTAAACAGGGCACTGCTAATCCATGGCATGTAGTGGTAATAGAGATGCACAAAATGTTACCACCATTAGATCAAATATTGGTGAGAGGCAAGACTCTGAGCAATCGCATGTTTGATACTTTTCTACAATTTTGTCAGAATGAGAAGTAAAGGGAGGCTGGTTGGTTGGTCCCATTTTCACTAGACAAAGTGGTGACAGACAGAGATGAGCTCAGGGCTTCAGAGTCACAGCTCAAGTGCCACATAAAAGACCTCAAAGTTGCCACTTTTGTCCTGAAAGAACACCTTATTTATTGTAGTAACAGAGCTAATGCTGAAAACCAAACCCAGAGTCTTATCATAAGAGTGGCTGAATTACAACACCAATTGAATTCCCCAACCTTGAATGTGTCTGAAGTTAAAGTGAAGGTATTGATTGGGAAGAAGTGGGATCCGGAAACTAGGGATGGGGACATGTGGGCAGATAATCAGGAAGCTGTGACAATGAACCCCTAAATTCCATTAAATCACTTCTGCCAACAGAGTTAGCCCTCTCACCCCCAACTGAAGAGAACACTCCATCTATGTCTGCTAAGTCACCCTTCCCAGTAAAACCACTAGCCCTTCCACCCCTATATGATGGGAATAATTAGTTGTGCCTGAAGAGTCTTTGTCTGAGGTATTGTCTGAGGCATCACCTGAGGTAGATGCCTTACAAGACATTGCTGAATGTTCCCAGGACACACCACCACCACCCATTTTTACTTCTAGACCTATAACTAGACTGAAGTCCCAGCAAGCCCCAAAAGGTAAAGTATAAAGTGTGACCCAGGAGGAAGTACACTACATAACAAAAGAACTGCTTGCCTTTTCTAATATGTACAGACAGAAACCTGGAGAATGTGTGTGAGGATGGCTATTAAGGGAGTGGGAAAAGAGTGCAAGGAACATAAAGTTGGGTTAGTATGAGTTTATTGATACGAGCCCACTAAGCTCAGATTCTTCATTCAGTATTTCAGCTCGAGAGGTTAGGAAAGGATATAATAGTTTACTTGGTTGGTTTGCTGAAGTATGGATTATGGGTGGCCTACATTAAATCAAGTTAAAGAATCAGA
Organism: Trichechus manatus latirostris; assembly: GCF_000243295.1. Taxonomy (NCBI): domain Eukaryota; kingdom Metazoa; phylum Chordata; class Mammalia; order Sirenia; family Trichechidae; genus Trichechus; species Trichechus manatus. Next base: position 10,806,990 of record NW_004443946.1, on the reverse strand, counting down.
CCTGCATTGGTATACTGTAGAAGGTATTCAAAGGCTTAGGGAAATTGGCATGTTAGAGTGGATTTATCAGGTTAGACCCACAACCCACACATGGAGTACCCAGAGGACACACTTTTTACTGCAATGGTAAGGAGCAAATTTGGAAGGAAGCCCCAGCATTCTTGAAGACTGTTGTGATTGCTATTTTATGTAAGTCAGATTTGACAGTGGGAACTACCCTAACTGAATTAAGACACCTAACTAAAATGGGGCTGCTGGGACACTGTGGTAGTAGGGGCCAAGTGATGGCACTCTACTGACAAAGACAAGGTGGGTGTGGTTACCGTAATGGACAGCAGAGTCAAAGCGGTAATTACAAGAGTCTGACTTGTATGGATTTATGGCATTGACTTCTTAGTCATGTTGTCATTAGAAGGGAAATAGATGGGAAATCTACTAAATATTTATTTGATCTGTACAAGCAGAAGAATTCTAGGTCAAGTGAAGGGAAGTCTAACTTGAATCACCAGAACAGAGAGTCAAGGCCCCTTAATCATTTCCTAGACTTGAGCCAGTTTACAGACCCACAACCCCTTGAATGAAGAGGAGGCCAAGTCCCGTTGAGGAAGAACCCCACTATACTGCCAACAATTTACACTGTTAATCTTTCTCCCAGCCTTTTACGAGAGTGACTGCTCATTAGAGAAAAGAAATAATCAAAAAAATTTTTAGGGATTACAGGATACTGGCTCTGAACGGACACTAATTCTAGGAGACTTAAAACATTACTGTGGCCCACTAGTCAGAGTGGGGACATATGGAGATCAGGTTACTAATGGAGTCTTACCCCAGGTTCATCTCATGAGTGAAGATATTTTTGTCTCATGTGAATGCTCACCAAATGGTGACCTCAGCAGAGGAGAATTTTAACAGTCAAGTGGATAAGATGATGCATTCTATGGAAACTAATCATCCTCTTTCCCCAGCCACTCCCTTCATTGCCCACTAGGCTCATGTACAAAGTGGCCATGGTGGCAGGGACAGAGGTTATGCATGGGCTCAGGAACATGGACCTCCACTCACCAAGGCTGACTTCACTACAGCCACTGCTGAGTGCTCAATCTGCCAGCAGCAGAGACCAAAACTGAGTCCCCAGTTTGGCACCCTTCCTCAAGGCGATCATCCAGCAACCTTGTGGCAGGTTGATTACATTGGACCACTTCCATAATGGAAAGGGCAGCATTTCATTCTTACTGGGATAGACACTTACTCTGGATACGGATTTGCCTTTCCTGCACGCAATGCTTCTGCCCAAACTACCATCCGTGGACTCACAGAATACCTTATCCACCATCATGGTATCCCACACAGCATTGCCTCAGATCAAGGGATTCACTTCACAGCAAATGAAGTGTGGCAACTGGCCCATGCTCATGGAATTCACTGGTCTTACCATGTTCCCCAACATCCTGAAGCAGCTGTCTTGATATAGCAATGGAATGTGCCCCTAAAGACATAATTATGGCACCAGCTAGGTGACAGTACTTTTCACGGTTGGGGCAATGTTCTCCAGGAGGTTGTATATGCTCTAAACCAGCTTCCAATATATGGTGCTTTTTTTCCCATAGCCAGGATGCGCAGTTCCAGGAACCAAGGGGTGGAAATGGGAGTGGTACCACTCGCTATTATCTCTAGTGACCCACTCACAATATTTTTGCTTTCTGTCTCCGTGACCCCATGCTCTGTGAGTCTAGAGTTCTTAGTTCCAAAGGAAAGAATGCTCCCACCTGGAGACACAACACGGATTCCATAGAACTGTAAGTTTAGAATGCCACCCAGCCACTTTGGGCTCCTCATGCCTCTGGGTCAACAGGCAAAGAAGGGAGTCATAATATTGGCTGCTGTGATTGACCCTGACTATTAAGGGGAAATCGGATTGGTGTTTAATAATGAAGGTAAAGAAGATTATGTCTGGAATATAGGAGATCCCTTAAGGCATCTCTTAAGTACTATCATGCCCTGTGATTAAAGCCAATTCCCACATGACTACTGTGGCCTAGATCCTTCAGGAATGAAAGTTTGGGTCACCCCACCAGGCAAAGAACCATGACCAGCTGAGGTGCTTGCTAACTGTAAAGGGAATACGGAATAGGTGGTGGAAGAAGATAGCTTTAAATACCAGTTATGGCCACGTGGCTAGTTGCCGAAATGAGGACTATAATTGTTATGACTATTTCTTCCTTTTATGTGCGCATCAAATATTTTTTGTTTTCTTCACCTATAAAATATAAGATGTAAACGGGGCTAGTGCATTTTCAGTTGTACACATGTTAGTTGTATCATGTTAGGTGCAAGTATGACTTTGTAATTGTCTTTATTTAGAGACTATGTATGGTTTAAGGAGATGCATACGGGTGCCAAGTTGACAAGGGGTGAACTGTGATGGTTAAGGTTATACGTCAACTTGGCTGGGCCATGATTCTCAGTGGTTTGGCAGTTATGTAATGATTCAGTTTGGCAATTATGTAATGATGTAATTTGACAGTTATATAATGATGTTGTCATCCTCCATGATGTGTTCTGATTTGATCAACCAATCAGTTGTAAGGGGAGTTTCCTCAGGGATGTGGCCTGCATCCCATACATATTTGGACATTCTAGCAAAACTCTCTTGCTTGCTCTGGATCCTGCATCTGTCTTGTCATCATCTGACCTCTGATTCTTGGGCCTTGGGCCAGCATCCTGCCATACTGCCTGGTGATCTTGTGATCTGTCAGCCTCTGCAACCTGTGAGCCAGCAATCTGCTGTCTTATGTGCCAATCTTGGGATTCATCAGCTTCCGCAACCTGTGAACCAGCAGCCTGCTGTCTGACCCGCCGATCTTGGATTCATCAGCCCCTGCAGTTATGTGAGTCAGGAGAAGCCTCCAGACTGACCTGTGGACGTGGGACTTGTAGCTTCTACAACCACATGAGCCACTTCCTTGAGATAAATCTTTCTCTCTCTCTATATATATATACATATATATATTTCACTGATTCTGCTTCCCTAGAGAACCCAGCCTAAGACAGAATACTACCCAGGAGGAGGTAAATTGTCTCCCTCAGGGAGTGGACCCCAACACAAAAGACACAGAAAAAGTCACATCAATGGAAAAACAATTTGATGAATGGCATTTACTCAATGTTTATTTATTTTAAAGAATAGTTTATCCACTAAGGAAAACATGAAGATGTCTTCTTTCCCATTCTAGAAAGAAGCAGACAAAAACTTTTTTTGAAAGGACAGAAAGTATCTCACTAAATCAAGAAAATATGATTAAGTCTGTGACCAAAACCATGAGAAAACAGCCAAAAAGAATATTAAAATCAGTCAGATTCCTTTCTATAAGAAAAATCCAGGCTGAAAATCATTAAGTCCTAAAATTCACTCCCAAAATCCAGGTCATTTGTACAGAATCTGGAATAACTACACAAAATTGTACGATAAACTCTAGCCAAATAATCTCATCAATTTTCAATGTCACTGCCTCAGCACAAAGAACAAGGAAAAAAAAAAAGAAAGAAAAACTTGCAAATTGCAATACTTTTTCTCAAGTTTTAAGTCCCCTTCTAACTTATAAAATGTGCCCTAACATTGCCTGTAAAGGGCAAAATCCAAGAACTAAGAGAATGGAGGCGCACGTGAGAACAGCAAACTACAGGCGCAAGTGTGTGGTAAACCAGCCTGCCCCAGGAATCACTCACAAAGGACTGAAAAGAGAAATTGCTTCCCTTTTCTGAGTCAACACGAAATTCTGGAACATCTTCCTTCAAATACTCGGTGATAGCTAAACAATATATCTGAGAAAAGACAGATAATCAAGTTATCAGGAGATCTCTACTGCTATAATCCTGAATGATTCACAGGATTATATGAATCACCTTATGGGCCAGTGGCTAGACCAGGAGGTCCTCCTACTCCTGACCCATAAGTCACTGACCTAAGAATTTCAGGCAAACAGAACAATGGACAAGACTATCCACCCTCCATATCTTCAAAGTCCACAAATACTTCTCAGGTAGGAGAACCACTGTTAAGAGAGAATACCCTGTCCTGCTCGTGAAGAGAAGTTACCTTTCAATCCCCAGGGCTTTGAGGGAGGAGTACAGGGAAAGGGTGATATTAAAAGTGATGGGAGTAGAGAGAGTGGGATGTTGGCAATAAGAGCTCTTATCAGACTGAGAGGTCTCCATCACAGGTGAAATTCCAGGAAACCAGTGAGGCGGAGCAAGTTTGAGGAGTCCTTCTGAATGGGCCTTTGAATAGCCCTTCAACTAGACCCTCACATATGCAGTAAACCCCAGTGAGAGGAAGAGTAGAGTAAGTGGTTAAGAAATTGGTCTCTGGCCATAATCCCAACTCCCCCACTTATATCTCATCCTTAGCCCCCCTAGTCTCAGTTTTCCCATCTGTAAAATGGGTTGTTACGAGGATGAAGTAAAATGACTAATATATAGTCTTAGCACAGTCCTGGCATATAATAAGCATTCAATAAAATGGTGGCTCTATAGTCATGATGCACACATTCACTTACACCTTTTCTCCCTCCCCTTTTTACATTTGAAAGTTGTTCTCCAGAAACTGTCTTTAGGCTCAGAAAGAGTTGCACTGGGAGAATCCTGTCCTTTCCTCTCCAGAGCGAGTTTACTATTGATGTTGGCTACACAAGCAAATGGTTTCTTCTCTAAACCACCTCCCCCTACACCTCACATGACAAGCCAAAGTCAGACGCAGCTGGAAAACTAGGTAAAATGTAAAAAAAATCTATGAAGTCAGCTGATTTCAATTATAAACATAATACAATAATCATACCCACAGCCTCCTTTTAAATAGCAATGAACTGAAGGGGAAAATTGCATGTAAGAATATTACAACATGCAACAATGAGAACGAATTGTTATCCTGCACTTCTACCAAAAAAAAAGGGGGGGAAATATATACCCCAACCCCGGGAATTGTGGCACAACCAAGCCAGCATTAGCTGGAATGGAATTCTGGGATGCCAGTGCACCACTTGTTTGGAAAACTGAGCACCATTCTGCAAATTAGGACCAGCTGGAAGATTCAATCTGAAACAGATCTGGCCATGGAAAGGGAAAATCTTAAACCTCCACAAACTAGCTCTGTCAGCCTGGCCTTGAACTAATGGAAGACACAGGATGGACCCTTCTGTTTCAGCCTTTTTATTTTATTTTTTCAGGGACCTAGGTAGTAGAGTTTAGTACTAAATATAAAGCCTGTGGTCCTGGAATTCCCCACCTTTTCAGTTAGTTGAACACTAAAAGTGATATTGCTTGGGTAAGAGCTCAGTTTTGGCATCAAGCCAACCTGGGATCAAGCTCTGGTGATTCTCTGTGACCTTGGGCAGCTTACTTTAACCTTTCTGTGTTCAGGGGTGGATTATCCAAAAGGCAAGGTAAGCACAATTCTTACCTTGCTTGCCAGTTCATCTGTAATGAGCAATTTCACATTTTTTTCACTATATCAAAGATTCTGCTTCTAGGTATGGCTGGCATCTGACTCTCTCCCAATCCCACAGAATCAAAGCCTCTTTTTAAATTTACAATCGCTGACGGGCAGATGACCCAGTAAGCAAGGTAAGTGCGAGCTTACTTGTGCATATTTACTAACCTGTAGTGAACAATTTCACATGAGTTTCACCACATCTCCCATATAAAATTGTTCACTATAGATGATCTGGTAAGCAAAATAAGCATGGTGCTTACCTTGCTTATTGGATAATCCATCCCTGTCTGTGCCTGAGCTTCCTCATCTCTGAACATATGGTTCTTGGGAAGATTAAAAGACTTAATTCACATAAAACAGTTCTTGCCACCTAGTAATATTACTATTCCAATTTCCCATTCTTTTTGGCCTAATTATTTCAATTTTTTAAAATAAACAACAATAGAAAAAACACATTTGAAAACTGGCCTCATCCCAAACTTCAGATCTTTGCATTTGAACTTTGGTACCCCACCATAAGGAGCACCAGCTCCTAATTAATGACCTTCCAGATGCCTCCATAAATCCAGTATTTGTACTAGGAAGGCCAAAAGAGGGCCAAGGTCAACAGTTCTTAGGGAATGAAAAGTTTCCTCCCTGTGTTCTCAACAGTGCTGGCCATACTTGTTTCAGAGAAATCTCCTCACCCTCTGAACTTTGGGATGTTTTTAGACATTGCTCTGTTCTAAAGCATCAGGGTGTGTTTTTCTTCACACTGTAATGCAAATGTTAAAATTTATTCACAGCCAAATTACAATCAGAAGCAACCAGTAGAAATTCAAAGATGTTCTCACAGCCAAATTGCTTCATTTTCACTTCATATTTTTTGATGAAAAATTATCAGCACTCATGGGATTTATGGAAGCAGTCAGCAAAATGTGTTATAAACACCTTCTTCAAAGAGGCCCCAGAGAGCCTGGCTGCAAATTATCTACTTCTGATAGTTCTCTCCATGCCAGTTCTGAATAATCTTGGAGCCATTCTGACATAGAAATTATTTTCCATCCTCCCAGAAGCTCAGAAGTGGAATAGCATGGAGATGTGCCTAGAATGTTTCACACAAATTCTGTGTCAAGTATTTTGGGGTTTTATATAAATTCAAAAGGAACTCTGGTGGCGCAGTGTTTAAGAGCTCAGCTGCTAACTGAAAGGTTGGTGGTTTGAACCCACCAGCAGCTCCGTGGGGGAAAGACGTAGCAGTCTGCTTCCATAAATATCGTTGTTGTTGGATGCTATCAAGATGGTTCCAACTCATAGTGACCCTATGTACAACAGAACAAAACACCGCTCAGTCCTGTGCCATCCTCACAAAAGTTGCTACTGTGTCATCCATCTTGTTGAGGGTCTTCCTCTTTTTCGCTGACCCTCTAACTTTACCAAACATGATGTCCTTCTCCAGGGACTGGTCCCTCCTGATAACATGTTCAAAGTATGTGAGATGATTACGGCTTTGGATTACAGCCATAAAGATTACAGCCTTGGGGAGGTGAAGCCAAGATGGCAGAGTAGTCAGACTCACCAAGCCATCCCTCTGCATGAAAGACTTGAAAAATCAAGTAGAACAGATACAGAAGTCAATCCTGTAACCATGAACTTTAAAGGATGAGATAAAGTATTAGATCAGAAGCTGCTGAGAAGAACAAACTGACAACAATGAACAAGCAGAGATTCAGAGCAGAGGTTCCCTTCCAACCAGGACGTCATAGTGCAGCCATCTTGAGATAACGCCAACAACCCCATACAAGAAGCACAGAAAGGCACCTTACCTTCACGGAACTCCCAATAGGAGATAGAAGAACTGTGTGGACACACCCAGAGCGAAGTAAGGTCCCCTTTGCTGGCTGCAGCACAAGGAAGTGCTCAGACATTCTCACCCAGTAACCGGAGGAGCATGCCCCTCCAACCCCCACCCATCTGGCAAGTAGTGGCATGAATCACCCCATCCCCAACAGCCCCAACTGCCAGGGATCACAGGACAACCACCCCTATTTTTCCCTCCCATCTACCCCTGTCTGCCCCCCCACTCACCTTCCCACTTCTCTTCCTGCCAGTCACCCCCACTGCACTGAGGCTGAGATACCCAGCCACATACTTCTTCCTCCCCACTGGCTCCACCTAGCTGTGCCACAGCTGATTAACCCAGTCATGCACCCCTCCCTCCCTGCCAGCCCAGTCCAGCTGTACTGCAGCTGAGGAACCCAGCCACACGTCCCTTCTGCCCTGCTGCACTATAATACAGCAACCTGATGATGCATCCCTCCCTCCCTTCTGGCTCTGTATGCGTGCTCCCCAGCTGAATGTCCCGGCCTCCTGCCCTGTCCTACTTACTGGCCCTGCCCTGCTGGACCACAGATGAGCAACTCAGCTCCACGTCCGTCTCTCCCCTTCAGTGCCACCCCACTGTGTCACAGCTGAGCAATCCAGCACACCCCTCCCTTCCTGCCAGCCCCACCCCTTCATAGCCATCTTGACAAAGCACCTGGTAACCAGAGAAACACACTTTCCCACACCTCACCCTCCTGCCTCTTATGACACCTCCTCCCCACCTGCCAGTCCCCACTACACCACCACGCTAGAGTGCCCCCAATGCTCAGGCCAACTACTGCACCAAGCCTGCACTATCCCTCCTTGCCTGCCACTTGACCAGCTGCTGAACAGTGGGAAGTAAGCCCATACCACTCCTGGTCTGCCACGCCTGCCCATTTGGCGAAGGGCTGTAATCTTCCCACACTACTGGACCAACATCAGGAGGTCCTCAGCCATCTCACCAAACCAGTGAATGGTGAAGCGGGCTTATCCTGCCTGCTGCTGCCCTGCCCACCCAGACAAGGTGGTGACAGCTATTATGCCCACAGACAGGCAAGCAGCAAAGCACGCCGATCCGCTTGCCCTGACATACCAAAACAATAAAAAAGCAGGTTGAAACAAACAAATACACAATCAATAAGTAAAGAAAACAATACATTAAATTCTAGGAGACAGCAGACAATATCAAAACATATAAAATAGCAGGGCAAGATGGCTCCAGTAAGTGACCAAAATAATCAGATAAACTTCTTGTAGAAGAAAAGGCATTGTAGCTATTAATACGGAATTCAAAAGTCTAATATTCAGGGCTCTCTAAGAAATTAGGAAAGAGATCAAGGAAAGTACAGACAAAAACCAAGCAAAACACAGACAAAATCAATGAAAACATAGCCAAAATCAAGGAAAACACACACAATAGAAGAATTCAGGAAAATAATACAAGAACAAAGGTCAAAATACACAAGCAATTAGAAACCATGCAAAAACAGCAACTGGAAATGCAAAAGGTAAACAATGAAATTTCAGAAATGGAAAACTCAGTAGAAGGTTTAGGAGCAATTTTGAAACAATGGGAGACAGGATCAGTGAAATTGAAGACACACCAATGGACGCCACTTTGAAGAAAAATCAGAGAAGAGAAGGAAGAAAAATGAAGAAAACCTAAAAATTATGTGGGATACAAACAAGAGCAAAAAATTTGTACGTGATCAGAGTTCCAGAACAGGGGGAGAAAACGGAAAACACAGAGAAGACTGTTGAAGATTTGCTTGAAGAAAACTTCCCAAATATCATGAAAGATGAAAAGCTGACCATCCAAGAAGCTCAACGAACCCTATATAGGATAGACCCCAAAAGAAAATCATCAATACATATCATAATCACACTTATTAAAAGCAAAGAAAGAATCCTGACAGCAGGTAGAGAAAAACAAAAAGACATTTACAAAAGAGAAACATTAGACTAAGCCCTGATTATCTGGCAGAAACCATACAAGCAAGAAGGTAATGGGATGAAATGTATAAAACCTTGAAAGAAAACTGCCAATCAAGAATAACATATCCTGCAAAACTGTCTCTCAAATATGATGTGAAATTAGGACATTTCCAGATAAATGGAAATTAATGGACTTTGTGAAAGCCAAACCAACTTACAAAAAGTGTTAAAGGGAGTCCCTCAATTACAGGATCAACAACACCAGGGTCTAGGACACAGGACAGCACAGTATCACAGTATCAGTATCAGCCAGATAGCAACACAGGTAAAGAACTCTCAATAATAAAACAAAGCTAAAGGATTTAAAACAGGAAAACAGAGCATCAATCTTTAAATGAGACAACATCAAAATAATAAAAGGAGGAATAAGCAGTGTAGGAATAGCACTTTCAAAAGGAGAGGGTGTCAAGTCGATATCAAGTAATAAAAACTGGTTTAAATTTAGGAAGATAAAGGTAATATCAAGGTAACCACAAAGAAAGATATCAAATCTATACATCAAAATAAAAAAGAAGAAAAACATAAAGACTTAGTAAGAACAAAATCTATAATAATGAAGGAAATGAAAAGAAAATCCATAAACAAAACGAACTCAGCACAGAAAAGAGGAACAAAGAAAACATCAGCACCACACAAAAAAGCATGACAAAATAACAGCAATAAAGTCATAACTATTGATAATCACACAGAATATAAATGGCTTAAATGCACTTGTAAAGGGACAGAGAGTGGCAGAATGGATTAAAAAAAAACCCACAACCTATCAATATGCTGTCTACTAGAGACACACCTTAGACACAAAGACATAAATATATTAGAAAATCAAAGGATGAAAAATATATATCAAATAGTAACCTAAAAAGACAAGGAGCGGCAATATTAATCTCAGATAAAATAGACGTTAAGGCAAAATCCACCATAAAAGGAAGACTATCGTAAATGATTAAAGAAACAATCCAGCTAGAAGACATAATTTTAATAAATATTTACTCACCCAACAACTGGGCTCCAAAACACATTAAAAAAAAACCTAACGTCCCTGAAAAGAGAAATAGACAGTTCCACAATAATAGTAGACTTCAACACACCACTCTCAGTAAAGGACAGAACATCTAGAAAGACTCAACAAAGATACAGAAGATCTAAAGGCTACAATCAACCAACTTGACTTTATATATATCTCATATATATATGCAGTCTATATTTGT
>NW_004443946.1:10784204-10795612 GCF_000243295.1 Trichechus manatus latirostris | reverse complement strand
AAAAAACCTCCCAACAAAAAAAGCCCTGACCCAGACAGCTCCACTGGAGAATTCTACCAAACATTCAGAGAAGAGCTCATATCAGTACTACTCAAACTGTTTCAGAGCATAGAAAAGGAAGGAATACTCCCAAATTCATTCTATGAAGCCAGCATGATCCTGTTACCTAAGCCTGGCAAACACACCACAAAAAAAGAAAATTACATACCAATATCTCTCACAAATATAGATGCAAAAATTATCAACAAAATTCTAGCCAATAGAATTCAGCATCATATCAAAAAAATAATACACCACAACCAGCTGGGATTCATACAGGTATGCAAGGATGGTTCAACATTGGAAAATCAACGTAATCCACCACATATATAGGGTCAAAGAAAAGAATCGCGTGATCATCTCAATTGATGTAGAAAAGGCATCTGATAAAGTCCAACACTCATTCCTGATTTTGAAAAAAAAACTCAATAAAATATGAATACAAGGGAAAACCCTCAACATAATAACGGGCACCTATACAAAACCAACAGCCAACATCATTCTCAACGGAAAGCTGAAAGTACTCTCCCTGAGAATAAGAACAAGGATGTCGTTTATCACCACTCCTATTAAACATTGTGCTGGAAGTACTAGTGAGAGCAGTAAGGCAAGAAAAAGAAATAAATGGCATCCAAATTGGTAAGGAAGAAGTAAAACTGTCCCTGTTTGTGGATGATATGATCCTATACATAGAGAACACCAAAGACTCCACAAGAAAACTACTGGAACTAATAGAAAGATTCAGCACCGTAGCAGGATACAAGATCAACATACAAAAATCAGTTGGATTCCTATACACCAACAAAGAGAGCTTCAAAAAGAAAACCAGGAAAACAATATCAATTATAATAACCCCTAACAAGATAAAATACTTCGGAATAAACCTAACCAGAGACGTAAAAGACCTATACAAAGAAAACTACAAAACACTACTGCAAGAAGCCAAAAGAGACCTACATAAATGGAAAAATATACCAATGGATATGAAGACTCAACATTGTGAAAATGTCAATCCTACCTAAAGCTATCTACAGATATAATGCAATTCTGATTCAAATACCAACAGCAACCTTTATTGAGATGTAAAAACTAATCACCACCCTCATCTGGAAAAGAAAAAGGCCCTGGATAAGCAAAGCAGTACTGAAGAAAAAAACAAAGTAGGAGGCCTCACACTACCTGATCTCACAATCCACTATACAGACATGGTAGTCAAAACAGTGTGGTAGTGGTACAACGACAGACACATAGATCAAAGGAACAGAAATAAGAATGCAGATCTAAATCCATCCACCTATAGTCACCTTATCTTTGACAAAGGATCAAAATCCATTAAATGAGGAAAACTGAGTATCTTAGTTATCTAGTGCTGCTATAACAGAAATACTACAGGTGGATGGCACTAACAAACAGAAATTTATTCTCTTATAGTTCAGGAGGCTAAGGGCCAAATTCAGGGCGCCAGCTCCAGGAGAAGGCTTTCTCTCTCTGTCGGTTCTGGGGGAAGATCCTTGTCATTAATCTTCCCTTGATCTAGGAGCTTCTCAGCGCAGGAACCCTGGGTCTAAAGGACACGCTCTGTTCCCAGCACTTCTTACTTGGTAGTATGAAGTCCTGTCTCTCTGCTTACTTCTCTCTTTCATATCTCAAAGGAGATTAACTCAAGATACATCCTAATCTTATAGATTAAGTCCTGCCTCATTAACATAACTGCCTCTAATCCTGCCTCATTAACATCTTACCATACCTGTTGCCATCGAATCGATTCCAACTCATAGTGACCACATAGGACAGAGCAGAACTGCCCGCTAGGGTTTCCAAGGAGTGGCTGGTGGATTCAAACTGCTGACCTTTTGGTTAGCAGCCTGAACTCTTAACCACTGTGCCACCAGGGCTCCCATTAACATCACAGAGATAAGTGTTTAATTTTTAGGAGCTCCCAGTTATCTAGTTTATCTTCTGGTATTTCTGCATTTTTAGTTATGGTTTGTATACTATTTATGCCATATATTAGGGCCCCTAGTGTTATCTCTATTTTTTCTTCCATGAACCATACAATTTTAGGTTTTATATTTAATTCTGTGATCCATTTTGAGTTAGTGTTTGTGTGTAGTGTGACGTTTGGGTCCTATTTAATTTTTTAGGGATGGACATCCAGTTTTTCCAGCACCATTTGTTAAAAAGACTGACTGTTGTGGATTGAATTGTGTCCCCTGAGGTAGGCTTTACAACACATAGGAAAATCACATCAGATGACAAAATGGTGGACAATCACACAATACTAGGAATCATGGCCTAGCGAAGTTGACATACCTTTTGGGGGGACACAATTCAACCCACAACAGAAAGTCTGTTTAACAAATGGTGCTGGAAAAACTGGATGTCCATCTATGAAAAAAAGAAACAGGGCCCAAACCTCACACCACACACAAAAACTAACTCAAAATAGATCCGAGAACTAAATATAAAACCTAAAATGGTAAAGATTATGGAAGAAAAAAAGGGATGATGCTAGGGGCCCTAATATGTGGCATAAATACAATACTAACCATAACTAACAATGTACAAACACCAAAAGATAAACTAGATAACTGGAAGCTTCTAAAAATTAAACACTTATGCTCATCAAAAGACTTCACCAAAAGAGTAAAAAGAGAACCTACAGACCGGGAAAAAATTTTGGCTACAACTTATCCAACAAGGGTCTAATCTCTCAAATCTATGGAATACTTCAATGCCTCAACAACAAAAAGACAAATAACTCAATTAAAAAGTGGGCAAAGGATATGAACAGACACTTTACCAAAGAAGACATTGAAGCGGCTACCAGACACATGAGGAAATGTTCACGATCATTAGCTTTTAGAGAAATGCAAATCAAAACTAAAATATCATTTTACCCCAACATTGCTGGCACTAATCAAAAAAAGAGAAAATAACAAAAGTTGGAGAGGTTGTGTGGAGATAGGAACTTTTATGTACTACTAGTGGGAATGTAAAATGATGACAACCACTATGGAAGACAGTACGGCGCTTCCTCAGAAACTAGAAATAGAACTACCATATGATCCACCAATCCCAATCCTAAGCATATACCCTAAAGAAATAACAGCTGTGACACAAACAGACATATGCACACCCATGTTCTTTGCAGGATTATTCACAATAGCAAAAAGATAGGAACAACCTAAGTGCCCATCAACAGATTAATGGATAAACAAATTATGGTACATACGTACAATGGAACACTACGAAACGATTAAGAAGAATGATGAATCCATGAAACATCTCACAACACGATGAATCTTCAGGGCATTATGTCAAGTGAGATAAGTCTACCACAAAAGATCAAGTATTGTATGAGACCAGTATTATAAAAACTCAAGAAAAGGTTTACACACACAAGAAGACAATCTTTGATGGTTACAAGGAAGGGGAGAAGTGGGGAGGGGAAATTACTAACTAGATAGTAGACAAATGTTAACTTTGGTGAAGGGAAAGACAACACACAGTATAGGGAAAGGCAGCACTACTTGACCAAGGCAAAGTCCTAGAAGCTTCCAAGACACATCCAAACACCTTGACGGACAGAGTTACTACGGCTGAGGGCTGGAGACCATGGTCGTGGGGCACATCTAAGTCAATTGGCACAACATAGTTCATAAAGAAAATGTTCTATATTCTACTTTGGTGAGTAGTGTCTGGGGTCTTAAAAGCTTGTGAGCGGCCATCTAGGATACATCTATCCAACATTATGCTCAAATGAACAGCTCTTCTTCCCACGCTGTGTGCTGCCCTAATCAATGATGCTTTCTTGACAAGACATACCATTGTGTTCTTTCCCTTCCCTTTTTCCTCTCACAGAAGTCCCTGGGTGGTGCAAACAGTTAAGTGCTCGCCTACTAGTGAAAAGGTTGGCTGTTTGAACCCACCCAGAGGAGCCTTAGAAGACAGGCCTGGCTATCTGCTTCCAAAAGGTCACAGCCTTGAAAACCTTATAAAGTAGTCCTATTCTGCACACACTGAGTTACCAAGAGACTGAATTGACTCAACAGCAACTAACAACAACAACATTTCCTCTCACAGGAATTCATGAACCAGTGAGATTCCACAAAGATTCCAAAAACCATACTCAAAACCAGGGTTCTCTAGGTAAGGAGGCTTAGAATGGTCCAGATAAGAATCATGTTGTCTTGGATTAGGATAGTGGCAAGAGATAGAAGTATGGACAGTGCAATGATAAATTTTGGAGGTTGAACAACAGGACTTAAAATTGTATTGGATGTGAAGAATAAAGGAAAGGAAGGCATCAAGAATGTCTCTCAGGCTTTTGCCGTTTGGCAAGTGGGTGGGTGGCACTGTCATTGCTTAAGATGAAAGAAGACATGCGGAATAGTTAAGATATGTTATCGATTATACTTCAACATAAAGAAAACAAAAATCCTCACAACTGGACCAGTAAGCAACATCATAACAAACAGAGAAAAGACTGATGTTGTTGAGGATTTCATTTTACTCAGATCCACAAATAACACCCATAGAAGCAGCAGTCAAGAAATCAAATGATGTATTGCATTGGGCAAATCTGCTGCAAAAGACCTCTTTAAAGTGCTCAAAAGCAAAGATGTCACTTTGAGGACTAAGGTGTGCCTGATCCAAGCCATAGTATTTTCAGTTGCCTCGTATGCATGCAAAAGCTGGACTATGCATTAGGAAGACCAAAGAAGAATTGATGCCTTTGAATTATGTTGGCAAAGAATATTGAATATACCATTGACTTCCAGAAGAATGAACAAGTCTGTCTTGGAAGAAGTACAGCCAGAGGCTCCTTGGAAGCGAGAATAGCAAGACTTCTTCTGACGTATTTTGGACATGTTATCAGGAGGGACCAGTTCCTGGAGAAGAACATCATACTTGGTAAGGCAGGAGGGTCAGCAAAAAAGAGGAAGAAAGATCTTCAATGAGATGGATAGACACTGCGGCCGCAACAATGAGCTCAAACATGGCAACGACTGCAAGGGTAGTGCAGGACTGGGCAGTGTTTTGTTCTGTTGTACATAGGGTTGCTATGAGTTGAAACTAACTTCACGACACCTAACAACAACAAAAAATTTGGGAAACCTATTGGGCATCCAAGTAGCCATGTCAAGTTGGTAGTTGGCTGTATGAGTCTGGATCTTTCCCCAAATCTGTCTTCAAAATTACTGCTCAAATAAGATTTTGATGGGGGCAGGGGGAGGGGTGAGAATAATTATGTTCCCTAACAATGGAAACCATAATGAAACCTCAGCACTTACCCAGTAAAGCATCCTGAGGCTGCAGCTATACTTCATTTCACTTTTTATTCATTATTTTAATAAATATTTACCACAAGCTAGAACTGTGCTAGGTGCCAGGGAAAGAGTATTGAATAAAACAGACACAGTCCCTGCCCTCATGGAACTTAGATCTAGTGGAAGAAAACAGGATTAAGAAAAAAAAAATTAATAAAAAATAAAACAGCACTGTTTCTGCAGCTAAATAAATCTAGAGTCAAATCCTGATTCAGCTGCTCGTTAGCTGTGAAACCTTGACAAGTTTCTTAACCTCTCTGCATTCTTGTCTTTATCTATAATCTAGGGATAACAATTCCTATTTTAGGGGGCTGTGAGAATTAAATATACTAATCATACACAGTACTTAGCACAGTATATCTGGTGCACAGTAAGCACTTGATAGACATTAGCTATTCCTAGAGGTGCTATGGAAATCATGGGAGGGTTGTTTCTAGAAAGAATAATTGTGAGGACCCCTACAGAGATGGCTGGGCAGGTCTAGGAATGTAGCTATGAGAGAAAGGCTAGATTGTACATCAGTACAATGGAAGGCCATTTGTGTAGGAACTGGGCTGTCCCCATGTGCCCTTCCCATTCCTGCTCTTATTCTCCAGCTGTACTTGTAAGTGCTCATAAATCAGTCCTTCCCATGCCCAACACATATGCACGTATCTTGTTTCCAGACACTTCCTTCCCAATCTGTGAAAACTCTGTACTTTAAGGAGTGATGACGGGGTGTGAAGGAAGTTCAAAAGAGCTGAAAATGTCTGCTTTGTTAAATAGACGATTGTTTTTTGACTTTTTAGGAGGTTGATTTGCCATGAATAACGTCATTGTAAGTATGGACAGGAAGAATCCAAGCACATCCTTGCTCTGGAGCAGCCCTTTATCTCTGTCTTGCATAAACATGATTTTCCAGGTTCCAAAGCCTAGTCAATAGGGAGGACAGAGCGGAGCTGCCCACCCTCCCTAGCAGAGAGGCCCAGGAGCCTGAAGCTAATGGCAACACCTCTAGGGGATGTCTTTTTTTTTTTTGTACTTCATGATTCCATTTACGTGAAATTCTAGAAAAGGCAAAACAAATCTATCGTGACATTTACGCAAGAGTTAGGGTATAAAACAGGTTCTGTTTGTTTTATTTATTGTTGTGTTTTAAGTGAAAGTTTACAATTCAAGTCAGTCTCTCATACAAAAATTTATACACACATTGTTATGTGACCCTTGTTGCTCTCCCTATACTGTGACAACACACTCCTCCTTTCCACCCTGGATTTCCTGTGTCCATTCAACCAGCTCCTGACCCTCTCTGCCTTCTTATCTTGCCTCTGGACAGGAGCTGCCCATTTAGTCTCATGTACCTACTTGAGCTAAGAAGCACACTCTTCGCAAGTATGATTTTATATCCCATAGTCCAGTCTAATCTTTGTCTGAAGAATTGGCCTCAGGAATGGTTTTAGGTTTGGGCTAACAGAGTCTGGGAGCCATGTCTTCTGTGGTTCCTCCAGTCTCAGTCTGACCATTAAGTCTGGTCTTTTTACTAGAATTTGAGTTCTGCAACCCACTTTTCTCCTGCTCCATCAGGGACTCTCTGTTGTGTTCCCTGTCAGGGTAGTCTTTGGTGGTAGCCGGGCACCATCTAGTTCTTCTGGTCTCAGGCTAATGAAGTCTCTGGTTTATGTGGCCCTTTCTGTCTCTTGGGCTAATATTTCCCTTATGTCTATGGTATTCTTCATTCACCTTTACTCCAGGTGGGTTGGGACCAATTGATGCATCTTAGGTGGCCACTGGCTAGCTTTTAAGACTAGAGGATGTCCTTTCATCACTGCCTCCCCAGACTCCTCCCTGTGGCAAAGCCATCCTTCACTCATTGTGACTCCCTCTCTTCCTCTTCCTTCTGCCCCTCTGACTTCTTACAGCGGTGGCTCACACAGGCAGCCTCTATCTCAAGTCCTCCACAAAATCAAGTCAAGAAGTCTTGGTGGTTCTAAGGAGAGCTGGCTGTGGAGGATTAGCTGTGGGACACTGAAGGCCAGGACTGGCTAAGTGAGTCCAGCTGCAGTGATTGATAACAGTAGTGCTGGTACCTGCTCTGCTGCCAGCTCAAACCCATTGCTAACCTTTGGAAAGTATATGACTTAGAAGAGGACTGGGTTTCAGAAAAGAAAACTTGAACAGCACAAACACAAGAAATATCTGATACAGTAAGAAAATGTATAATTCCAGGCCAAACAAGAAAACATGGAAACAAGAGTTTAGCTGTCTTGGGCACATAGTAAGAAAGACATTTAAGGACAGTTGTCAGAATCAGTGTGACAAGTTTATAATTCTAGATTTTTAACCTAGGACAATAACAGAGGTCTGGTTTCTGAGATTTTCCATTACCACCTATTAGACACTGTGTGTCAAGACATTGTAAGTGAGAAAGAATTTTTTTATAAGATCATCATTGATTAAAAGAAACTTTCAGTTAATTTGGAAAAAAAATACGTGTTAAGCCTCAGAATGATAGAAGGGTTGTTTTCAAATGATGTACCCCTGACTTTCAATTAATACAACAGATATCATACCTGCTTTAAAACACAATCTTATTGGGGACAGACATTTTTCGAAAGAAAGGAAGGCTTTCTGATCATTCCTAGGTCTGTTGTTGTTCTTAGGTGCCATCGAGTCGGTTCCGACTATAGCAACCCTATATACAACAGAACTAAACACTGTTGATCCTGCACCATCCTCACAATTGTTGTGTTTGAACCCATTGTTGCAGCCACTGTGTCAATCCATCTTGTTGAGGGTCTTCCTCTTTTTCACTGACCTCTATTTTATCAAGCATGATGTCCTTCTGCAGGGACCAATCCCTCCTGATAACATGTCCAAAGTATGTGAGACATAGTCTTGCCATCCTTCCTTCTAAGGAGCATTCTGGTTGTACTTCTTCCAAGACAGACTTGTTCGTTCTTTTAGCAGTCCGTGGTATATTCAATATTCTTCCCCAACACCACAATTCAAAGGGATCAATTCTTCTCTGATCTTCTTTATTCATTGTCCAGCTTTCGCATGCATATAAAGCGATTAAAGACACCATGGTTTGGGTCAGGCACGTCTTAGTCCTCAAGGTGACATCTTTGCTTTTCAACACTTTACAGAGGTCTTTCGCAGCAGATTTGCCCAATGCAATAGGTCTTCTGATTTCTTAACTGCTGCTTCCATGGGTGTGGATTGTGGATCCAAGTAAAATGAAATTCTTTTTTTGTCTTTTTTCCCATACAAAACTTCATACTTACATTGTTATGTGACCCTAATTGCTCTCCCCATACTGTGACAGCACACTCCTCCTTCCCACCCGTGATTCCCCGTGTCCATTCAACCAGCTCCTAACCCTCTCTGCCTTCCCATCTCACCTCCGGACAGCAGCTGCCCATTTAGTCTCTTGTATCTACTTGAGCTAAGAAGCACACTCCTCAAAATATCACTTTATGCCCCACAGTCCACTCCAATCCCTGTCTGAAGAGCTGGCCTCGGAAACTGTTTTAGTTCTGGGCTAGTAGAGAATCCAGGAGCCATGCTTTCCAGGGTACCTCCAGTCTCAGTCAGACTGTTAAGTCTGGTATTCTTACTAGAATTTGAGTTCTGCACCCCACCTTTCTCCTGCTCCATCCAGGAATGTCTGTTGTGTTCCTTGTCAGGGTGGTCATTGGTGGTAGCCGGACACCATCTAGCTCTTCTGGTCTCAGGCTGATGAAGTCTCTGGATTATGTGGCCCTTTCTGTCTCTTCAGCTACTACTTTCCTTGTATCTTTGGTGTTCTTCACTCTCCATTACTCCAGGTGGTTGGGACAAATTGATGCATCTTAGATGGCTGCTTGCAAGTTTTTAAGACCCCAGATGCCACTCACCAAAGTAGGATGTAGAATATTTTCTTAATAAGCTTTGTTATGCCAATTGACCTAGATGTCTGCTGAAAGCATGGTCCCCAGATCCCTACCCCTGCTACTCTGTCCCTCAAAGTGTTTGGTTGTATTCAGGAAACTTCATAGCTTTGGTTTAGCCCAGTTATGCTGACTTCCCCTGTAGTGTCTGCTGTCCTTCCCTTCACCTAAGATAATTCTCCTCTACTATCTAGTTAGTGAATTCCAATTCTCCTCCCTCCCTACCCTCGTAACCATCAAAGAATGTTTTCTTCTGTGTTTAAACCTTTTCTTGAGTTCTTATAATAGTGGTCTTATACAATATTTGTCCTTCTATGATTGACTAAATTCACTTAGCATAATGACCTCCAGCTGCCTCCATGTTATGTTTCACAGCTTCATCGTTTTTCTTTATCATTGCATAGTATTACATTGTGTGAATATACCATAATTTGTTTATCCACTCATCCATTGATGGGCAACTAAGTTGTTTCCATCTCTTTGATTTGTGAACAGTGCTTCAGTGAACATGGGTGTGCATTTATCTATTTGTGTGATGGCTCTTATTTCTCTAGGATACATTCCAAGAAGCAGGATAGCTGGATCGTATGGTACTTCTATTTCTAGCTCTTTAAGGAAGCGCCAAATCGATTTTCAAAGTGGTTGTACCATTTTACATTCCCACCAACAGTGTGTAAGTGTTCCAGTCTCTCCACAACCTCTCCAGCATTTATTTTTGTGTTTTTTGGATTAATGCTAGCCTTGTTGGGGTGAGAATGATATCTCATAGTAGTTTTGACCTGCATTTCTCTAATGGCTAATGATCGTGAGCATTTCTTAATGTGTCAGCTAGCCACCTGAATATCTTCATTGGCGAAGTGCCTGTTCATAGCCTTTGCCCATTTTTTAATTGGGTTGTCTTTTTGTTGTTGAGGTTTTGCAGTATCTGTAGATTTTCGAGATTAGACGTTGATCGGATTTGTCATAGCCAAAAATTTTTTCCCAGTCTGTAGGTTATCTTTTAACTCATTTGGTGAAGTCTTTTGATGAGTATAAGTGTTTGATTTTCAGGCGCTCCCATTTATCTGGTCTCTCTTCTGGTGCTTGTGCATTGTTACTTACGGTTCATATTGTGTTTCTGCCATGTATTAGGGCTCCTAGCATTGTTTCTATTTTTTCTTCCATGATCTTTATTGTTTTCGATTTTATATTTAAGTCTTTGATCCATTTTGAATTAGTTTTTCTTCATGGTGTGAGGTATGGGTCTTGTTTCAGTTTTTTGCAGATAGATATCCAGCTATGCCAGCACCGTTTGTTAAAGAGACTGTCTTTTCCCCAATTAAGGGACTTTGGACCTTAGTCAAATATCAGCTGCTCATAGGTGGATGAACTTATGTCTGGATTCTCAATTCTGTTCCATTGGTCTATGTATCTGTTGTTGTACCAGTACCAGGCTGTTTTGACTACCGTGGCAGTATAATAGATTCTAAAATCAGGTAGTGTGAGGCCCCACACTTTGTTCTTCTTCTTGAGTAATGCTTTACTTATTCGAGGCCTCTTCCCTTTCCATACGAAGTTGGTGATTTCTTTCTCCATCTCACTAAAACATGCAGGTGGAATTTGGATCAGAATTGCATTGTATCTGTAGATTGCTTTGGGTAGAATTGACATTTTCACAATGTTGAGTCTACCTATCCATGAGCAAGGTATGTTTTTCCACTTATGCAGGTCTCTTGGTTTCTTGCAGTAGTGTCTTGTAGTTTTCATTGTACGGGCCTTTTACATCTCTGGTTAGATTTATTCCTAAGTATTTTATCTTCTTGGGGGCTATTGTAAATGGTATTGATTTGGTGATTTCCTCTTTGAAGCTCTCTTTGTTGGTGTAAAGGAATCCATCTGATTTTTGTATGTTTACCTTGTATCCTGAAACTTTGCTGAAATCTTATATTAGTTCCAGTAATTTTCCTGTGGATTCTTTGGGGGTTTTCTGTGTATAAGACCATATCATCTGCAAATAGAGATACTTTTACTTTTTCCCTACCAATTTGGACGCCCTTTATTTATTTTTCTAGCCTAACTGCCCTGGCTAGGACCTCCAGCACAACATTGAATAAGAGTGGTGATAAAGGGCATCCTTGTCTGGTTCCCG
>NW_004443946.1:10707287-10781156 GCF_000243295.1 Trichechus manatus latirostris | reverse complement strand
ATCTCCCCCTGTCCTGGTACTCCAATCACTGGTAGGTTATTTCTCTTGATAGAGTCCCACATAATTCTTAGGGTTTCTTCATTTTTTTAAATCCTTTTATCTGATTTTTCCTCAAATAAGTTGGCGTCAAGTGCTTTATCTTCAGTCTCACTAATTCTGACTTCCATTGCCTCAATTCTGCTCCTATGACTTCCTATTGAGTTGTCTAGCTCTGAAATTTTATTGTTAATCTTCTGGATTTCTGATTGCTGTCTCTCTACGGATTCTTGCAGCCTGCTGAATTTGTCATTATGCTCTTCTCTAATCTTTTTAATTTCCTCTATTGCGTGTTCTGTGTTTTGCTTAATTTCCTTCCTAATTTCTTGAAGAGCTCTGTATATTAATCTTTTGTATTCTGCCTCTAGTAATTCCAAGAAATCTTCATCCTCTGGAAAATTTCTAGATTCTTTATTTTGGGAGCTTGCTGAAGCCATCATGGATTGCCTCTTTATGTGATTTTATGTTGACTGTTGTCTCCAAACCATCAGTAAGTTATTATATTTATTTATTTTATGTTTGCTTACTGTGTGCTAGCTTCTTGTTTTGTTTTGATATGCCCAAATAGGCTGCCCGTATGAACTAGTTTGATTATTGGCACCTTTGAAGCTCTAACATCCTGTCACCAGGTGGTTAGATCTGTTACAAGGTATGTGAGCTGAGGAGTCTGCCCACTCCTCCTGTATGGATTCACCTCAGGTGCCCAGATAGATAGCTACCAAGTGTGTGGTGTAGGCTCTCACTTACAGTCCTAGACAGGCATGGGTGATTGGTGTAGGCACAGGCATCTGGCTGCATCAGGGGGACACACTCTGAGGAAGACAGTGGGCTGATGGCCACCCCCGAGTGTCCAGGATGGAGGCATGTCCCTGTTCCCTAGAGCGTGTAGGCAGGTAGGTTTCGCAGCCAGACTATGAACACCTAATGCTGTTGGCTGTAAGGACTGGGGGGCACCTCATTCATGGGCCCCTCTCGCAGGTGGCTAGGTGGCATGGATGGAGCCACCAGTCCTCAGGCCTCTGATGTGGGTAGGTGAACACCCTGCATAATGGGCAGAGCAGTATCAAATGTCAAGAACCTGCCACTTCACAACTGAAACAGTTGAAGTTAGACTTCTGGTATATACCCTGTTGTACTGCGGTAATAAGGGCCTACGCTGTTGAGATGGGCCCACACAAGTCTATGCAGGGGGAAATTCACTCAAAGTCCATGGATCCCTTATGCCTGTGCCTAGGCAAAGGAGCTGTGCCTACACTGGGTTCCTGGCTTGGAGGAGTCAGCAGTTTATTTTTTCCCATTTGTTAATTTGTTCACTCTCCAAGGCAGTGAGAATGGCTCTGGGAGTGTGATGGACCCTACTTCTGGCCCAGGGGACTTGGCAATTGCTGAAGTTAGTCTGGGACCCAGTGCAGACCAGGGAGCAGGGAGGTAAATGGGAGAGAGGTTTTTCCCTAAGGGGGGTGTTTTTGATCCATGTGGAAAGCCATACACAAGTACTTATCTTTCATGGAGGGCTGCTTCTCACTTGTTGTGTGTGGCCGTGTAGAGTCTCTGGGTGCTGGGTATCTCCCGGTGCGGAAAATGCACCTCCCAAGCATACCTGCTTGCCTGCCTCACAACTCCGCCCTGAGCTGATCAGGCCTGAAGGGCTCAGGCTCTCACCGGGTCAGGTCTGGCAACTCCTCGCTGCTTCTGAACCGTCTCTCCCTCCCCCTGCCACTCAGTCCGGTTCCTCAGCTCTGCCTTTGATGTTTAGGGCTCTCAGATTGCCATATATAATTGAATCACTTGTTTTTTTGTGTCTTTGTTGTAAGAAGGTCCACCAGAAGCATCTGACTACTCCACCATCTTTGCCCTGCCTCCTAGAATGAAATCTTGACAACCTCAATCTTTTCTCCATCTATTATGATGTTGCTTATTGGTCCAGTTTTGAGGATTTTTGTTTTCTTTATGTTGAGGTGTAAACCGAAGACTGTGGTCTTTGATCTTCATCAGCAAGTGCTTCAAGTCCTCTTCACTTCCAGCAAGCAAGGTTGTGTCATCTGCATAACCAAGGTTGTTAATGAGTTTTCTTCCAATCCTGATAACTTGCTATTCTTCATGTAGTCCAGCTTCTTGGATTATTTTCTCAGCATACAGATTGAATAGATATGGTGAAATGATACAACCCTGACGCACACCTTTCCAGACTTTAAACCATGCAGTATCCCCTTGTTCTGTTCGAACGACCTCCTCTTGATTCGTGTACAGATTCCTCATGAGTACAATTAAGTGTTCTGGAATTCCCATTCTCCGTAATGCTATCCATAATTTGTTATGACCCACACAGTTGAATGCCTTCGCATAGTCAATAAAACACAGGTAAACATCTTTCTGGTGTTCTCTACTTTCATCCAGGATCCATCTGACATTAGCAATGATACCCCTGGTTCCACATCCTCTTCTGAATCTGGCTTGCATTTCTGGCAGTTCCCTGTTGATATACTGCTGCAGCTGCTTTTGAATGATCTTCAGTAAAATTTTGCTTGCATGTGATATTAATGGTATTGTTTGATAATTTCAACATTTGATTGGATCACCTTTCATGGGAATAGCATAAATATGGCTCTCTCTCAGTCAGTTGGCCAGGTAGCTGTCTCCCATATTTCTTGGAATAGATGAGTGAGCACTTCAGCGCTGCACTCACTCCTTGAAACATCTCAGTTGGCATTCCATCAATTCCCGGAGCCTTGTTTTTCACCAATTCCTTCAGTGCAGCTTGGACTTCTTCCTGCAGTACCTTTGGTTCCTGATCGTATGTTACCTTCTGAAATGGTTGAACATCGACCAATTCCTTTTGGTATAGTGATTCTGTGTTTTCCTTCCATCTTTTTTTGATGCTTCCTGAGTCATTTAATATTTTCGCTGTACAATCCTTCAGTATTGCCACTCGAGGCTTGAATTTTTTCTTCAGTTCTTTCAGCTTGCGAAATGCTGAGCATGTTCTTCCCTTTCGGTTTTCTGTCTCCAGGTCTTTGCACATGTCATTATAATACTTTACTTTGTCTTCTTGAGCCACCTTTTGAAATCTTCTGTTCAGCTCTTTTACTGCATCATTTCTTCCTTTCGCTTTAACTACTTGACGTTCAAGAGCAAGTTTTGGAGTCTCTTCTGACATCCATTTAGGTCTTTTCTTTCTCTCCTGTCTTTTTAATGACTGTTTGCTTTCTTCATGTAGAATGTCCTTGATGTCATCCCACAACTCATCTGGCCTTCTGTCACTAGTATTCAATGCATCATATCTATTCTTGAGATGGTCTCCAAATCAGGAAGGATATACTCAAGGTTGTATTTTGGTTCTCGTGGACTTCTTTTAATTTTCTTCAGCTTCAACTTGAACTTGCATATTAGCAATTGGTGATCTGTTCCACAGTCAGCCCCTGGCTTTGTTCTGACTGATGATATTGAGCTTTTCCATCATGTCTTTCCACAGATGTAGTTGATTTGATTCCTGTGTATTCCATCTAGTGAAGTCCACATGTATAGTCACCGCTTATGTTGTTGAAAAATGGTATTTGTAATGAGTAAGTTGTTGGTCTTGGAAAATTCTATCTCGAGATCTCTGGAGTCATTTCTATCACCAAGGCCATATTTTCCAACTACTGATCCATTCTCTTTCTTTCCAATTTTCACATTCCAATCACCAGTAATTAGCAATGCATCTTGATTGCATGTTGATCAATTTCAGACTGCAGAAGTTGGTAAAAATCTTCAATTTCCTTATTTTGGCATTAGTGGTTGACGGGGAAATTTGAAGAACAGTCATATTAACTGGTCTTCCTTGTAGGTGTATGGATATTATCCTATTACTGACAGAGTTGTACTTCAGGATAGATCTTCAAATGTTCTTTTTGACAATGAACGTGATGCCATTCCTCTTCAATTTGTCATTCCCAGAATAGTAGACCATACAACTGTCCAGTTTAAAATGACCGATACCATTTCATTTCAGCTCACTAATACCTAGGATATTGATCTTTATGTGGTCCATTTCATTTTTGACAGCTTCCAATTTTCCTAGATTCTTACTTCATACATTCCATGTTCCAATTATTAATGGATGTTTGCAGCTGTCTCTTCTCATTTTGAGTCATGCCACATCAGCAAATGAAGGTCCCAAAAGCTTGACTCATCCATATCATTAAGGTTGTCTCTACTTTGAGGAGGCAGCTCTTCCCTAGTTGTATTTTGAGAGCCTTCAAACCTCAGAGGCTCATCTTCCAGCATTATACCAAAGAATATTCTGCTGCTATTCATAAGGTTTTCACCTGCCAATTTTTTCAGAAGTAGACTGCCAGGTCCTTCTTCCTAGTCTGTCTTAGTCTGGAAGTGCCACTGAAACATGTCTACCACGGGTGACCCTGCTGGTATTTGAAATACTGGTGGCAGAGCTTCCAGTATCACAGCAACACACAAGCCACCATAGTATGACAAACTGATAGATGCATACAGTTCCTAAGTCTAATCATTAAATACATGCAATAGTGGATTTCTCTTGCAATGATAAAAATAAATATCTACTTTATTCTTCAAGTTTCCTCAGAACTATAGTATCTACCAACCAAACCAAACCCACAGCCATCAAGTTGATTACAACTCACAGCGACTCCATAGGGTTTCCAAGGCTGTAAATCTTTATGCAAGCAGACTGTCACATCTTTCTACCAAGGAGCAGCTGTTGGATTTGAACTGACGATCTTTTGGTTAGTAGCCAAGCACTTTAAAGGGTGCATCACAAGGAATCCTATAGTATCTACACGCATTGAAAAAACAAATCTGTGAAGCAATGTGATGACAGAGGTGCCAGCATTCAGATTCCTCCTGGTGTATAGGGAGCCGAGGAATGTACTGGGCACCACTGAAGTGCTCTTGCTGCTTGAGGAACCAAAGTCTTGGCTGGACTGGAAAAAGAAGAAGACTGGAATATGGGGGAGGTTGGGGCAGGAGTATAATACACCGTGTCACAGGGGAGGGACATTGGATAAACTGAGGATCCGCAACACTCATATTTTGTCCATTCACTTCAGACAAGCCTCAGAGACTTCAAGGAGAAGTGCTTAGTGACTTAATGTAGACCTACAACTACTGTTAGTGAGATACATCTCCCCTGTTCATTTTCAATTTAGATACCATGGTCAATGGATCACTCTCGCCCTCAACCATCACTCCAATGTTTTACCTACTCCACATATCTACCTTGGTAACTGACGTAGTTGGAAAAAAGTACAGAACCACACAGACAGGTCTGGTGGCATAGTAGTTAAGAGCTCAGCTACTAATCAAACTGTCAGCAGTTCAAATCCACCAGACACTCCTTGGAAACCCTACAGGGCAGTTCTACTCTGTCTTTTAGGTTCACTGTGAGTCAGAACCGACTCGATGGCACCTAACAACAACAACAACAATCTTAAGTGAGGCCTTGGCACTGCAGACAACTATTTTACTCCTTCTCACCTTCCTTCAAACCCCCAGCACTCCACATCCTCACTCTTGACCCCAGACTTTGCTTCTCAGTTCCCCCAAGAAAATAGAAGCAGTCAAAAGAGGACTTGCACACAATCCCACCACTGAATGAATCATCTTGTCTGCACTGGAGCCCATGTACTGCCTTCTTTCCTATTGAAATGAGTAAGTCATCCATGCCCTAGCAAAGGCCAAACCTTTCACTTATGCACAGAATCACACTCACTCTCATCTTCTTAAGTTCATGGGTCCTACAGTAGTATCATCTCCCTCCTACTTGATCCATTTTTCCTGCTCTACTGGATCATTTCACTACATAAAAATACTTTGTTGTACCCCAGACTTTTAAAAAAAATTTTCCCTTGACCCCCACATCCTCTCCAGCTACATCTCTCTGCTCCCCCTTGTATAGCAAAACAACTAGGAAGATTTGTATATACTTGTTATTTCCACTTCTCCTTCAATTCTTTCTTGAACTCATCCAATTTGACTTTCAATTTCACACTTCACCAAGATTGCTAATGATCAGGTATCCAATGACCTCCTATTAACTGAAACCAATACTCATTTATCAGTCTTTATCCAATTTAATTCATTAAGATTATTTGACTTAATTGATCACTCCTTTTTCAAACACTTTGCTCTTTATTTCCAGAAAGGCCTTAGTGGCCACTCTTCCTCAGACTTTAGACTTCATCTTTGACCCCTTTTCTTCCAATGTCTTCCCTGAATGCCCAACTCATATTTCCAACAACTTACTCAACACCAGACATGTCAGAAATGGAAGTCTTGTTTTTTCACCCAAACCTAATCATCTTTCAGTCGTCCTCATCTCAGTAAATGACCTCTATTTTACCAATTGCTAAAGCCAAATCCTTGAGTCATCCTTTTTCTCTCAAACTCACATTCATTCCTCAAATTCTATTACCCCTTCCTTCTAAATTTTTTTAGAATTTGATCACCTCTCAGCATATCCACCATTATCATCTTATTACACAGTAGAGTCACTAGGATTGGTGTCACCCAGTGCAGTAAGTCATGGTGTCAGCCCTCCCCCATACACCTCCCATACTAGACCATACAGAATCCTCAGTAATGTTTTTTGTACTAATGTTTCTCATAAATCCTAATTCCCACATATCACTCCTTCTTTTCCTTTAATTACTACTTCATTCTCAAAAAAGTTATCAATATGGGTTCAAAAATACTAATTACCACAGTACTGTAGCTAAAACACTAGAAAATTGAACAAAATCAGCACTTATAAAAACCCTGGCAGCAGTGAAAACAACAGCATGTTCTTGTAGCGCGTGCAGATGAAACCACGAGATTCCAAACGTCATTGTAATTGGATAATAATGACAGCTTTGACCGAAGTGCATTAGAAGGTTCAAAAGGTAAATTAGCATAGTTTGAGTCTTGTAGGTATATTGATAGATGTGAGCTGACTTATGAAAACTGTTTTTTGTTGTTGTAAATGACTACAGGAATATTTTTATAGACAGTCATTTTGGTGTCACCCAATGTAGTCTGCACCCTTCATACCCCCCCACCAGTGATGCCACTGCTATTATGAGCTATCATCGTCCCTCCCCTTGACAATTGCAGTGGCCTCTTGGCTGATCTTTCTTCTTCTCCCATTGCCCTCTACGGACCATTCTTTGCACAGCAGTCAGAGTGGTTTCGTTAAACTGTAAGTCAGATCATATCATTCATCTGCTGGGAACCCTTCAGTGCTTCCTGTCTCAACGTCCTTGCAGGGCCTCTAATGTCCTACATGACTTGCCCCTACTTACTCCTACTCCTCTCCCCCTCAGTCTCTCCACTATAGCCACATTGACCATCTCGCTCTTCTTTAAATATGGAGAGCATAGCTGTACTCCAAGCCTTTGAATTTGCTATCCCTTTTGCCTGGAATACTCTTTCTTCAGAAATCCCGATGGCTAACTCCCTTACTTCCTCCAAGTCTCTGTTTAAATATCACCTTTTCTATATTAAATAGCACTCACCCCTCCATCACTCTACATCCCCTTTTCTTGCTGTTTTCACTGTACCTGACTTGTACTGATTTGTTCATAAGGCAGCTCTTTCTCCTCACTAGATTATAAGCACCATGAAAGCAAGGACTTAACCTGTTTTGTTTATAGCTACACCCCTCGTACCTACAGCAGTGCTTGGCACATAATAGGCGTTCAATAAATGTTTAATGAATGAATGAACTAGTATAAAATAATGAGAATTCTCCTCCATTGGTTCCTGGGTAGTGTGAACAATTAACACTTTCAGCTGCTAACCAAAAGGTTGGAGGTTTGAGTCCACTCAGAGGTGCCTCAGAAGAAAGGTCTGGCAATCTACTTCTGAAAAATCAGCCATTAAAAACCCTATGGAGCACAGTTTTACTCTGACATACATGGGGTCACCATGGGTTAGAACTGACTCAACAGCAACTGGCCCCTCCAGCAAGATGAAAAAGACAAAAAAGAGCATGATGCTGTCATGGGTGGATGCTCTGCCAGTAGCATTTTTAATGGGAAGCCAGGTGACTATGTAGAATATGGAGAAAGACAGCAGTCTGCAAGATGCCACAGAGTCCCTTTCCCCAATCTCCCCTGCTTTGAACCCAAACGAAGTAGAAGGCTGAGGTTTCAGCAGTTCTTTATGAAGAGAACTGAGCCTGAAAAATACTGTTCTGTCACTATTTTTGGAGACCCTAAAGTACCTCCAGCTGGCAGCCTAAGAAGCACCTGTTACATTTATAATGATAAATAGTGCATGTGTTTATACAGGTCAATAAACAATTCCATAATAATGCTCTAAATGACCACAATTTGAGATACTCCACAAAGGGACTGAGTCCATTAACAGGCTCAGTCATTCTGAGTCTCTCCAGAGGTAGCTCAGATTCCACAGAGCGGCTTGAGGTCAAAGGTTCTGTGGCTTCCGGGCCAGAGTTTTAACCCAAAGACTACGTCTGCCTCCTTCTGGGAGGATGATAATGCAATATATCTTAAGAGGGCCGTAAACCAACCAAACCACATCCTAGGATTGAATCAACAAAACTATGGGAGTTGGGGTGTGTAGAGTGGGACTGCTGACTCACACACTCTGGGAGACAAAGCTGAACCTAATGTCCAGAGCAAACTAGGACTTTACAGTGCTGGTTCTCTTTGAGACAGGAAGTTGCCAGAATAAACCAGAACGGGCCTATTTAATCCTAAGTCACCTCAGTAGGAAAAGAAAAAGGATGCACTAAAGTCACATTCATGGTCTAAGGATCTAGTAATGACAAATAAACATGCTTACTGTACACTAGTTATCACTTAGCATGTTAATCAGGTTACAAAAGCAAAATAAAAGCCTTTTTTTTATTTTGGAGACGTATCCCCTCCCTCCTCCAGGAATGCCAAACATATTAATATACAATATTCAGTAGATGAGGAACATTTCTATCCTGGTAAAATTGAACAATTTTTCTATGCATAGTTTCAATCAATTGAGGTTCTACTAATGATCCCAATTTCAAATTCTGTTTAAAAAAATTCCTTTTCTTTTTAAGGTTCCTGTATGCTGCAGGAAACCCTGGTAGAAACCCTGCTAATCCAAAGGTCAGCAGTCCGAATCCACCAGCTGCTCCTTGGAAACCCTATGGGGCAGTTCTACTCTGTTCAGTAGGGTGGCTATGAGTTGGAATCAACTCGACAGCAATGGGTATGAGTATATGCAGCAGGGAGCCCTTGTGGCACAGTGGTTAAGAGCTTAGTTGCTAATCAAAAGGTCTGCAGTTCAAATCTACCACCTGCCCCTTGGAAACTCTATGGGGTAGTTCTACTCTGTCCTATAGGATCACTGTGAGTTGGAACCAAGTCAACAGTAACAGGTTTATATGTAGCAAAGGTTACGCACTATATTTAATCTAGTTGCTTAGGACAGACCCCCTTAATTTATTCATTGTTTCAGCACATCTTTGCTGAGTGTAGTGCCTGTAAGGGCCTGTTGCCAAGATCCCCTGCAAGAGAAAGGCGCTCATTTCCTGAGCTGCACAAAGTCTTTGGCTGTTGCAGGTTCACAGTTAAGTCCTTCCGCAGGACATGCTTTACAAATGAGTTGCCCTTGAGTCAACTCTAACTCATGGCGACCCCAGGTGTCTCAGAGTAGAACTGTGCTCTATAAAGTTTTCAGTAGCTGATTTTTCAGAAGTAGATTGTCAGATCTTTCTTCCAAAGTGCCTCCGGGGTAGACTCAAACCTCCAACCTTCCGGTTAGCAAGTGAGCACATTAACCATTTGCACCTCCCAGGAACTCTGAGAAGTGCTCCAGTCCTCACCTAAAGTTATACCACTTCCCCCATGTAGCCCTCATCTAACAACTGGTAGACGCTGGGGGAGGACAAAGGCCTGCCATCTTTCCTGAATTTGAGGCTACTCTGAAGGGCAATCCCAGCTCCAGAGCTCCCCACGGATCAGCTGAGACCCCTGAAGTAACTACTTCAGCTCAACTTCTCCCTCTGCCCAGTCCTGCTCTCCTCACTGTCTCCCAGGTGTTGTTCCCAAAAAAAAACCTCTCAGTGTCTGTTTCCCAGGGAACCCCACTTAAGCTATTGAGTACAGTAACTACGATTTTCCAGGCACTGCGTTAACTCCCAGGAGTGCAAGATGAATAAAACAAGGTCTCTGTTTCAAGTTACTCACAGGCTGAAACAACACAAAAATACACAAGAGATACAAAAGCGGAGGATGAACAAGAAGCTTTGTTTGTAGAACGCTCCATGGGGGCAGTGATGCTGGAACTCATTCTTGAACGACAAGTTCAATTGATGGAAAAGGTAAGGATGCTGAGCACACATTCTAGGCGGCAAGAAGGTAAGAAAGAGCCTGGCTTATTTCAAGTTACAGTCTATTTGTCAGCATGGCTGAAGCATGGAGTGAGGCAAGAGGGGAGATAGGAAGTGTCAGAACTGAAGCCCGGAAACAGGATGGGCTCATATTACTGAGGAGCAATACAGAACTCAAGAACCTGGGTTCTGGTGTCAGAATACTAACTCCACAACTTACCACCTATGTGACCACAGGTAAATTGTTTAACTTCTCTAACCCTCTGTTTCCTTATCTAAAAATGAGTATAAAGCTACAACTTACCTTATAGATACTGCTAGGAAAATTAAACGAGATAATGCATATAAAGTGCTTAGTGCTTAGTATAGAACTAGGCTTACAGTGGATATTCAAAAACGATCAGCTATTATGGGCTCTCTGTTATAGGTGGTAGGAGAATTATCAAATAATCGTAAACAGACTTGTGCTTTTAAAAGATAGCTTTAGTGAGGTGTTTCTCCTTTCAGGAAGTAGGTCTAAACTGGAAAGATAAAATTTACATATACGTGAGAACTAAAGCCAGGAGAATGAGATTTGAGGTAAAGGCAATGTAGACAGAGTGAGAAAACAGCCTATTTAAGGGACAGTCTAAAAAACTCTTGCAGCACCAAGTAAGACAGCAGGGAAATCAGGACAGGGCTGCTAGAGAAGACAAGCGGGCCTGTAAGTAGGATTAGAGTCCTAGTCTGAATATTTCACACCCAGAATAGAAGGAAAAGTTTCAAGAGCTAAGTAAGTGGCATTCCAAGGGCTGCCATGAAACATGCTATGCACACATTCCTAAAAACTGATATCCTTGCTCACTTCATTCATTCAAAGACTACCTCCCCCAGATTCTATATTTATCCAACTCTGTTCCTAAAAGCACATTCCCTTACTCACTTCCTAGAATACAAAAAAAAAAAAAAAATTGCTGGGATGGAAATCCGCATACCAGATGAGTATTAATGGACAGTGATAATAATAATTTCAAAAATACATATTTTAACTCTGTCACAAGATAATTTAAGGCAAGTACCCATATACTCCCACCTACTTTCAGAAAATTAAAATTGAGGTAGGAAGCCAAGCCAGGGATACTGATGGAACCAAGTCTTAGAATTTAGAACAAAAGAAAAAATATTGAAGCAATTAGTAAAATTACTTTATTTAAATCACAATGAGATACTACTATACACCCACCAGAATGGCTAAAATTTATAAAAACTGACAACACCAAATGTTGGCAAGGATGTGGAGCAACTAGACCTCTCATACATTGTCAGTGGAGTATAAAACGTTAAAATCACATCAGGAAATCTCTGACAGTTTCTTATGAAATTAAGTCTATACATATCCTGTAACCTAGCAATTCCAATTCTAGATATTTATCCAAGGGAAATGAAAACATATATCTATATCATGACTTACACAAAAATATTCATAACCATTTTTTCATATAATAGCTAAAAACTGGAAAACAGCCTAGACTCAACAATGGCAACACACTGTAGTATATCCATGTGATGAAATACTATTCAGCAATGAAAAGGAACAAACTATTGACACATACAACAACATGGATGAAAACATTATGGTGCGTGAACGAGAGCTTATACAAAAAAAGAATACAGTGTTATTCCATTTATATGATGTTCTAGAACAGGCAAACCTAATCTATGGCGACAAAGAATCAGAACAGTGGTTGCTCCTGGGGGACAGAGGCTGGTATTGACTGGGCGAGGACACAAGGGAACTTTCTGGGTGATGCCAATGTTTTATATCTTGATAAGGTTTGGGTTACTCAGGTGTATGCATTTGTCAAAACTCAGCAAACATACACTAAAGGTACTCACATTCTATTGTATTAAGTTTTAGATCAAAAAAAATACTGCAAACAAATATTTAACTGTGATTGCCAGCATACATAATGAAGTAATTAAGCGGAAGTGTACTGATGCCTGCAGTTTACCTTGAAATGTGTCAAAAAATGAGATAAATTGATGGGTGGATAGATGGATAGATAGGTGATAAAGCAAGTATAGTAAATGTTAATGGTTGAATCTAGAGAATGGGTTTGTATGTGTTCACTGTAAAAATCCTTCCACTTTAATGTATGTTTTGAATTTTTTTCATAATAAATGCTGGGAAAATGCTTTTGTTTTAAAGGAGATCAATTCCAGTCAAAGGAAGAAGGGGAGCTCAATCTTACAGCTGCCATAAGCCTGTTTAACTGAGTGGATCAAACGGTGATTCAAAAGTGAAGGCCTTGGATGGAAGTGTGGGGAGGGTCTCAGGCCAGGGGTGGGGGGCTGTATGTGAATATGTCAAGACAAGGTTCACCTTTCTTGCTCAATCAGATATTCAGCAGAGTAATTAAAATCCAATCACGGAATATTCTGTACTCAACTGCAGCAACTTCCCTATTAGCTTCAAAACTTAGACCTACCAGACTGTCTCCGTGCAACTAAAATAAATTAGCCAGTAGATCAGTTACCCCCACTTCAGTCTCCAACCTTTTCAGTGGGGAATAGTAAGCGGCCTACACATGCACAGAGGGGGCCGGGGGCATCTTCCTCCTTCATCTGGTACAGACAGGCAATGCCACTGTTAAAATAAACAAATGGATCCGTGGAGCTGCCTGGCCTCTTTCGCTAATGCCTGGGCTGAGCCCCCTGCCCTCTGATCCCACAATGTTTGTGGAGCCTGTGCTGCTGTCTAGCAACAGGGTCTATTTTTCTATCCCATGGTGCAAGTGGACGCAGCTGTCTGTGGCTGATTTACAGGAGGAAGTCACCAGTAGGAGACCCAGAAGGCTCTCACAGCCCAATTGCTTCGTTTCCACTTCCCAGTTCACAGAACACTAGGGGGTCTGGTGGTCAGGAAAGGGGGTTATGCTTGGTGCAATATCCCTCTGGGGAGACGTCACCCAAAGAAGCCCCAAAAGGCTTCCAGACTGGTCATATTTTCTGCAGCTGATTGAATTTCGATCCTGTTTGCCACACACAGTTTCCATCTTTTTTATTCTAACCAGCTCTAGAGACTTTAATTCTAGGCTTTTTCAAGGGATGAGAACTGACGTAAAAATGGAACACTTTTTTCTTAAGCTTATTAAAGTAACAATCTTATATGTTACTGTATCTTACTGTGATCACACTGGCTTTAAGTATAGACATAAATATACAGTGTATGTTTTCCTAAAAGCATGACTACGTAACAAAGCATGTTCCCACGCTCTATTCTATTCAATGCTTCTTGTAAGTCTGTAGAATAAATGGCATCATGTCCAGTTTATTGATGGGGAAACTGGTGTTCAGACAGATTGACCTTCACAGATACTCACAGAAAATGGTAGAATTTTCTCTCTGACTCCAAGTTTGTAGGACTGAAAGAGATAGAGAGAGACAGAAACAGAGACAGAGGATGGGAGAAGAGGGAGGGAGGGATAAAGGGAGGGAGGGAGGGAGGGATGAAGGAAGGAAGGGAGGGAGGGATGAAGGAAGGAAGGGAGGGAGGGACGAAGGAAGGAAGGGAGGAAGGAAAGGCACCCACTGTTGAGTCTGGGAGCCACTTACCATGTTTCACCTCTCTATCTATTTTGTATCCATGTTAGAAGCCAGTGGATTTTCTCATTATCACAAGCGCAGTGAGGTCTCCCCCTCAGGCAGAGCTTAGAGAGCCAACAGCCCTAACAGCAACAAGGTAGCAGGCTTTAGGGAAATACTCCCGAAACCAAGGTTGCTCTACATGGTATATTTATTTCCTCACAAGTATCTTGATTCATCAGCGTCTTGAGAAAACCAGAATGCAAGAGCATGTGTTGGCTCACTTTCCAACATGCACCCAAGGAATACACACACAGAGACCCCTCCAACTTTTTCCACCACACACCATTCCCAAACCCCAGTAACCTCTTTGTCATCCCACATGAACTACACAGCCTGCCTGAAACACAAAGTTCATCAGCCACAAAGAATGAAAGAGATGGAAGGAATAAAATCTTGTAACTCCACGGTTTCTACAATTGTCCTCAAAACTGATTTAAAAATTAAAATACTGATAACATCGGAGGCTATCACTAGGCCTGGAGCTAACCCAAATTGTGAGTTGCAATTTATCTCCAAATTTTGTCTCCCAAGTCCCTGAATTCCTCTTTACCACCACTGCCCCACCATTATCATTCCAACCCCAAGACAAATTCAGGGCCAACTCGGTCTAGATCAGCACCCTGAAGCAGCTAATTAGCTCTCCAGAGCTTCCTTGAATACCAAATGAGGATATTATGTATGTTTGAATATTTAATCTTTAAATATAATCTGAAATCTTAATATAGCATTTAATTCTTACCACCGTTCAGCAAAGAAGATATTAAGATGATTTTACAAATAAAGAAACTGAGGCCCAAAGAACTAAAGTAATATAGCCAGTAGGGCCCAGGGGCGGATCAACCAGTAAGCACAGGTATGCACCGGCTTACAGTAAGCAAGGTACGCACGGGCTTAATTGTGCTTACTAATTTTTAGTGCACAATTTCACATGGGTAGTGAAATTGTACACTACAGATTAGTAACTAAACACAGTTATGCCCATGCATACCTTGCCTATTGGGTAAACCATCCCTGCCAGTAGTGACTGGTGCCAGGTCTCTCTCTCTCCTAAGGAAATGCAGTAACCATAGTGCAATGTTGGCAGGTCTGGGGCTTGTCACTGCCATGCTTTACTTCTTTCTAGAGATTGTCTTTCCCTCTCAGCTATGTGAGTGTTCTGTGGAGAATCCGGGAAGAGCAAAAAACCGTCAATAAGAGTGTCTCTGTGACAGACAGGGACCAGGAGGAGACTGCTTGGCAGTAGGGGATGTGGGGAGGGGAAACCTGTGCGTTATCACAGATTTCTAGTGTGATCACCTGGGATATAGTATTCAGTCTCTTCACACACACCACAAAGCAGTAAATCCTTGCCAACAAAATTTTTTTAATGGCAGCCCATTCTCTTCATCTGGACCACAGATGTATTTCACTGGGTCTTTTAACTGAATTCATTTTCAGTATTTAAAAATGAGATTTCACATTAAAATTCCAATTTCCAGTTTCTCTTGAAAAATTAGAAGATTTAGCAATAGAATGCCCAGATGGCCACATTCAGCTAGTGACAGTGGTGGCTGTTGGCCAGTGCCCACATTGTCCAGTTTGCCAAAGTCACCACCACTCCCTACTGTGTCCCTGACTCTCAGCCTACTTCACTCATTTACCTGGTCCCAGGAGTGTTTTAATAGATGACCTCTAGATATATACTGAGAAGCATATAGTCCTTCAACAAGCACCTTCACTCTCTTTGTCGGCAAGGCACAAGCTACTCCCAGGGCTACGAGAAGTATTATATCCCTTCTGCTTCCCAGAGAGTATGGTCCAGTGGAAGGGGGCAGGTGAATAAATATGCTTAGTAAAATGTCACCTCCCCAAGGGCAGGGATTGTAACTGTTTTGTTCAAAGCAATTTCCAGCACCTAGAACAGTACCTGGCACATAGCTGTCCAACATATATTATTGGATGGATGGATGGATGATGGATGGATGGGTGGATGGATGGACGGACCAATGGAAGAAGGGAGGGAGAGAGGGAAGGAAAGACAGAAGAGGAAAGGTACCTTTTAGGACACTAGGCAAGAGATAGCAGGGAGTTTGCCATGCAGGGCAGCCAATAGATAAGGCCACAGAGAAGAAATGTCACCAAGTGCTCCTGGAATAACCAGTTGCCATCAAGTTGATTTCAGATCACAGCAACCCCATGTGTGTCAAAGAAGAACTGTGCTGTGAGTTTTCAATGGCTGATTTTTCTGATGTAACCAGCCAGGTCTTTCTTCTGAGGTACCTCGGGGTAGACTCAACCTTCAACCTTCAGGTTAGCGGCTAAGCACATTAACTGTTTGCACCACCTAGGGACTCCCCTCTAGGAATACAGAGGAAGAATTATTTCCATGTAGGATAACTAGGGGAGGCTTTCCAGAGGAAGCGTAGTTTGCTGGTATCTAATTTATACTTTTCCCCTCCTTTGCAAACTTTATTGATTTGTTGAGATTGCTTCAGCAGAAAAGACGCCCAGGTCAATGCACCATCCCCTTCCCAGACACGCTGCTCGTCATGTCAGAATAGGCCCTGGCCAGAGGGAGCACAGGATCAGACCATAGGCTGCCTTTCAGGGAAGGGGCTCGCTGGCCTCCAGAAGTCACAGGGGCAGCCAGACCACGAGCTTCCACCGTGGCAGCCTGTGCAAGCAAGTCAACTCTGGTACCACAGCATGGGAGAGGAGTGCTGCCTTTATTTCAGCTGCCGGTACAGAAGCTGTCAATTTGGTACAGTGAAGCACACTGACCCCGGACTTCTGATCTATTCAGTGGGCAATTGTCCTGTTTCAATGACTGACACGGGCCCCTACCCACTCCCTCCTCCCAGCCTAGCTCACAGCTTTCTCTCACAGAGCCTCATTCTCCAAGGTAGGAGAATATCAGTCTGTTCAATCTCTAAGATCCTGATTCAACTCCAACAACACGCTGTGCTTTCCTGAGGCCTCCTGGTAAGAAGACACTCCTTATCTCCATTAACCTCTGACCCAGCTAAGATGAAACAGCTCCCATCTGCAGGCTTGAGTGCCCTCATCCCTGAACTAAAGCTAAATAAAGTGTGTGTGTGTGTCTGTGTGTGTCTGCGTGTCTGTGTGTGTGTGTCAGTGTCTGTGTGTGTTAGGGGGAGAGGAGAGGAACACGGAGGGCCCCAGACTGGATGCCCCCTCCCCCAGGGAATGGCTGTTTCCTCCCTCCCAGGCATCTCGAGTCCAGAGACTGTTAATGGATGACGCCTCGGGGACCCCTCCAGGTGGCCTCTGGGTTAAGAACTACATCTGGAGGAAGCAGTGCCTCCTAAGAAGATGGAAGGGCCATAAACCCTCAAAGACTGACCGTTTGATTTATGTGATAATAATGGGAATGTTAATCTCCAAAGGCAAAGCCATTCCCCCCGAATTCCAACCCCCTGGGCCCCCACACCTGACTTAATGAAAATAGCCTTACTGCCTGCTCCCGTGGGCCAGGCATTACACAGGCACAATCCCACTTAATCCTCACCACAATCCAGGGAGCTGTGTACGGCTACGGTGCTCATTTTACAGGTGAGGGAACAGAAGCTTGGAGAGATCAAGTGACTTGCCCAAAGTCGCAGCTGATAGTTGATGTTTCAAACCTAGCTATTTACTCAGGTGAGTGGCCCAGCTGAGAGCATAAGCCTTGTCTGTCTGACTCCAAAGCCTTTGCTTCTGACCATTGTTGCACACTCCCCCCCACTACAATCACAATGGTGGGGGGAGTGCCCACTTGGGAAAATATCAAATGATACTGCTCTTGGATTCTTTCTTTTTTTTTTAAGGTTATACGACTTTTGGAAAAGACAAAAGTATAGGGATGGGGAAAAGACCAGTGGTTGCCAGGAATTAGGGATGGAGGAGGGCATGACTACAAGAGGGAGTGGAAAGGAGTTTTTTTTGTTCATTTGTTTGTTGGTTGCTTTTTTGTTTTGTTTTGTTTTGGAGTGATGGAACTAATCTATATGCTGATTGTGGTGGCAGTTATGTGAATCTATACATTTGTTAGAACAAGCCCCCCCCCAAAAAAAAAGCCAATTTTACTTTACATTAATTTAAAAAAATAAAACCATGGTTGAGTCCCGTATCTGTCTCTTATCACGCATACTGCTCTTGGGTTCTTTATTCAAATTGTTTATATTTTAATTTAGGGGACTGAAGAGTAGTTAATGCTGTGTTATCTGCCCTCTGAGGAGTGTAATTCACTCAAATTAATATATGTGCCAGGCAATGTTAGTCAGTGCAATCCCAACAGTAAATAATACAGGAGGCATCACTAAGTGGACAGATGAGAGTCTGTTTGTATCTTTCCCTGTAATGTATGGATTTTTATTTCCATAATGCAAAACTTTGAAGATGATAAGCAGTGATAACCAATGTGAATTGAAATTAATTTAAATAAAGAAAAATCATGAGTCTTTTGTGTGTGTGTGTGTGTTTTTTTTTTTTTAATAAATGGTCTGCTGGTCAGTGCAACCAATCAATCAATGAACTCAGACTGATGGCAAGGAGCCAATTCCAGGTGGCAGGCCAGAAATCAGAGACCGTAAAAGAGGGTAATTTAGAGAAACATTGTGAGGGGTGCATGAAAAGCCCCTGGGAAACAGACTCTGTGTCTTACTTATTTTTATATACCCAATGCCTGATACATAATATATGCTGGATGAACGAGCAAATGAACGCATGAATGATGTACAGGCTTTTCCATGCAGAAGCATCCCCTGAGATACGCTACCATTGGGGGAGGCGGGTTTTGAACCAACTACACAGTGCTTGTTGTTGTTAAGTGCCACCTAGTTGATTTTTTACTCATAGCCACCCCGTGTGACAGAGTAGAAGTGCTTCATAGGGTTTTCTAGGCTGTAACCTTTAAGGAAGCAGGTCGCCAGGTCTTTCTCCTATGGAGCCACTGGGTGAGTTCAAACCACCAATTGAAGGTTCAAGCGTAGAGCTTAACCAGTGCGTCACCAGGGCTCCTTACACAGTGTACCGATATCTTAAATGCACTCTTAAGACCAAAAAAAAAAAATCTTTGAGGACTTCCTTTGTATCTGCCTAGGTGCACTGATATTAAATTCTCTCAGTTAATACGAGCCTGTGAAAGCTGTACTGCTGTGCCCATTTTACAAATGAGGAAACTGAGGCCCGTGGAGTTTAAGTGACTTACCTTAAATCACAGAGTTAGAAAACATTGAAGCCATGATTCATAAGCCATGTCTGGCTCCTTCACACTCCGTTTCCTCCACGTCACACTGAAGGAGTCTGTGTTTCCTTCTGAGAAACTCCAGGGTGAAAAGATAAATGGCAAATAACTTTGCAAAGAAATAGAGCAAATGAAAGCGAGGACGCTGTGTCTAAACTGAACATTTCCAATCTTTTAGTTTGGAACATTTCCAACCAGCAGGGAGAGGTCTGCGCACATACCTGTTCTGCACACTGTCCCTTAAGCACACAACATAGAGAAAAACAGGGACTAGGAGCCAGTTAATTTGCTCACTCAGATTCTGGCCTCTAAAATTTGCAAATTAATCCCCGCGTTGTTCTGCACATTAGCACCTCCACAAGAGACTACAGAGGAGAAGAGGAAAAATGAATGTAAAATAAATTCAAATTTCAAAGCGGGAATTACTGCTGTTTGTAACCAATTACACGGGGTCATTGTTCTGTTTTTCGTTTTGTTTTTTTTAAGAAGTGAAGGGTACCAGGAAAGGACTGGTGTGGAAGAAAGCTGAAAGTGCATTGTTCGAAAGAATGTTCATAATTTTCTTTAAACTTAGATTCACCACACGATTCCTAAACTCCTTGTTCTAGCTCATCTCAATTGACTATAAGGTCAGGCAAGGTCGAACTGTTAGTCTTGTGCATAAATTAACAAAAACATTTTAGTCATGTGTATTTTATTACAGGATGCCTTGTTCACTGATTGCACAAATTTTTTGCAAAAATCTCCCAGGTCCAAATGCGAGTGGAAGTTTAATTCGGCCTATAATTGAGCTTCACAGATAACTAAATTCTTCTGGGGTGGGTGAGATGAAGGGATAGTGTGCGGGTTCCCTAAAAATCTCTTAATGTGCATAACCTTTTCCCAGCCTGGTGAGTTTTCTGAACTCTTTCCTTCCTATATGTACGAGTGGGGCCAGGGCTTGTCGGAATAAAGAACACGGGCTGGCAACTCTTCACTGAGAGACACCTCCTCCACCTTCTGCTCTCTTTGCTTCCCTTGTGATGAACATATTTGCTGGACCAAAAATTGACACACATGGTCTGGCCATGAACAAAATGAAATTAAGACTCTTCCAGAAAATCTAGAACATATGTTCTCCAAAGCTATAGCAACCTGGTGCTATCTACATAGTAGGTGCCTAATAAATGCCTACATTGAAAATCACAGCAACAGTCCAAAAGGCATTTTAAATTTTCCGCGGAAATATCACCCTAGCTAGGATTTTTCTGAAATCTCATTTCTTTCAGGCCCTGAGATGATGATGATTTGTTTTGAATCTTTGCCTGGTCCATGTGACTCAGGTATTATGATATTCTTTTTAAGATTAAAACTAAATTTAAAGCTGAAACCTGAAGGCTCTCATTTAAACCCTGGGAGCTTTAAAATATTGTTAAAAATGCAATATATTCTCTTCCATTTGAAAAATAAAAAAGTAGTTTGATAAGTAAAGCGCTACTCCAAACACATCACAACAGTAGAATGTTCTCAATGAAGTATTAACTGTTGGTTTGTTTAGATAAGAAATACATGTAGTTGAAATCAAGCTGCAATCGCCAAGACTTCAAAGCAAAATCATTTGGCCTCCTCATGTTGGTTCTAATCTCACATCAAAAGCAGCTGTATCGCAGTCGGCTTATGAAAAGAAAACAATTCTTTTCAACTAATATGAAGCATGGAAAAACAAGGATAATATTTCTTAAAAACTTCACAGAAATAAATAGTGTCACACTGTGAAACACATAGCATTTCAGAATTTTTTTTTTTTAATGTAAGCTGCCTAGAAATAAGAACAGGTGTAAAACCCTAAAGGGAACATTCATTTTCATTGATAAGACTTATAGAAAAATTATATTAATGAGAGAAATTGCAAAAACCAAAATCTGTTCTGGACACTAGAGAATGGGGTTCAGGAGAAAAACAAGTGAAGAAGGGTAAAATCCTAAAATTACCCTAACCAATCCCATTCTCTGGACGGTAAAGTAGAAAAATGCTTTTCAAATTTTAATGGGAATCCTGTTAAGATGCAGATTCTAGTTGAGTAGGTCTGGGTAGGGCCTGGGAGTCTGAATTTCTAACAAGCTCCCAGGTAATGCTAATGCTGCTAGTCCCTGGACCACACTTTGAGTAGAACTTTTGACCTCTGAGTCCCATACATCCATCACCGCTTGCCAAAAGCCAGCAACCTAACTAGTTGAAAAGCACCACAGTCTGTAGCCCTGAAGGGGGTAAGGGGTATTTTCATGTGTTAAATGACCTCCCTTAGAGTCAACACACGATAAAAAGCAAAACAAAACCAAAATTTTCAATTGCAAAGATCAGCTCATTAGGAGCTTATCATTAGAGAGATTTAGATGAAAGGCAACTGAAGCAGTATGAAGAGTGTGCTGTGGCTTTTACCTAAAGCTTTTGACTTCCCTGCAAAGTTTAGTGAGGAGAGGCACAGGGGGAGGGTAGTTGAACCATTGGTGGCCAAAGTCATTATCAGCTCTGACTAAGAGAGATTGAAAAATCAACGTGAGTTTGCACAACAAACAACCGACTAGCAAATGGGATCAGTATATTTGGTGAAGATTTGGGAATGAAATGAGGAATTATAGAGTTATTGTAGAATTAAAGGCGGCATTTCGACATCCTGGTACTTCACCTTCTGCCACAGCCTCCTCATCACTATAATGGAAAAATAACAAGACGTTCTTCTAAGGAGCACCTGGTGGATTTGAACTACCGACCTTTTGGTTAACAGCCAACCTCTTAACCACTATGCCACCAGGGCTCCATATGGAAGTACACCCATGTACATATATATGTGTACATGCCGCAAACAT
Organism: Trichechus manatus latirostris; assembly: GCF_000243295.1. Lineage (NCBI taxonomy): Eukaryota > Metazoa > Chordata > Mammalia > Sirenia > Trichechidae > Trichechus > Trichechus manatus. The sequence goes on along the minus strand of NW_004443946.1, from coordinate 10,759,090 downwards.
ACCCATGTATGTAATGGTGCGCACAGGGTGCACAGTCATGAAAACTTCTTAGCCATAATCATACACCTCATGATACTGGGCTGGAGAGCTAGGGACCATAGTCCCAGGGGACATCTAGGTCAATTGGCATATCATAATCCATATAGACAATGTTCTACATCCTACCTTGGTGAGTAGCGATTGGGGTCTTAAAAGCTTGCGAGCAGCCATCTAAGATACAACAATTGGTCTCTTCCCATCCAGAGCAAAGAAGAGTGAAGAAAACGAAAGACTCGAGGAAACAATTAGTCCAAAGGACTAATGGACCACATGAACCACAGCCTTCACTAGCCTGAGACCAGAAGAATGAGATGGTGCCTGGGTACAACTACTGACTGCTCCGACTGGGACCACAATAGTAGGTCACAGACAGAGTGGGAGCGAAATGTAGAACAAAAGTCAAACTCATAAATAAGACCAAACTTACTGGTCTGATAGAGACTGGTGGAACCCCAGAGACTATGACCCTTGGACACCCTTCAAACTTGGAACTGAAATCACTCCCAGAGATTACATTACAGCCATACAATAGACAGGCCTATAAAATGAATAATAACACCAGTGAGGAATGTACACCTCAGATCAACCAACCACATGAGACCTAAAGGGCAGCATTTGCCCAAGAGTAAAGTTCAGAAAGACAGTAGGGGCGAGAAAGCTGGGCAAATGGACACGGTGAACCCAAGGAGGAAGGGGTAAGAGTGCTAACACATTCAGAGGGTTGCAACCAATGTCATAAAACAAGCTATGTATAAATTGTTGAATGGGAAACTAATTTGCTCTATAAACTTTCACCTAAACAACAATAAAATGTTCAAAAAAAAAAAGAAATGTGACAAAGAAAATAGTTAATTTAAAACTGATAACAATCCCTCAGCAAGCAGATACTACTCTTTGAGGATAGCCTCTTTTTTGTAACTACTAAGAAAAAAAAAAAAAAAACCAAACCCATTACTGTCAAGTTGATTCTGACTCATAGTAACCTTATAGCACAGAGTAGAACTGCCCTACAGGGTTTCTGAGCAGCACCTGGGGGATTTGAACTGCCGACATTTTGGTTAGCAGCTGTAGCTCTTAACCACTAGCCACCAGCGTTTCCTTTTAACTACTATGATTATCTAATTCCTCGCTTAACACAGAGACAATAAAATGAAACAATCATCTGAAAAGAAGATATCAGGACTAGATGACTTTAGGGAGAAATAGATGATTTTTCAACCTCCGGTTTGGAGACTACTACCCTTGCCCTAAGAACACTGATGTAATAAACAAAAACAGCAAAAAAAAAAAAAGGAACACATTATTTTCCAATAATCCCCAGGTAAAACCCATACTAGCCAATATTAACCCACTGCTGTTGAGTCAGTTCTGACTTACAGCGACCCTATAGGACAGAGTAGAACTGCCCCATAAGGTTTCCAACGCCATAAATCTTTACGGAAGCAGACTGTGACATCCTTCTCCCTCAGAGTAGCTGGTGTGTTTGAACTGCCAATCTTTCGGTTAGCAGCTGAGTGCTTAACCACTGTGCCACCAGGGAGGAGTTAAAAACAACATGGCTTTGCCATAGGTGGTAATGTTCAATTGTTCAAGAGAGAAATTGTATGTTAATTAAGGAAAATATGGCCAACATTTTGCTATAAAATGTTCTCACAATCTAGATTAATCGGCATAACAAATTTATTAAGAAAATGTTCTGCATCCCACTTTGGTGAGCGGCATCTGGGCTCTTAAAAGCTAGTAAGCGGCCATCTAAGATGCATCAATTTGTCCCAACCTACCTGGAGCAAAGGGGAATGAAGAACACCAAAGATCCAAGGAAAGTATTAGCCCAAGAGACAGAAAGGGCCACATAAACCAGAGACTTCGTCAGCCTGAGACCAGAAGAACTAGATGGTACCTGGCTACCACCAATGACCACCCTGACAGGGAAAACAACAGAGAGTCCCTGATGGAGCAGGAGGAAAGTGGGGTACAGAACTCAATTTCTAGTAAAAAGACCAAACAGTGGTTTGACCGAGACTGGAGGGACCCCAGAATACATGGACCCTGGACTCTGTTAGTCCAAAACTAAAACCATTCCCAAGGCCAACTCTTCAGACAAAGATTAGACTGGACTATGGGATATAAAATGGTACTAGTAAAGAGTGTGCCTCTTAGCTCAAGTAGATATAAGACACTAAACTGGCAGCTTCTGTCCGGAGGTGAGATGAGAAGACAAAGAGGGTCAGGAGCTGGTTGAATGGACACGGGAAATCAGGGGTGGAAAGGAGGACTGTGCTATCACAGTATAGGGAGAGCAACTAGGGTCACATAACAATGTATGCATAAATTTTTGTATGAGACTAACTTGAACTGTAAACTTTCACTTAAACCACAACAATAAAAAAAAAAAAAAAAAAAGGTTCTCACAGCATTTGCTTTCGTCGTTAGAACTCTGGGCTCCAAATTTCAGGAGTGTTATTGATCAAAATACTGCCCTCTTACTCCAAGGAGGGCTCATTTCCAGTGAGGAGTGAGGCCTAGAAAGTAAAGATGTCATAAAAGAGAACCAGGTTGGGACAAGGAGGCTTTCTGAGGGGAGTTTCATCTGGTCCATCACTGCTGTGGCCTCAGCAACTAGAACAGTGAATGAACAAGTGGGCCTAGCTATGTGAATCTGACCACTGGGCTTCACTTCTCTCATTGGCCAAACAGAGAGCTAGAACAGAAACTGATCCTTCTCTGTTCACATTCATTGGCATTCTTTCCCTGTCAACATTCTAGGATTCTGATTGCTGTTCTGTGTAGAAGAAACTTCACTGGGTAAATCTTCATGAAGCCTAAATAAATATCAGATTTTTCTGGAGATTGGCTTCCTGTGCATGATATAAGCAAGATAAACAGTACTAGTCCCTACAGTAACCACCCTCCAGCAGAGAGATATTCAGGTCCATTTTTAGGCTTGACAAGGGGCAATCACCTGCTTCCTGGGCATTCTATACTAACTTAAGTTTGAGTATATGAAATGTTCAGCTGACTCTCTGTAACGGCCTTGACTGCACATAACCTGATCCCAAAAGCTCTAATTCAAGGATGTTTCCCAAACGGTGCTCCTCTTCTGAGGCGCCAAAGAGGGCATCACAAGGCCTCATCCACCTCTTGTCTCTGCACGCGCATCGTTCCTGCATCGCTTCCCAGGAAGCCTTCCCCAACCTCTTTGGCTGGTCATGCCCCCACACTATGAATGCTCACGCCCTGGACCCCTCTCCCAGACAGCACTCATCACGAGGGCAATTTCACATTTTTTAAATTATTTGTTCACACTAGGGTCTCCCCATAATGGGCCCAGGGTCCATGTTTGCTGTTGCTTACCATTGTCTCCCCAGCTCTAGCACAGTGTCTGATACGTACTAGACTTCTAGGGAATATCGAACAAATGCATGAATGATTTAGGTGGTCAGCTTGACAAGAAAACAAAATGACAAATTCCTAGAACATCCAACAATTTCTCCTAATTTTGTCTAATACCAGGAACAAAAAGTCCCATGGACTTTGTATAGAACACTAATACAAGAAAGGCAGTTTCTAAATCAACTGGGCACCAAGTTTAAATATAATCCCGTATGCTGTGCACCACCACCAGATGTGTGGCCCACACGTGACAGCATAACAGTAAAGAATGTGCTCCAGATTCTTTCAGACTTGGGTTTGAACCTTGGCTCTTCCGCATATCATCTCTGTTACCTTTGAGAAATTACCTATCCTCCCTAAGCTTCAGTCTTCTTAGCTATAAAACAGGACTTATTCATAGGGTTATTGGAAAGATCAAATGAGAATACGTAAAGGGGGGTCTAGCAGAGTGGGAAGGAGCCCTGGCGGCGCAATGGTTAAGCACTCAGCTGCTAACCAAAAGGTGGCTGGTTTGAACCTACCATCGGCTGTTTGGGAGAAAAGCCCTGGCAATCTGCTCCCTGTAAAGATTATAGCCTAGGAAACCCTAAAGTGCCGTTCTACTCTGTCCTGTAGGGTTGCTATGAGTCGGAATCGACTCGACAGCACACAACAACAACAGCATAGTGTGGGGCGTATGGTGAGTGTTCAGAAAGTGTTAATCCTTCTTAAACATCATGTATCATGGCTTGAAATAAACTGTGACAACCGTGTGGCCAGCAGGAAGCACTCACAAAATAAGGATTCTCAAACAGTTTCAGCCCTGTGACTACTTCTACACCACCAGCTTGTCATGTCTGGCCCTTGCTGTTTGGTTTTGATAATCCTGCAATTAAGCAGAAGCATTTTTGATGGAACATCATAAATAAATCATTAGCTTAGACGGGAAGGAGAAAAAGAAATTGTAAGAGGAGGTGTAAGACACCAGCCAGGGGCCACCTGCACACCTTAGTCCTTCAGAAGCACAGAATGAGGAAGAAGAGTGTTAGGTGATCTGGTCTGGAGGTCAGGAGGGCACTTACCTTTACTTTGACTTTTTCAGCAGGCCCTCAGAGCTCCCGCAGATACCTCCCTCCGGATAACAAACCTCCTGGCATTCGTTTCTGGGGCAATGTGACAGTTAAAACCAGATCTAGTCTCTATTGACTAGAATACAGCAAGTTGGAGGGTGGCAAGATTAGTAAACTTCAAAAGGTTAGGAGGACTTGATAAGCCAAGGGTAGGGGTGGAATATTTATTTAAAAGCTTACACTGACTGAAATATTCCATCTGAGCCCCCTCACTCCCCCACCTTCCTTCCCCTTGACCTTTCTCTGACCCTCTCGACTCTTGAAGCTTCTTGCTTTGGGTCAGCTACATTCCCAAGGAGAATACTATTTTTTGCCTGGCTAAGGTTCCAGAGACACAGACACATCCCTCTCTTCAGGGTCCCTGGAGGGCTTAAAAAGGAAGATCAACATTTACATTGGTAAAATACACTCAGCTGTGGGTGGGGAGGGCTTAATCTCCTTTACAACCAGCCCCTGCAGCTGTGCTGTTGGCTGCACCCCACCCCCACCCCCACCCCCACAGGCTCTCTGCCTTCCTGGAAATAGCTCTCCCTGAAGAACCCTGAGACACATGATCCCAACCTGCCTATATATAGTCAAACCAAAATCACAGAAGTCCCATCACTAGATAGGGTAGCTTCAGTGGGCTCCGTGGACCCGGGAAAGAGAGCAAGAAGGGACAGAAGGAGACCAAGTGAAGATAAAGCCGTAGTAGCGTGCCCAACCGCTCAGGGAGGGGCATGCAGAGTAAGCCTATGGGGTAGGGGGAAGTGGAAGATGTTCGTGGGTGGGGGGATTGTTGTTGTTAGCTGCAGTCTGGTTGCCCCACTCATGGCAACCCCATGCACAACAGAGCAAATTGCTGCCTGATCCTGCATCATCTTTGTGACCGTTGTGATCCATAGGGTTTTCATTGGCTGATTTTTGGAAGTAAATTGCCAGGCCTTTCTTCCTAGTCTGTCTTAGTCTAAAAGCTCTGCTGGAACCTGTTCAGCATCATAACAACACACAAGCCTCCTTTATAGAAGGGTGGTGGCTGCGCATGAGGAGCATTGGTGGGAATCGAACAAGGGTCTCCCACATGAAAAGCGAGAATCCTACCACTGAACCACTACTGCCTTTGCGGGGGGAGTAAGGGGAAGGTACTCTCCTGAATTTCCCCCCTGAAACAACCACACTAACTTTCGATAGGCTTTTCCCCTCTCCTTTTCATTGGTTTTCAAGAATAAGTGACAAGTAGAGAGAGGACAGGATAAGCCCCAAGTTGCTGGGCAACAGTTCATGTCCCACTGTGCCTCATCACAAGCCGGAAGAAGAGAACACCAGAACAAGGGGGAGGGAAAGGGAATATCTTGCTTTAAAAAAGGTTAAAAAATAAACAAATAAATAACCCTGCAGGGATCGACTGCTAACCGCTAACCGAAAGGTCGGCGGTTCGAAACCACCAGCGGCTCGGCGGGAGAAGATGTGGCAGTCTGCTTCCGTAGAGATTTACAGCCTTGGAAACCCCATGGGGTCATTATGAGTTGATGGGGTCACTATGAGTCGGAATCAACTAGATGGCAGTGGGTTAAAGTCACTCAGAGGTCTGCTTTAAATACACTTTAGGAAAAATGAAACCTAGCGTTACTAAAACAAATTTTCTTTCACAAAGCTTAGAGGTGGCCCTCGTCACACGCAGAACAGAATTTCACATTATTACTATTCAAAACATTACATGCTCACCTTTAGATTCTGTGCTGTGAGAACTATACAGTATAATATTATTTATATAAAGTTTAAAAGCATGCAACCCTTCACCATATACTATTTATGAATAAGTACCTATGTTTATGGATACATACATATGTGTTAAAATATAAAAATAGGCAAAAACTGCTAAGTACCAAATTTAGAGTAGTGATTTCCTCTGGGGAAGAAGAAAGGGGAAGGAAGGAGCTTCCACTGTAAGTGTTTTATTTCTTTAAAAATGATGTGAAATAGACATGGCAAAAAATTAAGATTTGAGAAGCTGCAGGGAGTACATAGTGTTTGTTACATTTTAAAAACTTTTTCTGCATGCTTAAAACATTTCATCATAAAAGAAAATTTCAAGAATTTCAGACAAGAGGTTTCACATAAAAGGCAACATGCAACCTCAGACACCTACCAAATTCATTCATAGGGCTCTCCACATTCCTTCACGTATCTGGACAAATCTCACACAGGGACTCTGGGGTCCAAGAGATGCTACCTCCATTCTGGCACAGTCCTAACCAGCCTTGGGGAGGAGCACTGAGCCAGAGGACACCCTTTCTAAGACTCTTGTGTAATCTTTCATCCAGAGGATTCGCAAAAAAACAAGCATTAAGTATCTAAAAGCTTCCGTTAGGAACTCTTAAGAGGAAATGGAATTTAACAAGCCTCCTTCAGACTAAACATGGATACTTGCAAGCCTGGTCTTTAATTGCCGGTTCCACTACTGGGAGTGATTACATATGGCTCTACTCCCAGCTCTGACACTAGAGAGCTGTGTAACCTTGGGCCAGACCATCTACCTCTCTGGGCCTCAGTTACCTCACCTGGGTCTGACCTTCGAGAGTTCTAATCTTAGAATTAAGAAGGAACAGGCAAATGTGGATAAACAACCACCACCCACCAACCATAATTTATGTCAGGGGTGCTGTTAGCCCTCCAGAGAGAGCCCTGGTGTGCTGTAGCGGTCAAGTGTTCAGCTGCTAACCAAAAAGCAGTTCGAATCCACCAGCCACTCCTTGGAAACCCTAGGGGGCAGTTCTACTCTGTCCTATAGGGTTGCTATGAGTCCAAATTGACTTGACCACGATGGGTTTCGCTTTTTTTTTTTGGTTGGAAACCCTCCACACAGCCCCAGCCCCAAACACACAACTGTCTCCCCCCGCATCAGGCTTCTATAACTCCAACTCCCACCATCAGAAAGTCCTTCAGATTAAATGCCACATTAAAATGCAAATGAATCTGGTACGATAATAACACCTTATCCTCAGTCACATACATTATCTCTTTTAATTCCACACAGCCACCTTTAACATAGATAAGAAAACTGAGGCCTGGAAAGCTTAAGTGATTTGCTCAAGATAATAGGTCTTAAATGGGAAACCCAAGCTTCAAGGTCAAGTCTTCAAAATTCCAAGTTTAGACCCTTTCCATAACAATGCAATTGCCTGGGGTTAGCCTTTGCAGGGGACGGAATCTCAAAAGACAGCAAGAATAAGAAGGCAGGGAGGAAAAAGATGAAGAGAAAGATGGGTCTGCAGCCAAGGCGTCGACGAAAGGACTGAAAAAATTCTTTCTTACTTTGACATTTTGCATAAGGCTAGTTCCTTTCACAGCCTTTATAGGTTTTAAAATTGCGAAGATTGACATGGGGCTGAAAACAAGCTACCAAGGTGTGCAACATGGTTATGGCACACAAACTATTTTTCTCCCCTAACCTTGTCGCTCAAACAACTTGGAAGTGAAGCTGAAGAACTCTGGAAAGCTGTGTTCAGTGACTCAAAACATAGTTCAAGTCCTGAAAAAAATACCTTTAAAGAGTTTGAATAAAATCATTTAGGGAATAGCAAGTGAGGAAAAAGTAACATTTCTAAATTAATGTGTTAATTTAGATACGTTAGTTTACATATAGATCAGTACCTGTATTAATAAATGAAACATCAGTTGGCATTTGACTATCTTATCTACATTCCTAAAAGTATATAAAGAATTTTCAAACTGGCCCAGACACTTTTTGGATCATAATTGTCTTTTATTCAGGTATACATGATATGTAAGGAGCCCTGGTGGCACAGTGGTCAAAGCAATCAACTGCTAACCAAAAGGGTGGTGGTTCGAAACCACCAGTGACTCCAAGGGAGAATGATGTGGCAGTCTGCTTCCATAAAGATTTATGGCCTTGGAAACCCTGTAGGGTAGCTATGAGGTTTGGTTCGAGTGGGACATGGTATGTAGTGGTTAAGCATAATGGAAGTTCACTTAAAAAGCAAAGACAAATAAATCATTCAAAGCCTTTGAGGGGGAAAAAAATCAGAGGCAGCCTGTGTAGAATGGAGGAGGAGACTTAACAAGATAAAGCAATAGCACATTTGCTGGAGCATCCGTGTGAGATCAGCAGTGTCTGGGATTTCAAGTCGTCCTGCTTCCAGCATTCCCTGGGGGACATCCCTTTGGAACACATCACACAAAAAGATCTTGTTCCACCAGTCTTGAGGAAGGCTGCTGGCTCTAAATCAAATCACCTCTTTCCCAAGCCAGACAATGATAACCTGTAAAGACCAATTTGTTGTATTTTGTTTTGTTTCTAACATCTCTGAAAATCTAAAAAGGGGGCATCTGATAAACTTCATATACTGCAGAAGCCAGAAGGAGGAAAAAATAGTCTTTCCAGATCCTGACTTCATTTCTACACAGAATCATAGAACTCAGGAGCAAAAAGAAATCCTAGTGATTATCCAGGAGACACTTCTGGTTCAATGTAGAATAAAAGGACAATATCCTGTTACACATTTTTCTTGTGTTCCCAGTAAAAGACATTTCCTTTAGGACCCCAGAAAAGCTAATCAGACATTTTCCTCTAGGCTAAACAGAACCAAAAGTCCTATTCCTATTAAAATGAAGCTAAGTTTAAAGCTCTTATTACTTGGTGGATTCGATTAAAGTGAGCTGTTAGCTTTGATTTAAGAAGAGGCAGACACATCTTCTGGAAAGGGAATTCTGGAACACTTAATTGTGCTCATGTGGAACCTATACATAGACCAAGAGGCAGTTGTTCAAAGAGAACAAGGGGATACTGTATGGTTTAAAATTGGAAAATGTGTGTGTCAGCGTTGTATCCTTTCACCATACCTATTCAGTCTGTATGCTAAGCAAATAATCCAAGAAGCTGGACTCTATGAAGAATATGGCATCAGGATTGGAGGAAGACACATTAACAACCTGAGATATGAAGATGACACAACCTTGCTTGGGGAAAGTGAAGAGAACTTGAAGCACTTACTGGTGAAGATCAAAGTTTACAGCCTTCAGTATGGATTACACCTCAACATAAAGAAAACAAAAATCCTTACAAGTGGACCAATAAACAACATCATGATAAAAGAAGAAAAGATTGAAGTTGTCAAGGATTTCATTTTACTTGGATCCAAAATCAACACCCACGGAAGCAGCAATCTAGAAATCAAACACCTTACTGCATCGGGCAAATCTGCTGCAAAAGACCTCTTTGAAGTGTTGAAAAGCAAAGATGTCACTTTAAAGACTAAGGTGTGCCTGACCCAAGCCATGGTATTTTCAATTCCTTCTATGCATGTGAAAGCTGGACTATGAATAAGGGAGACTGAAGAAGAATTGATGCCTTTGAATTACGGTGTTGGTGAAGAATGTTGAATATAGGACTGCCAAAAGACAGAACAAATCTGTCTTGGAAGAAGTATAGCCAGAATGCTCCTTAAAAGCAAAGATGGTGAGACTTTGTGTCACTTACTTTGGACACGTTATCAGGAGGGACTAATCTCTAGACGAGGACATCATGCTTGGTAAAGTAGAGGGTCAGCAAAAAAGAGGAAGACCCTCAACGAGATGGATTGACACAGTGGCTGCAACAATGGGTTCAAATATAGCAACGATTGTGATGGCACAGGACTGGGCAGCATTTCGTTCTGCTGTAATAGGGTCGCTATGAGTCAGAAATGACTTGACAGCACCTAACAACAACAGACACATCTTCACACATCTTTGGCATCAACACGTCCACAAGAGACATCTGCAAGCTCCTCCCTGACTCCATGTCATATGGTCATCATTAAGGGTCACCAGAATTGAAAATGCATTTCTAAGCTGTAAATCATCTAGAAGAGGAGAGCTGTTGGGACAAAGAACATCACCATGAAAGAATTGGGTCCCCTGTAATCAAGTGGGTGCTATGTTATCACCAACCCCAAATTTTCTTCTTTTAGTTCTGTTATTTTTTAAACCACAAATATATTTAATAGATCCAAAAAAAACTGATGTGATTTTAAAACTTGAAGAATTTCTAATTGTGCTTTTTTAAGTCAATAATTTGTGTATGTTTGTCTGTCATGGATTGAATTGTGTCCCCCAAAAATATCTGTCAACTTGGCTGGGTCATGATTCCCAGTATTGTATGATTGTGTAATCTGATGTGATTTCCTTATGTGTTGTAAACTCTATCACTACGATGAGGTTATATGTGATATCCTTACGTGTTGTACATTCTATCACCATGATGAGGTTATACTGAGGAGGTTTACAAGACTGGATAGTGTCTTAATCCAATCTCTTTTAAGATATAAAAGAGAGAAGCAAGGAGTGACACATGGGAATCTCATACCACCAAGAAAGCAGTGCCGGGAGTAGAGCGTGTCCTTTGGACCTGAGGTTCCTGCGCAGAGAAGCTCCCAGACCACAGGAAGACTGATGCATCACAAGGACATTCCTCCAGAGCCTGCAGAGAGAGAGAGCCTTCTCCTGGAGCTGACACCCTGAATTTGGACTTGTAGCCCACTGGACTGTGAGAGAATAAACTTCTGTTTGTTAAAACCATCCACCTGTGGTATTTCTGTTAGAGCAGCAATAGATGACTAAGACTGTGTCTGTGTGTGTGTGTGTGTGAGAGAGAGACAGAGAGAGAGAGACAGAGACAGAGAGAGAGAGACAGAGAGAGACAGAGACAGAGAGAGAGAGAGAGAGAGAGACAGAGACAGAGAGAGAGAGAGAGAGAGAGAGACAGAGAGAGATGCTAGCAGCTGGAGATTTTCCCTATGATCAGAACTTCTTTAATCTAGCTCTCAACTAATAACAGGGCAGCAGAAATTGAAGGCGGCTGCAATTAGTGGTGAGCCACTAATCCAAAATTCTGGAGGATGGAAAAGACAAGGAGACAAAGGATGAATGATCCCACACATAACCCACATCCCATCCTTTTGGGGCGATATTCAAACCTGGATAAATTTTATAGATAAAACTTTCCAGCCCTAATCACTATGGGCAACACTCAAAGGAATATGCACATAAAAAACCTGGAAGTATTAATTTTTAATAAAGAAGCTGGTTGAAAGGAAATGCAATAAAGGTGAGGAAAACATATTGAGACCTTTCAAAGGATGCTCAGAGCAGGAAAAGTGAACTAAAAGAGGTGCCTAGAAAAGAGCAGTTTGAGGAAGGAAGGATAGGGAAAATTAATTCAGCCAGTGAAAGGGACTGAAGTTTAGGGAAGGAATAATATATGGAAGAAATGATTCCAAATGGTTCAGAATCTAGGATCCCAGGAATTAACAACTAACAAGGCCACGGAAAACAGTTTTGATTTGAATTCAGTGGTTATTTCTGAAATGTATTCAAGAAAATATATTTTTCTCAAGGACTGGGTAATCCATACCAGGAATGAAATATGGCAACAACAACAAAAGTGTTAGTTCCTGAAGTTCTATTATTATGATAAGTCTCTACCAATTTTGTGAGGCTTTGACTCTTGCCTTAGGAATCCTCACACTATTGTAAAGTGGATTTTTCATTGTAAATGTCTGGCTGATGAATGTTGTTCTAATGTGGCACCAGTTTTCTTATTCATTAGTCAACATGAACACAAAGAATAGAAAATTGACCAATGAGACTGAAAGTGTGATCTAAAACCTACTGTCTTAGTTATCTAGTGCTGCTGTAACAGAAATACCACAAATGGATGGCTTTAACAAACAGAAATTTATTCTCTCACAGTTTAGGAGGCTAGAAGTCCGAATTCAGTGTGTCGGCTCCAGGGGAAGGCTTTCTCTCTCTGTCAGCTCTGAAGAAAGGTCCTTGTCTCTTTGAACTTCTGCTCCTGGATGCTCTTCATGAGTCTTGCCATCTCTCTTCCCCCATCTCTGCTTCTCACATCCTTGTTTAATCTCTTTTATATCTCAAAATAGATTGACTTAAAACACACCCTATGCTAATCTTGGCTCATTAACATAACAAAGACAACCCATTCCCAAATACGATTATAACCACAGGCATAGAGGTTAGGATTTACAATACTTTACAATACATATTTTGAGGGGACACAATTCAATCCATAACACCTACTGTGGCAAAACATTTCCATTCCTTCTCTTCTGGGCTGGTCAAATCACAAAAACTGCAATTTTGCCTTGATTTAGATGAAGGAAATATATCAGTCATGCTTTGTGCACCAGAAAGCTAGAATACCAATTCCTTTTGAGCTATAGGGTCACTGTGAGTCAGAATCGACTTGATGGCAACGAGTTCAATTGTTTGTTTGTTTTTTTTGTTTTTTTTTTTTTTTTTTTTTGAGCATTAAAAAGTAGTTTTTCAGCCTTTGGAGTCAAATATATATTTTACATTGCTAGATAGGGAGAAATGATGTTTCCAAATTAGATGAATAACATTTTTTAAGATCATATTTTCTTTCTTATTATTTTCTCTATTGTTTAATCATCATTCTTTAATAGTTTCACATTTCCTTCGTAGTTTAACCTCAGCTTCAAATCATCTAAGCTCACATCTTGGGAAAGGAAAGAGAAATTAAAATCATGGGCTTGGAGTCTTGGAGTCAGGTAGATCTATGCCACTTCTTAGCTATATGACCTTTGGCAAGTTAAAGAACCTGTTTAAGGGTAATACTATCTACTTCACAAGTTGTTTTTAAGATTAAAATGAGTAAAAATTTTGAAGAGGATTTAGCAATATGCTAGGCACACAGTAAATACTCAATAAATGGTGTTTAAAAGTATTCTTTCTATCTTTTCATAGTCACCAGATTGGCAAACTTTAAAAGTCTGACAATAGCAAGTGTTAGCAAAAAGTAGAGCAACAGGAACTCCCATATCTTGCTGGAGGGAATGTGTGGCAGATTAAAGATGGCCACCACAAATTACCTGACACTCCTTCTATGGAGACATGGGGGTCTAGACCCTCTCTCCTTGATTCTAGGCAGGCTCTGTGCCTACTTTGACCAATGGCATCTGGCAAAAACGATGTTATGTAAGTTTCCAGGTCCAGGTCTTAAGATATTGGCAGCTTCCACTTTCAGACTCTTGGACCATTTGTGCTTGGAACACTGGGCTACCATGTAAGAAGTCAGATTACCCTGAGGCCAATATTCTATGAGAAGCTCAAGCCATGTGGACAGGCCCTGGAGGATGAGATGCCCTATGGAGAAAAAGGCCGAAGAGCACCAAGACACAGACATGTGAGTGAAAAAGCCAGCTTAGAAGCGGATCCTCCAAACCCAGCAGCATCAGCTTATACCACATGAAGTACAAACTATCCAGCCAAATTCTTTCCAAATTCTTGACCTACAAAATCATGAGCAAAATAATTTTCTTAAGACACTCAACTTGGGATAGTTCATTAGGCAGCATTAAGTAACTGAAAAGAATAAAATTAGTACAATCACTTTGGAAAACCATTTGGCATAATTTTGTAAAGTTGAAGATACACATAACTATGAACCAATGGTTCCACTCCTAGAGAATCTTTCACACATGTGCACCATGAAACAGGAATTAGAATGCTGTTAGCAACAGTGCTCATACCAGAAAAAAAAAAAAAAAGTGGAAACAACTCAAATGTCCATCAAGAGTAGAACAGATAAACATGCATGGTATATGCACATATGCAAGACTACGTTGTTGTTGTTGTTAGGTGCCATTGAGTTGCTTCCGACTCATAGCGACCCTATGTACTACAGAACGAAACACTGCCCTGTCCTGCACTATGCTCACAATTGTTGTTATGCTTAAGCCCATTGTTGCAGCCACTGCGTCACTCCATCTCCTTGAGGATCTTCCTCTTTTTCACTGACCTGGTACTTTACCAAGCATGATGTCCTTCTCCAGGGACTAATCCCTCCTGACAACATGTCCAAAGTATGTAAGATGTAGTCTCGCCATCCTTGCTTCTAAGGAGCATTCTGGTTGTACTTCTTCCAAGACAGACTTGTTCGTTCTTTTGGCAATCCATGGTTGTCATGGATTGAATTATGTCCCCCAAAAATATCTGTCAACTTGGCTAGGTCATGATTCCCAGTATTGTATGATTGTCTACCATTTTATCATCTGATGTGATTTCCCTATGTGTTGTAAACTCTGTCACTATGGTTTAATAAAATGGATTAGCGGCAGTTACATTGATGAGGTCTATAAGATTAGGTAGTGTTTTAAGCCAATCTCTTTTGAGATATAAAAGAGAGAAGTGAGCAGAGAGACATGGGAACCTCACACCACCAAGCAAGCAGTAGCAGGAACACAGCACGTCCTTTGGACCTGAGGTTCCTGTGCAGAGAAGCTCCCAGACCAAAGGAAGATTGATGACATGGACCTTCCTCCAGAGCCGACAGAGAAAGTGTTCCCCAGGAGCTGATGCCCTGAATTTGAACTTGTAGCCTACTGGACTGTGAGAGAATAAACTTCTGTTAAAGCTATCCACTTGTGGTATTTCTGTTATAGCAGCACTAGATGAGTAAGACAGTGGTATATTCAATATTCTTCGCCATCACCACAATTCAAAGCTGTCAATTCTTCTTTGGGCTTTCTTATTTATTGTCCAGCTTTCGCATGCATATGATGCGATTGAAAATATCATGGCTTGGGTCAGGCACACCATAGTCTTCAAGGTGACATCTTTGCTTTTCAACACTTTAAAGAGGTCTTTTGTAGCAGATTTGCTCAACGCAAGGCATCTTTTGATTTCTTGACTGCTGCTTCCATGGGTGTTGATTGTGGATCAAGGAAAATGAAATCCTTGACAACTTCAATCTTTTCTCCATTCATCATGATGTTGTTTATTGGTCCAGTTGCGAGGATTTTTGTTTTCTTTATGTTGAGGTGTAATCCATACTGAAGGCTGCAGTCTTTGACCTCCAGCAGTAAAGTGCTTCAAGTCCTCTTTACTTCCAGCAAGCAAGGCTGTGTCATCTGCATAACACAGGTTGTTAATGAGTCTTCCTCCAATCCTGATGCCCCATTCTTCTTCACAGAGTCCAGCTTCTCAGATTATTTGCTCAGCATACAGATTGAATAGGTATGGTGAAATGATACAACCCTGAGGCACACCTTGCCTGACTTTAAACCACACAGTATCCCCTTGTTCTGTTCAAATGGCTGCCTCCTGATCTATGCACAGGTTTCTCACAAGCACAATTAAGTGTTCTGGAATTCCCATTCTTCAAAATGTTATCCATAATTTGTTATGATCCACACAATTGAATACCTTTGCATAGTCAATAAAACACAGGTAAACATTGGCCATGGATTGAATTGTGTCCCCCCAAGATATCTGTCAACTTGGCTAGGTCATGATTCCCAGTATTGTATGATTGTCTCCCATTTTATCATCTGATGTGATTTCCCTGTGTGTTATAAATTCTATCACCATGATGTGATAAAATGGATTAGTGGCAGTTATACTGATGAGGTCTACAAGATTAGATAGTGTCTTAAGCAAATCTATTTTGAGATATAAAAGAGAGAAGTGAGCAGAGACACATGGGGTCCCCATACCACCAAGAAAGCAGTGCCGGGAGCACTGAGATGCTCCCAGACCAAGGGAAGACTGATGCACCACAAGGACCTTCCTCCAGAGCCAGCAGAGAAAGCCTTCCCCTGGAGCTGATGGTTTGAATTTGGACTTGTAGCCTACTAGACTGTGAGAGAATAAATTTCTCTTTGTTAAAAGCCATCCACTTGTGGTATTTCTGTTATAGTAGCACTAGATGACTAAGACAACATCTTTCTGGTATTCTCTGCTTTCAGCGAGGATCCATCGGACACCAGCAGTGATATCCCTGGTTCCACGTCTTCTTCTGAATCCGGCCTGAATTTCTGAGTTACCTGTCGATATGCTGCTGCAGCTGCTTTTGAATGATCTTCAGCAAAATTTTACTTGCGTGTGGTATTAACGATATTGTTGATAATTTCCACATTTGGTTGGATCACCTTTCTTGGGAATAGGCAAAAATATGAATCTCTTCCAGTCGGTCGGCCAGGTAGCTATCTTCCAAATTTCTTGGCAAGCCAAGTGAGCATTTCCAGCACAGTATCCATTTGTTGAAACATCTCAGTTGGTATTCCATCAGTTCCCGGAGCCTTGTTTTTCACCAATGTCTTCAGTGCAGCTTGGACTGCTTCCTTCAGTACCATCGGTTCCTGATCATATGCTACCTCTTAAAATGGCTGAACATCGAGCAGTTCTCTTTAGTATAATGACTCTGTGTATTCCTTCCATATTCTTTTGATGCTTCCTGTGTCATTTAATATTATCCCCATAGAATCCTTCACTATTGCAACTCGAGGCTTTAATTTTTTCTTCAGTTCTTTTAGCTTGAGAAATGCTGAGTATGTTCTTCCCTTTTGGTGTTCTACCTCCAGGTCTTTGCATATGTCATTATAATACTTTACTTTGTCTTCTCAAGCTGCCCTTTGAAATCTTCTGCTCAGCTTTTTTACTTCATCATTTCTTCCTTTCACTTTAGCTACTCTACATTCAAGAGCAACTTTCAGAGTCTCTTCTGACATCCATTTTGGTCTTTTCTTTCTTTCCTGCCTTTTTAATGACCTCTTGCTTTCTTCATGTATGATGTGCTTGATGTAATTCCACAACTCATCTGGTCTTCGGTCATTAGTGTTCGACGCGTCAAATCTATTCTTGAGATGGTCTCTAAATTCAGGTGGGATATACTCAAGGTCATACTTTGGCTCTTGTGGACTTGTTCTAATTTTCTTCAGTTTCAACTTGAACTTGCACATGAGCAATTGATGGTCTGTTCCGCAGTCGGCCCTGGCCTTGTTCTGACTGATGATGTTGAGCTTTTCCATCATCTCTTTCCACAAATGTAGTCGATTTGATTTCTGTGTATTCTATCTGGCAAGGTACATGTGTATAGTTGCATTTAATGGAAGACTATACAGTAGTGAAAATGAATGAACTACAGCTGTACATACCCACATGGATGACTCTCAAGACATAATATGGAGGGAAAAAAAAACCCATAGTATTGACAGAATAAAGTATGTAATGGAAGAAAATATATAGTATTGTTCTATTTCTATAGAGGTCAAGAACAAACAAAATAAATGACATCTTGTATAGTTATATGTACATATATGATAAAAACTTTTTTAAGTAAAAGAATGAGTAACACAGAACTCAGAATAGTGATTCGTTCTTGGGGAGGGCAATGAATATAATCTGGGAGGGATACACAGGCGTTTCAAAGATATTAATGTTGTTCTATTTCATAAGATAAGTGGTAGATTTTTATTGTGTTATTATCCTTTAAACCGGGGTCGGCAAACTTTTTCTGTAAATAGTATATATTTAGTATATACTATTCTGAAATAGTATATATTTTAGGCTTTGCGGGCCACATAGGATCTCCATCATCGATTCTTCTTTGGGTTTGTTTTTTTGTTTGTTTACAACTCTTTAAAAATGCAAAAACCATTCTTAACTCACAAAAACCAAAAAACTAAACCCGTTGCTGTCAAGTCGATTCAGACTCATAGCAACCCTATAGGGCAGAGTAGAACTGCCCCATAGGGTTTCCAAGGAGCTGCTGGTGAACTGCTGACATTTTGGTTAGCAGCCATAGGTCTTAAGCACTGTGCACCACAGGCCATACAAAAATAGGCTGCAGGCAAGAGTTGGTCCACAGGCCAAATTTTGCCAACTCCTGCTTTAAACTGTTTATATATATTATAAAGTCTTTTGTGTACATGATATATTTCTTCTCCCCTGCCAAAAAAAAAAATAGAAAGAAAAAATGAAAAAGAAATTTTAAAGGGAAAATATACATATTCTTCCTAACCCAGATCAAAAGTCCCGTTCATTGAGCCTCCAGTCTGTTGGCAGCCCATCTGCCCGCAATTTTGATCAAAAATAGAAACTCAAAGTTTTCTGCTTCTGAAGAGAAAAATGAAATGAAATGCTCCAATACTCTTGTCCACTTTAGACTTTTGGTAGATTCTAAATGCCAGAGTCCAAACGGTAATAGTAGTTCAGACTGCTGTTTGGGCAGGAGGGTGGGAAACATCATAGGTAAAATTCTGATGTGGCAAAAATGATAATGATCATCAAATTATATCATTCAGTGAGTGTCTGCTGTCAATTAAAAGCTATCCTTTCCTGAGTCTTAGTATGTACCAGGCACTGATCTCACATTAAACATGTAAATTCTTTTTATTTCTTCTAACAACCCCATGTGGTGGGTACTATTGTTAACCTGGTTTTGCCATAGTAGAAACTGAGGCACTGAGAGATGAAGTCGTTTGCTCAAGGTGGCATGGCTAGAAAGCCATGGGGCTGGTAACCACACCCGGGCTGTTGGACTAGAGCCTATGCTCTTACCTGCATACAGCACTGTTTCCACTAATTCTTACATACATTTGTCTTCTCACCAGAAATGAAATAGTATTTTTATCCCCATTCTACAGATAAAGCATGCCTGCTTGTTGCTGGCCTAGGTCCAAGAAGCTTGGCTGGAGGCTAGAGCTGGTGCTGACACTGCCTGTGCTGGTGACACCCTGCTATGGCTTATTTAAGGAGCATTTTACAAGTCTCAGCTCGTCAGAGGTGGGAGAAGAGCTGCTACAAAAATAAAAATAAAACAGGTAAAATGAGAACCCAGACTTCCACCCACATGTCTTCACAGTGACAGGCTGCAACCTTTCATGGCGCCATACGAAAATAATTACGTTCCATCTCTAACGACCCAAACTTCGTCTTCGAGGGAAGTGGGCAGGGCATGAAGGTTATTTCTGAGATAAGGAGAAAATCTCAGGAGCTACAAAATGGAAAAATGATCAGCCTTAATTCTACCAAAATCAGAATGTAGAACGGTCATTACCATTTATTCAACAAACATTGTAAAACACCCACAATGTGCCAAGGTGCATAGTAAATACCAGGGATACAATGACAAACCTACTACAGTCCCCCTCCAAAGGCTTGATATTTCCCCCCTGGGGCCTCAGTGGAATGTGTTTTAAAAACAGCGCAAATGGAAGGATGCCAGTTCTTAGAGGCCGGAGAACAGCAGGGCTATGACATCTCTGGGGGCCACTCTGCTGACAATACTCACACCCCCTTCCCCACTGCAGCAGCTGGGGCAGGAGGCAGAACCACTCCCAGCTGTGATGAACTTTTCCCAAGGGAATTCTCTCTTGGCAAGAGACTTGGGGTGGGGACGGGGTAAGCAGAGGAAGGAAGATGGTTGTCAGGAACACAGGCCCTCAGAGATGCAGATTCAGGCTCTGAATGATGCAAAACTTTTCCCTTGGTGCCTGAGCTCAGGTTACACACGAAGAGCACATCTGCTCTAAATTGTAACTCCTTTCCTCCATCTATACCCAGCCTGGGCAAATCCTGAAAATGATAATGATTCAGGAAGAGAGCAAAGTTCTTCTCGTTTGCTCTATGGATGTTCTGAGGGAAAATGAGAGGAGCAAATCTGTTCAAAAGGCTTCGCCCAGGAGAATTCCCAAATAGCTTCATTCAGGACCCCCCTATCTCCCACCAAATGTTTTTATACTAGGGGAATATGAGGACCACAAGCCTCAGAGAAGGCTTTGATGAAAGGACCTGTGTAGAAACAGCAGGCCCAACGGTCCATGGGTAGAAATGTCCCAGGGAGGCGGTGTCACAAAGGGCACTGAAGCTGCTGGTTTGTAGGTACTGATGTATTTTACACTCTGAAGCTAATTTGGGGGCCAGCTGCTAGCTGCTCCTCTCTCTAGCTGCTCTGCACAGCACAGAGCCTAAATATCACTCAGTCTGGAGCACCCGAAGGCGATCGCTGAAGTGGCAAGAAATCTACTCCGTCTCCTAATGGCAGCAGAAATTATCCCCCAAGTGCATAGCCCAAGCTAGCCAGAAGCCCTCTATAAAGACAGCCCCATTTTAACCCAGCCTCATTTCAAAACAAGCTCCCTATTGCAGAATCCTGCCCCAACTTGCCCACGCATTCAGGCCTCTGCCAACCATCCAAGCAGTCAACACAATGATTCTCAACTAAGAGAAAGGCACTATGCTACAGTCAGTGGCTACCAAGCTTCAACTAAATATCAGAATCACTTGGGGAGCTTATAAAGCAGTTGCCAAAGCTATACCTATTGAATCAAAATTCCCAAGGGTAGGGACCAAGAATATGTATTTTTTAGGGCTCCCTAGATTGAGAGCAAAAGCTGAGAGGAAATTCAAAGAACCTTAGCAGCCCCTCCTAATGCTCATTGGAGCCAGTTTCTCAGTGGTTCAACAGCTCAAAAGATCTGAAACTATTCACTTTCAGGACTGAATAAGCAACATGGTTTACCATATTGGTTCCTACATTTTTACTGAACTCTGATTAAAAGGAAAGAAATGACTCTCTAAGAGTGGAAATTCAGATCCAGTAATAGGATTCCTGGAGATTGTTTAGATGGGAACATAAATACAGCACATACACATTTAAGATATATTTGAACCGTCTCAATTTTATTTTTTTTTCAATAATCCCTATGAACACTCACATATTGTAAGACCACAGGTCCAATTTGGGATATAGAAAGTATGTTCACCATGCCTGTGAGAACCAAAAAAAGTGAAATTTTAAAAATTGATACTTTTTTTCAAATGAGGAATTAATTAACCATCAGTTGGGTACTGTGATTTTAAAACTACTATAGATTAATTTTTCAACATGACCCAATGGAGCAACTTTACAAAACTTCAAATTAATAGAGTCCATGGCTAGGGGAAGCTAGGAACAGCAAGAAATTGCTGACAGGCAGTGGGAGAAAGACCTGGTGATCTGTTTCCTTAAAGATTACAGCTGAGAAAACCCTATGGGGCAGTTCTGCTCTGTCACATGGGGTCACTATGAGTCAGAATCAACTCAACAGCACCCAACAACAATAACAAGTGGTAAAGGCAAAGTGTCTGACATCAGAGCCAGAAAGACTGAAAAGGGCAGAAGGGCCTTGGATTGGAGCAGAGAAGGAAATGGTAATGCCTTGGGGAGGATCTTCCTAGAGTTCCTACACATTCTCCACTGCCAATATCATGGAAAGAATCAAACTTATTCTTATTATGCCAGGGAGACTTATTCTGCCTGAGGGTTGCTCAGCTGAAACCTGCCACATGAGCAAAGCCATAGGGCTCTGGACTTCTGGGGATCCTCCAGAGAAGCCACTGCTGGGCAGTCTGCTCAGAAGGCACACAGATGTCACTGTATGCACTCTCCTGGGTCCAGGTACTCTACAGGGAACGGAAGACCCAGTAACACAAATGAAAGGCAGAAAATGGAGATGTGAAGCATTACATCCTCAATAGCAAGATTTCTAAAAAAAATAAAATAAACTGGATCTGATTAAGAATAATTGAAATTCTTCTGCTTACTTGAGTAGGAAGATGAGGAAAGTTATATAAACTGGAAAGAGGAAGAAGTGACTAGAAGACTCCCAAGGCCTAGGAAGGAAGACATAGAAGATAAAATAAACCAGAGGGAAAGAGGGCTAGGCACTAAAAGGTAATATAAATAAGACCTTGATTTATTCATTCAACAAATTTTATTGAACACCTTCTTCCCTCCTGACATTCCAAATTGCTCATTAGAGATGGTCCAAACACTGCACCATCTGAAGTGCGGTATTCTTCTACTCCCTGGTACAAATCTTCTATTCCATCAGTCCTTCCCCATTATCATGTCCTATGTCCAAAGCCATTCAACTGTGTGAATCATAACAAATAATGGATAACTTTGCAAAGAATGGATATTCCAGAACGCTTAAATGTGCTTATGAGGAACCTGTACATAGACCAAGAAGCAGTCATTCGAACAGAACAAGGGGATACTGCGTGGTTCAAAATCAGGAAAGGTGTATTCCAGGGTTTTATCCTTTCACCATACTTATTCAATCTGTATGCTGAGCAAATAATCTGAGATACTGGACTGTATGAAGAAGAATGAGGCATCAGGATTGGAGGAAGGCTCAATAACAACTTGCAATATGCAGATGATACAACCTTGCTTGCCAAAAGTGAAGAGGACTTGAAGCACATATTGATGAAGATCAAAGACTACAGCTTTCAATATGGATTAGACCTCAACATAAAGAAAGGAAAAATCCTCACACTTGGACCAATAAGCAACATCATGATAAATGGTAAAAATATTGAAGTTGCCGATTTCATTTACTTGGATCCACAATCAATGCCCATGGGAGCAACAGTCAAGAAATCAAATGATGTATTGCATTGGGAAAATCTGCTGCAAAACATCTCTTTAAGGTATTAAAAAGCAAAGATGTCACTTTGAGGACTAAGTGGCACCTGACCCAAGCCGTGGTGTTTTCAGTTGCCTCATATGCATGCAAAAACTGGACACTGAATAAGGGAGACTAAGGAAGAATTGATGCCTTTGAATTATGGTGTTGGTGAAGAATATTGAATATACCTTGGCCTGCCAGAAGAATGAACAAATCTGTCTTGGAAGAAGTGTAGACAGAATGCTCCTTAGAAGTGAGGATGGCAAAACTTTGTCTCACGGATTTTGGGCATGTTATCAGGAAAGACCAGACCCTGGAGAAGGACATCATGCTTGGTAAAGTACCAGGTCAGCAAAAAAGAGGAAGACCCTCAATGAGAGGGATTGACACAGTGGCTCCAACAACAGGCTCAAACATAGCAGCAATTGTGAGGATGGCACAGAACCAAGTAGTATTTCATTCTGTTGTACATGGGGTCGCTATGAGTCGGAACCGACTTGACAGCACCTACCAGCAACGACATATCCCAACTATGATTATTCCTATTTCTGTGTGTTTTTGCACATTTTTCAGGAAATGCTCTCCCCTTTTCCCATCACCAACTCAAACCCTAGCCATTCTTCAAAGCCTAGTTGAAGCCATATCTCCCCCATGAACCCTGGCCTAATGTCTTGATGACTCTTTTTGTGAAGTCTCATTGAGTGTATAGTGCATTCCACACAAACACTCGATATTTTTCATTTTGAATTGTTCTCTTTTTATTTGACTTCTGAGTTTGATTGGAACAAGGAAGAATCCAGAGGAATTGATTGATTAGGTGCTGCCTTGATTTAGAATTAGAATGAGGGACTTCTGTCCATATAAAAATAATTGTATGCTATTATTAGTGTGAGTTTTACTGTATCAAGTCAATTGGTATTCTGCTGTTTATAACATTATATGGGAAATGTATTTTTAGTTCCCAACCACCAATTTACAAATAATTTTTTAGAACAAAAGCTATTTGTAAATTGGATATTGCTTCCGTGAAGCAAAAGTGAAAAGAGTGATTAAAGAGGTGGCAAATACAAGAAGTGCTGGGAACTGAGTAACAGTTGCCTTGGAAGAAAATCGCAAGATTGGGATTTTTTATTTTTATTTTTTTGCAATTAAAATACAAACTTTTGGCATCCTTGCTCCTTCAGATAGTTACAGTTGGTTGTAAAAATTTCTATCTCCTCTTCATCACTGACTGTAACCGTTTAAGATCTCATTAAATTTATTTTTGTTAGCCAAGTCAACACCAGGAAGGTTATTCTGTTAAACAGTAACATTTAATAGAAAAAGAAGAACTAGTAACATGGGTACAAGCCGCCTGCATAAAACATGTGATGACCTTCCTCAAAAGACACACAGTGGACTGATCAAACATGATCCCCTTCTTTCAGTTTCCCAGGGTCCTTTGGTGAGCCTCTTGAGTCATGTGGAGACTGTCTGGCAGTTTCCGAAAGTGCCCTGCCACCGCCTACAAAACTGCTATCAGCAACGCTCTTTCACTCCTGCCTTTTGCTTGGACCTATGTTTTCTATTGTTGCCTGTAACTGAGTCTAGACCTTTCCACGAACACTCTTTGATTCATGGCACTTGGCAGAAAGTATGAATAAAAACCCAAATGAGCTTGGGCCATACGCTGAGCTTTGAATAAACACTGGATTCACTATAGTTGTGTGTTTACTAAGGTTTTCATTAAAATATTACATGCTCTCATATTTAGCTTACAAGAGGCCAATTTTTTCCTCAAGGCACAGTATGTGCTTTAACATGAAAGAGGTGCTTCTTCCGATTGTTAAGATGGCACTACATTTATAATTTAGTGGATGTGATTTATAGAGCGAAACAAGTACTCCTGATTCGAGTTAAGGAACACACTGGAGCAGGTCATTTGTGGCTTGAGTCCTGGTCTTGGTGGGTTCCAGCTGTCAGTGGCAAAGACTATAGCTCCTCTGCCCAGTTTAATTGCTCAAGATTCGAGCCACCAAAGGATCAGCAGTTTATTATGAGCCTCTTTTTTGTCAGCTAGCATGAGGCCCCTATTGTTTCTAACAGTAAGCTACTCAGAGGGACCTTTGCCAAGTCAGCCTTTCAGTGAAGATTAATATTCTCGCTCCTCCCCTTCCCAGATATATAACTTTGAGCAAGGTACTTAACTTTTCTAGGTGTCTTAGTTTGCTAGTGCTGCTGTAACAGAATTACCCCAAGTAGGTGGCTTTAAAGAAATTTATTTTCTCACATTTCAGATTAAATGTACAAATTCAGGGCACTGGCTCTGGGGAAGCCAGAGCTCAGGGGAAGGCTCCCTTTCTCTGTGCCCACTCTGGGGGAAGATTCTTGCCTCTTTGAGTTTCTGTTCCTCAGTTCCTTGGTGATCTTCAGGTGGCATCTCCCTCCACGTCCTTCCCCATTCATGCTCCCTTGTCTCTGTGTCTAATCTGTTCTTTTTATAACTCAGAAGTGATTAGGTTTAGGACATATCTACACTGATATGGTCTCATTAACATAACAAAGAAAACCCTATTCCCAAACAGAATTACATTCACTGGTATGTTGTTGTTGTATGCAATCCAGAAGACCTCTTGGTAAACTTTATGGGAGCAGATCATCAGGTTTTTTCTCCCATGGAGCAGCTAGTGGATTCGAATCACCAACCTTTCAGTTAACAGCTGATCGCTTATCTATTGTGCCACCGGGGCTCCTTCATTCACAGCTGTAGATAGGAGATTCCAACTCATACTTTTGGAGGACATAATTCAGTCCATTAACACTAAGCCTTGGTTTCTTCATCTATACAATGGCCACAATAACAATATTTACCTTATAAGACTGATGAGGATCTAATTAGATAGTGCTTGTAAGATACAGTGACTTGAATGAAGGAAGGAAGCATGACATGATGCTGGCTGTTTGTTGGGTGATACTGTTAGGCTTAAGCACAAGAAAATTAGTCATCTACTGTGTTCCATTTGCTAAATCACACAGCTTTTAATCTCACCCCCTACCTTAAATGATAACAAAATATAGGCAGAAGTACCATCATTTATTATAGTTTTCAGGCTATTTTATCTCCTTTATACTCTGAGTATGTTCACATGTATTGAAGAACAAGTTCCAAATAAATGTGAACAGAATACTGTCCAAACAGATGACTGTCTTGGCTAATTGTTTTCTTCTGGATTTTTCACTAGCTGCCAGAAGAAATGAACACAAGGAAGGAGGATGGGAGGAGGGGCTGGGGAAGAGGCACAGGCACGGGAGAGGAAAGAAAGCTTTGGGGAGGGAGGAGGAGACCTAAAGGCAGTCCTTGGCCTGGCTCAAGGGGTTCTCAGAATAGACTACGCAGAGGCTATTAAAGCTTACAGCTGGAAAGGTCGTTAGTCACATTTTAGATCTTTTGTCTCCAAGCAGTACTGCACCTAACCCATTCTAAACCAATGGGTGGTCTGTTCCAGGATCCCTGGGAAGTAGAAGTCTGCAACCCCATTTCTCCTACTAATTCAAATTTCTCTCCAACCCAGCAGATCCAGATCTCAAGTTAGCTATGCAATGACATGTCTTTGTTTCAAATCTTCGTGTGCCACTGAAAAGATGCCTATTGTATAGGCAGAGCACATACAGAAAAACAAGAAAGTTCATTCCTTGGGTTGAGATGAAAAATAGAGACCATTGGTCACTGGCCCATGTAAATTTGAAAAAAGAGAGGAAGTGCCCATAAGATTGGTGTTTATTATAAGGGAACTCAGGAGAGAGAAAGGTAACTATCAAGAAAGGAAAAACAGCCCCACCTACCAAAAATGAGATCATGATAGGTCTATATATTTACCTTACTAATTCTAATATTTTCTTACCATTCCACAAGCAAAAATAAAGAAAAATCTACAATTTTTCTCATGTTATCTTGTCTCTAATGTCGCTGTGAAAACAGCAACATTGAGAGTCTCTAAAGTTTTGCTGAGAGCGTATAATAAATCTGTGAGAGGTCCTGTGAGTTGAAAGTAGGACGCTTAACTCTACGTTAAGAGTAGCTTGTGGTGATCAACCTTCCAGGGGCCCTAACTTCTGCTTCTATGCATTTCACAATTCCAACTCTCATTTCTTAAGAACTGCTCCCCTACCGTTCAAAATCAGCACTCACTAGTTCCAGAAACACTGGCCTTTGTCCAAAGATAAACACTGTTCTGACTCATTTAAACTCTGAAAGCATCTGTCTGACAAGGCCTCTTTGAAAACCTTGCCAAATTCTCCATATTGCCTTATTTGCCCACTACAACAGCCCAGTAAGCATCACCCTCAAGATCACTCACAATTATTATGAGATCTTGGAAAGAACAGATCTGTTGCATGCTATATTAAGGATTAAAAAGAGTCAACTTTAGAAGATAATGCCAACTGGTCTTCCAGGAGTTGTATTTTATATTTAAGACCATTTTTATACTCTACATCTCAGCATTCCATTCCTAGATATACACTCAAGAGAAATACTTACATGTACACACCAGGAAAGAGATACAAAAATGCTCATAGCATTTAACAGGGTAAGAGTAAAAAAGTGGAAACAACCAAGTGCCTATCAACAGCAGGATGAATAAATAAATGGTAATGTATCAACATAATGGAATATTATACAGCAGTGAAAACGAATGTTCAACAGCACACATAAATTTTAATATCATAATATTGATTGAAAAAGGCAAGTTCCAAAAGACTTTGTGCAGAATTATACCCTTTATATAAAGTTTATAAATAAATAAAATTAAATAACTCATTGTCATAAACTGCCTCCCTCAAAATCAAGTGAATGGTGAATGCCTCTCAAGGAGGGGAAGAAGACAGAATAAGTAAGAGTAGTTAGGTCAATCTACTTCTGAAAATCGGCCAATGAAAATCCTTTGAATCACAGTGGTTTGATCTGCAATCGATCATGGGGATTACACAGGACTGGACAGGGCTTCATTCCATTGTGCACGTGGTCTCTGTGAGTCAGGGGCCAACTTGACGCCAGCTAACAACTTGGAATTGCATAAGTTGCCAATTGCATTCTAGTTCTTACATGGGTGATGGTTTCACAGGAGTTCACAGTATCATTTAATTAATTAATTTTTAAAAGGGCCATGCCTAGACAAATTACGATAATATGTAACATAACTAAATAAGCAAGAGATTAGCCCACAATTACTCACTGAGCCTTTGTGTTGAATATAAGTCTAACAATAACATCTTTGTAGAGGTAGGAAAGAAGGTTAAAACTCTCCGTAGGTGGCTTCGCCTCTATTCGTCTTCCTGGCATGTTCAGAATTCATGCTTCACAATAAAATCAAGCTGCCATTCAGGGTAATATTTCACATAGAGCAAAAAAGGATGTCCCCATAGTTCATGATCTGCATTCAGCTGCAATTTTGTAAATGACAATTTTGTCAGCCTCCAACAGACCAGAGTAGAAAATCAATCATTCTTCATCGTTATGTTGATTTTGCTGTTCTCAGGCAATGCTGAGGAAAATTTGACAGAACTAGATCATCATTCAATAAATCCCAGCCTGCTTGCATATTGCAGCAAATAACTTTAGCTTCTGCATCTGCCTTCTGAGCCACTGTGGCTACCCAAGATCCAAGGAGGTCTGTTCGTGGTTTGCCTGGTTGGTAAAACCCAGCGGAGGAAGAGCAGGGTGGGCTAACCCAGAAGGGAACAGGGTGGTGGGCTGTGAAGTTCCTCTTCTAAGGAAGACCTGCCTAGTCTCATCCAGCACTGCTTACTAAGTGCCTCCCCTTCTGCCCGCACCCATCCCAAAGTTTAGTACACTCTTACAATTGAATAGAGAGAAATGATTATGAAGAAATCGTTCCGTTTCATTAAGCCTTTCGAATCACGCAAACGAAAATAAAATTATCGTTACCAAAATAATCGCCTGATTTAGGACTGTTTAGTCTGTTGTCTGCTGTGTGAAAAATGACCAAGTGAACTGACTCTATTTCTTGTATCTTTTTTTAGTGCCAAAAATAAAAATTCTTGCACTTTTTTCCCGCTACACTGAATATGAATTAGTCTCTGCCACTCAGGAGCTTACTTTCTGTTCAGAAGCCTCAGATCTTCTCACAATTCATCCCCACGTGAACAGCATGGTCACTGTTAACAGTGGCAATACTCTACTCACCATTTCAGAGCAGAGGCCCTGTCAGGAAAGTGAGCTTTCCGGAAGTCTGTGATTAATAAGAAATGGGCACTGATCCAGGCTACCTCATCCCAAGAACTCCTGTCTCCGCTTTCATTTCATCTGCAGAGCAAGGCCATTCCTATGTGCTACTTGCTCGTCAAGATGCTATGAGCATAATGAGCTGGTGGGGCTATGAAGTTCTTGGACAAAAGCCACTACAGTGCAGTGACAACTGCCTCCTAAAATTCCTTTTACAAACTCAGATGACACAGTAACCTCAGTGTGAGCTACGTAATTCCTGATCATTTATTATGCGTGGAACACATTTTAAGCCACTTCTCTGAGGAAGCCTCAAGCTTCACTTAGAGCCAAATACAGCAAATCAGATCATTCTTTCCCTCCCAGCCCTGAGACATGAAAAATTCTTACCAGTCTTCCTGAGGTCTCTTTTAAGGAATCCATTCATAGGCACAGTGGTCCCCAAGGTCAAGTCAGTCCTATTTTGGGTTATACCTTGTTATAAATATCCATGTGAGTCTGAGACACCTCTGGCATTCTCACTACCCCCCTTCCAGGAAATGGCATAAATACTAGAAGGCCTCTAACTATACAAGACAGCCCCTCTGCGAAAACAAAACAAAAAACAGCAACAAAAATATATTTCCAACAATATCCCCAAATCGGACCATTGCCAAACAAGGGACTTTGCCAGAACTGAATCAGCCTCAGAAACTGGTGAGATTTCTTAATTTTGCCAGGGCCTCGCATAAACTCAGTGGTGAGGGTAGGCAGAGGCAGCAGTATCCTGGGCATGACGGATGACAGGCCCTGACACAGGAGTGGGTGCCTTTGGACAAGTCAGGCAGTGGTGCGTGATTTGCCCTGGGGCCTGTCACCTACCATACTAGAGCCTCATCTTTGCTTAGCCAAAACCACTACCCTTGCTCAAAGGAGAAAAGGGCAGGGGGCATTTCGATTGTCTTGGCAGGGGACCATGAGATTTGACATTGAGGGCTATTTTTATTTGTTCTGCCACTGCATAAAACATTCCCTCTTGCCAGGAAAAGAATCCCTCCAGCTCCCCTTTGGACATGAGGGATCACTGAGCTTCAGGTCATAAACAGAATCCTGTGTTTTGATGACATATACAAACCAGTATCAGAGAAACAAGGCCTTAGTGAACTTCGCCCAGGTTTGTCATGTCATACTTCCTCCTCCCCAGACTCTTTGAGGGTACCCAAATCAGAGCCAGGTGTCACCAGTAAAAGCTGTCCTCAGGCTTAAACCCCAAACCAAACCCACTGCCGCTGAGTCGACTGTGACTCATGGTGACCCCACACGCGTCAGAGTCAGTAGAACTGCTTTTCATAGGGTTTTCAACGGCTGTGACCTTTTGAAAGTAGACCACCAGTCCTTTCTTCTGCAGCGCTACTGGGTAGATTTGAACCACCAACCTTTTGGTTAGTGGTTGAGCACAAATGTTTCTGCCACCCAGGGGCCTCTGTCCTCAACTCAGGCTTATCTCCCCTCAAATCTGGCCGTTGTAGAGAAGATAATCTGAGGGAATCTTCCGCATTCTGAAAGTAAAAGATTGAAGGCTTGGAATTTTGCTTATTCACCATCCACAGAGTACACTTCCCAAAAGCTTCTTAAGCAACCAACAGTGGAATGTGGCTGGAAAAGAACAAATTAATCAAGACTAGCAGGAACCTGTCTGAGTAATGGATCAACAAGTTTTCCCAAAATACGTCAGACTGGTACAATCAATATAATAGTCAAAACAGAAAACCATTGCAGTACTGATTATTTTTTATGAGACAGCGTGTCTGGGAGCTAACTTCTTTTTCCTAATCCTTGCTGAATTGCCTCATGATTACCATAGTTTTTTTTTTTTTTTTTAACTCTATTTAAACATAAATCAGCCACACTGGATGCTAGTCACAACTCAGCCTGTATTCCCCATTTCACAAGACTGCTATTGCAAATAAAACAAAATGCAAAGATTCACACCCTTCACCCTACTCCGAGTGTGCAGAAAATTAGGATCTCATTCTTTTGCTTGAATGTCTCCTATAAGCAATTCAGTATATTCCCTTGAGGCATAAGTGTCATGTAGGATATTAAATGAAATTGCGTCTGAAATTTAAACATCTATTTTTCACATGTTACAACCAACCTTTTTAATCATGGTTAAGATAACACCAGGTTGAGTCTGCTGGCCTTGAGATTAACAGATGAGAATCTGTCTTGATACATTAACCCCCTGGAGTTAGTGGGGGCATTTATCCAGCCTTAGAGGATTGAAAGGCATTCCAGCCTAAATTTTGAAGGCAATGGTACAAAATTTTAAAGGGAATGAATGGCCTGCACTTCCTCTGTGCACATTAAGTTCCATATAGTCAAATGGATTATTTTTGCAAATATACAGTCTCTCCATCTGGCACAACACAGACAAGGGGAAATGTGGCTTATTTATTTCTGCCCCCTGTAAATCCTTTATTTCCTTTCCTGAGAATACCCCAGTGGCATAACAGCTGTGACCTAGTGTCTGATGTGTGTGTATATTTCAGTTGCTTGTTGGTGGTATTAAGAATCGAAGCATCCCTAAATCCACCTCACAGGAAACCGGGCCGTAGCTGCTAATATTAGATTACAGTCTAATTATTTATTCTATATCCCCTTCACACCATTATTCCAAGACCAACAGATCAGGCTTTTCCACTGAATACTAATGCTGCTCTTTGTCAGTACTCTAGAGCTGCATTCTGTGTCTCCCTGGACAGAGACCAATTACAGGACAAAGCGGAAATCCACATATCACCATCAGCATGTCTCTTCCTACCGAGGTTGCAGAAAGTCATTTCCCAGTTGTCCTACATGAATAGCCCCTTTTACCACTTACCAATATGGATGAAGCCCTAACTACTTACTTTATGCAAAATAGTAAAAGTGAACTGTCCTTTCTTAAAAAATAAAGCAGGCAAGTAGACCACCTTTCCCCTCTGTGCACTAAAAGCTTTTCTTTGTAAAAGCAACTGCTTCGGTAGCCCTTGAGTCCCTGGGTGCTACAAATGGTTAACATGCTCAGCTACGAACTCAAAGGTTGGCAGTCTGAGTCTAGCCAGAGATGACTATTTGAAGAAACACCTGGTGATCTACCTCTGGAAAATCAGCCACTGAAAACCCTATGGAGTCAGTTCTACTCTGACACACATGGGGTCACCACGAGTTGGAATCGACTCTATGGCAACAGGATGGGACGAGATTCTATCTCCTAGAATTTACTGTCAGCCTGCCCACATCAGAACCAAACAGGAGACTCCCATGGAAACAAGGAACTGAACTTTAAGACTCAAGGGAAATGTCACTGCAGAAAGGCAGCTAAGCAAACAATGACCCAGGAAAGGAGAAACTTTCCACCCTCTTCCTCACTGGCAAAGTGTTGAGGCTCAGGTCTGCTGGGTGATCCTCCTGATGGGAGAGCAGCCCCCAAGCTAGTGTAAAGCTAGCCAGAAGAAGACCAGCAGGATAACCAAGATGATCTATGCAAAAGAAGGGTGGCCAAGGATCCATAGGAAATGTGTATTTCTTGAGTATTAAAAAAGAAAAAAGCTTACTTGCCATCAGGTTCAACCTCAGTCTTTGGATACAGCCTGATGATAGCCTATTAAATTATTGGTTTTGCTATCTGAAAAGTA
The DNA here is from genome assembly GCF_000243295.1 of Trichechus manatus latirostris. NCBI lineage: Eukaryota > Metazoa > Chordata > Mammalia > Sirenia > Trichechidae > Trichechus > Trichechus manatus. The sequence goes on along the minus strand of NW_004443946.1, from coordinate 10,726,410 downwards.
AACACTCTGGCAGATCAGTGAAGACACCTGGCAAATAGTTTATATATAACCGTGAGACTGAGCTCACAATCAACCATCAAATCATACCTCATTCAATTAGGAACTCAATGAGAAGTTGTCGATGGTGTTTACTGAACTCATATACATTCCAGGCCCTCTTCCAAGCACTTTAAAACATTATTTCCAATAATTATCAAACAACCCCATAAGGCAGGTAGAACCTATTAAGAGGAAAAGGGTGACTCAGAGCAATTAAGGAAATTGCCTAGAGTTACAAGACAAGCTGGTGGCAGAGGCAGGGTTTGAGACAGGCCTGTGTGAATCCGAAGCCCATTTATGCTCTTTCCACAACCCCAATAAATATCCACAAATGTGCATGTATGCTGTGTTCACTGGAATTACAAGGCTAATAGAAAATGATTCAAGCCAGAAGTTAAAAGGGTAAACTGTAAAGGTTATTCCTTTCAGTAAAATGGAAAGTCAGACGCAGAATTACCAACTGTTAAAACACTTATCATTAAGCATAGGTATTGTTGCTTTAGCTCTGAAGGGCAACAATCCAGAAATTTAAGCCCAAGTACCTCTATCTCCAGCATTAACATAGGAAACAGCAAAATAAGCTTCCAAGTGTTTCAAGTGGAGCAAGACATAGGCTGGGATCAGGAGACCAGGTTCTACCCCTAAATCAGTTATTTAGTAACCGTGTGTTCCTAGGCAAGTTGCTTAGCCTCCCGACTCTCAGTTCCTCACCTGTAAAGGGAAGAGACTTGGCACTATGGAATGACTAAGTTCCAATCTTGATCTTAAGGCTAAGAACTGATACTAATTCACATCATGACATACTGGAGAGGCATGACCCATTTTGCAGATGGAAAGTAGAGATTCAGAAAACTTAGTCATCATCTTACTCAGCATTTCATCACAGAGTAGAGGACTAATGTCCTTCTCGCTCCTGCACTACCAGACCCCACTTCTTCCCCATCCCACCTTGGGACACTTCTTTGACACTGGCTAAACTGGGCAGAAAGGAACCAGAATAACTCCCTCCACCTTTGCCTAAGGCTGCTGTCGTGAGGATTCCGGGGGAAGCCACCTTGGCCATAACTCACCCTACATGCTGGCAACCATCCCATCCCCACACAAGATGTAGGACGGGGCGGGGTGGGGGGTGTGTGTGATTTAGTCCCCACTCATTTTTGTGGACATGATTAACAGTAGACTTACCCAGTCCTCTAGACCCGCAAAAAGGGTCTGTTGTTGAGGGCCAGCCCTTCCCCTGCCTGTTTACTAGCACCTCAACACAACCCCACAATCTCCGTTTTGGCCACCTGCCTCCTACTCGTTCCAGTCACCTGGGCACAAAACCAAACCATGCTGTTCTGTACAAAGATGTCCTTGAGTGAAAATTCAAAACACAAGCTTACCATGTTACACGAGGACTACTAAATGTTTTAAGCCAGCCTTATGCTAAATCGCTTAGGTTTGGCTGTCTTTCGCTCGCTACACATCACACACTCACACCACCCTGCCAACCCGAAGAAATCTGGTTTCTCTTCATCCACACTTCCAGCAGTGCACATTTTAAGAGTCCTTTATCCTTTGTCTGTTTCTTCTTTTTCCACCTCCAGGTATTTCATTCCTAAGTATCTTATTTTTCCTTTCCACATTTTCTCACTCTTACTTGCCAGTTATGTTCATTCCTTCCTCTGCCTTTATTATTTTCCTTTCCAGTAGCAAAAAAAAGAAAAAAGAAAAAAATCTCCTTTTTTAGTACTCTAAAGAGTTCTGTGTTGTTTGTCCTTTCTCTTTGCCTGTATTACTCACCTTTGGCCCTGAGATCAGAGAAGGCTTGCCCTCTTGCCTTCTTGAGATTTCCTGCTTACACATCTGAATGTACTAGGTGCTCTGTGAATGCTTCTCATTAAATCCTCTCAACCACTTTATGAAACAGCTTATTCCCTAGAACATTTCTTCTCACTTAAATACACATACAAATCACCTGGGGATCTTGTTAACATATAGATTCTGATTCAATGGGTCTGAGAATCTGCATTTCTAGAAGCTCCCAGGTGATGCTGAAGATGCTTGTCAGTGGACCACATTTGCAAGTTTCGTTTGTGTTGGAACTTTGGTAGTACTTTTAAGTGATTGAGAAGCTGACGTGAAACCACCACCTCCCATTGGCATTTTGGTCCACAGTGATGAGCATTGCCCTCTTCTCACTACCCTCTCCTAAAATCCATACCCTTCTTAAAAGGTCAACAAGTTCATCATGGACATCTCAGCATGAAATTGGTAACAACTTCAGAATGTGAAGTCTGAAAGCAGTGAAAGTACAGACAGAAAATGACACCAAAGGGAAGGGAAACTGGAGAGTTCAACTTAAAAGCAATCCATTAAGAGATTAACATGATAAGGTTTTCAAGGTCTTCAAGGAAGATGTCAGCCCCACTTACCGCATGAGAGACACACAGGATGAAACACAGGCTCTGCAATCTTGGAATATACTGAATCTCCCCTGAAAAAGCACTTTTGAGCACCCACAGATATGGGTGCATGTGCCAGGTGCTCTATGCATACCTACTCATTAAATGCTCACAACCACCTTTCGAAGTAGATGAACACAGTGAGGCTCAGGAAATTGGTTAACTTTTCCCCAGACAATTACAATTTGCATAAGTAGGATTCCATCCAAGCAAGCTCCAGTCTCTATTATAACACAAGCTGCCAAAACACTGAGGGGGTGTAAAATGGAGGACCCCGTGAGAGTTGCAAATATGGAGAGGAGCTTCTGCTTTTGATGAAGCTTCACCAAGAAAGCATATGTGGCTCAGAAAATACACTGTTTATGCTACCCATGGCTTTGGACGGAAAGGAGAAAAAGAATCTTTGGGAACACAGGGTAGAGAAGAGTCTAGGTGGTGTGCAGTGGGACCCTTCTGTGTAATAGTTATTGGGTGCACCTCTCATCTCCCTTAATAGCTTGGAAATCCTTGATAGCAGGGAGTGACTGTCTATGAGACTAGCCTGTCTCTGAAGGAGAAATAATGTTCAGACTTGTGCTTGATTATATCCTCTCCTGCCTGTTATCTGTGATCTGACCTGTGATCCATAACTTACCCCAAACATGATTATATCAGTCCCTTGCCCCAACTGTTGGACCCATCTTCTCTGTCTTCTAGTAAACTCTAGTCATCCCATTTGAAACAACAACAACAATTTTGATCAATTCTGTAATCTTAAAACCAGGTCTTCTATTTCTCCTTTCCTTCACCACCAACTTTGGGAGACGCATCTTCACTCCCTGCCTTCACGATTTAAGTACTCATTCATTGTCTTAAGTCATTGTGATCTTGCTTCAGTCCCCACTGCTCTCCTAAAACTGTTTCCCTCTTCAGTCACCCCAGGAGCCTCTTAACTGCCTTTTCTAACGCCTGATTCTCCTCCACTTCATTGTATTATTTAACTTTACTGTTGCCCACCTGCTTCATCTTTAAAGCTCCCTCTGACTTCCCTGATGCAGCAGTGTCTCATTTTCTTCCAACCTTCCTGATCTTTCTCTGAATTCCTTAAAGATACTTTCTCCTCCTCTCATCCCTAAATGTGGATGGTTCCATTTCTATTTCCCCTGACACTCCCTCCTTTTCCGAGTTCCTCCCCTGCTATGGCTTCCATGATCATGTTTTGGGTAGATAACATCTTAGCTCCAGACTCACGTTTCCAACTAGCAATTGAACATTTCTACCTTCCATTCCCTAAATAATATTACTGCCTCAAATTAACAAGGTTTTTCCCCTAACTTTACAATTTCTATTAATGATATGACTATTCTCCCATTCATCCAGGATTAATTTGTGCCATCTCACAATTCTCAGCCCTTAAATTCTACAGATTCGACTTCCCCAACGTCTCTGACATTCTCTCCCTTCTTTCTATTCCTACTACCACCATCATAGTTCTGATACTTGGTGTATCTTTAATTTGTTCCCTCTTTTCCACTTCCAGTACCACAGCTTCAATAACTTCCCAGTATCTTCCTACCTCTATTTTCTCCCAACTCCCATCCCATCAAAGCCCTTTTGCAAGATAAATTTTCCAAAGACAGAGGTCTGGTCAGGACACTCCCTAAAATTTCTAGTTCATGATTGCCCAAATAGTGAAGTCCAGACTTCTCATCTTACTGTTTAAGACTCTCCAAACAATGTAACTTACTTTTCGAGGCTTAAACTCCACATCTCCTTTTTAAACCATATCATGCAACCACCAAACTAGACTGCTTTTATACCTCAAACATCTACCATGCTTATCTCCTCTGAGTCTCTCCTCATGGTTCTTCTCTTTAAAATGCCTTCTTCCACATCAAACTCAATTCCTTGTTTTTCTACACTAGTCTCAAATCTCAACAAAACTGTTCTTCGTACAGGTATATTAGATGTGATCTCTCTTTTCCCTCCTTTGAATCTCCAGAATTTGTACTCTTCAGCATGTTATTTAGAAGACAGGAAAGAAAGAAAGAAAGAACCAAAATGGATGTCTGAAGAGACTCTGAAACTTGCTTTTGAACATAAAGTTGCTAAAACGAATGGAAGAAATGATGAAGTAAGAGCTGAATGGAACATTTCAAAGGGTGACACCAGAAGACAAAGTATTACAATGAAATGTGCAAAGACCTGTAGTTAGAAGACCAAAAGGGAAGAAAACACTGGGTGGTACTCAAGCTGAAGGAACTGAAGAAAAAATTCAAGCCTTGAGTTGTGATATTGAAGGGTTCTATGGGCAAAAAGTTGAATGATGTAGGAAGCATCAAAGAAGATGGAAGGAATACGTAGAGTCACTGTACCAAAAATTATTCGATGTTCAGTCATTCCAGGGGTAGCATATGATCAAGAACCAATGGTAGTGAAGGAAGAAGTCCAAGCTGCACTGAAGACATTGGCAAAAAGTAAGTCTCCAGGAACTGACAGAATAATAGTTGAGACGTTTCAACAAATGGATGCAGCGCTAGAGGTGCTCACTCCTTTATGCCAAGAAATTTGGAAGACAGCTACCTGGCCAACAAACTGGAAGAGATCCATGTTTGTGCCCATTCCAAAGAAAGGAAATCCAACAGGATGCAGAAATTATCAAACAATATCATTAATATCACATGCAAGCAAAATTTTGCTGAAGATAATTTAAAAATGGCTGCAGCGGTACATCAACAAAGCATTGCCAGAAATTCAAGCCAGATTCAGAAGAGAATGTAGGAGGGATATCATTGCTGATGTCAGATAGATCTTGGCTGAAATCAGAGAATACCAGAAAGATGTTTACCTGTGTTTTATTCGCTATACAAAGGCATTCGACTACATGGATCATAACCAACTATGAATAATATTGTGAACAATGGGAATTCCAGAACACTTAATTGTGCTTGTGAGGAATCTGTACACAGACCAAGAGGCAGTCATTCAAACAGAACAAGGGGATACTGACTGGTTTAAAATCAGGAAAGGTGTGCATCAGGGTTGTATCCTTTCACCATACTTATTCAATCTGTATGCTGAGCAAATAATCTGAGAAGCTGGATTGTATGAAGGAGAACGTGGCATCAGGAAAATTCATGAACAATCCGAGATATGTAGATGACACAACCCGGCTTGCTGAAAATGAAGAGGACTTGAAGCACTTACTGATGAAGATCAAAGACTACAGCCTTCATTCAGTATGGATTGCACCTCAACACAAAGAAAACAAAAATTCTCACAACTGGACCCATGAGCAACATCATGATAAACAGAGAAAATATTGAAGTTGTCAAGGATGTCATTTCACTTGGATCCACAAGCAATGCCCATGGAAGCAACAGTCAAGAAATCGAACGACATACTGCATTGGCAAATTTACTGCAAAAGACCTCTTTAAAATCTTAAAAAGCAAAGATGTCACTTTGAGGACTAAGGTATGCCTGACCCAAGCCATGGTCTTTTCAATTGCCTCGCATACATTTGAAAGCAGGACAATGAGAAAGAAAGACTGAAGAATTAATGCATTTGAATTATGGCATTTGCAAAGAATATTGAATATACCATGGATTGCCAAAAGAATGAATAAATCTGTCTTGGAGGAAGTACAGCCAGAATGCTCCTTAAAAGCAAGGATGGCAAGACTTAATTTGGACAGGTTATCAGGAGGGACCTATCCCTGGAGAAGGACATCATGCTTGGTAGAGTAGAGGGTCAACGAAAAAGAGGAAGACACTCAGTGTGACGGACTGACACAGTAGCTGCAACAATAGGCTCGAACGTATCTACTATTGTGAAGATGGCACAGTGCTGGGCAAAGTTTTGTTCTGTTATACTTGGGGTCGCTATGAGTAGCTACAGACTCAATGGCACCTAACAACAACAACAAGTATCTTACAATGGCTTGTTTCTTAAGTTACCTATAATAGTCTCCTTTGTAATAAAATGTGTTGATCTACCTTAGCATCTAGAAGCAAAAATAAGACATGTACCCAAATAGTTATGATCGAAGAGGCTGATGGTAGCCAAAATATTCCAGTTTTTTTTATTATTAATAAACAAGAGTGTCAGAAATACACAAGTGTGTGTAGGAGGAGGAGAAGAGTAGAGTCATTTAAATTTTTATTGATAACTATAGTAAAAAGAATACTTGCTAGCTATTCAAAAATATATAATCTTGGCAATAATACAAAAGCAGTTCCTAAAGCAACTCCATCAACTTTACCTAGATAAAAGCATAGAGAAGTCTAGTGCTAACCATTGGTCAATTTTAATCAAATCAGTGAAAACCCACATTTAGGAGACTAAATTGCAGATTCACAAACCAGACCATTCAGCAAAATCCTCTGGTGACTTATGAAGAGCTCTAATTCAAAAAGTCTGGGGTAGGGCGTAAACATCTAGTTAATCATCTTCCCAGGTGTCTGATGCAGCAAAAAGCTAAGAAAATTAATATATGCCAGTGCTTCTCAAACTTTAATGTACACTGAAATTACTTGAGGATCTTGTTAAAATGCAGATTCTAAATCAGTACATCTGTGGGGAGATGGGCAGGCTGAGATGCATTGCTAATAAGCTCCAAGGTTATACCTATGATGCTGGTCCATGGACCACAGTCTGAGAAGCAAGGGGTCTTAAACCATGCTTGAAAATCACTCAATATATTTAGTCAGAGACCAACTCAATTCCAGTGTTAGATTTCCAATGCTATTGGGGTTGGGGGGTGGGGGCAGGCAGATTCAATTTCATAACTTCCAATGTGCATCAAACAGTCAGACTGATGCGATCACTTCCCCAAGGTTTGTCCACATTTATGGATCATTTGAAATTCATATACTCATCTCCAAAATTCCAGAGATATTTTTTATTTTGGTGGACAGAACTGGAATTCAACTCAAGCACTTCCTCTTGAAATTATGGTATCCTGAAAGGGGATGCTTGATAATTCAGATACACTCTGAGGTTTATACTCTAAGAGACAGCTGTAGAAATTTAAACTGGGATTCACATGGATCAAAAGTTGTGAAACTAGTGTGCAAATGGGGCTTCATATCAGATAGCCATGGAGTTCTTCAAATTTTATGATTCTGTGGAGCTCAGAGCAGTTCAGCAATGGAAAATGAGTGCAGTATCCAGTTAACTGTGGTGTGTGAGTGTGAATACCTATGCTCCCTTAACCACATCAGCTGGTCTTGGGTTTTTCTGTGCAGTTTCAAGTTGAGTGTGTTCAGATGTCTACTCCCATCGGTAAGGAAGTACAATCTTATGAGTTTCTGGAATCCAATTGGGTCTCTCAGAACCCCTTAATCCCAAAAAACCCTTGATGTAATAAAGCAGCCCACTAAATTTCATCTTTCTAATGAGTTTCCATGACCTAGCCATCTGCCTGCATAGAAATAAACTAAATTTCCATACCCTGCATCAACCATTTTCTTCTCAACCTCTCATAAGCGGCAAGCAATAAGGGTACAAACGAGAAGAACATTCACAGCCCTGATTATTTCCTCCATCACATCATACAGTGAACCTATAGAGTTCTCAGCACAGACTTTTTCAACAAATGACAGAATGGAAGGGGCACCCACTCACCTTCTCATTTGATCTGAGCAAAATGTCAACACTTTTTTTCCCTCACATTGCAAGTGCCCAATCTGTGGCCACTGAACTCAGCTTTTCCACATTTAGACCACTCAAATTACTTACTGGTGAGAGGTTAGGCTCTTCGGGTTCATGTTAGCTAATTTCATAAAGGCATTTTTGCTAAATATTTCCAACATGCTATATACTGTTGTAAAGAAGACCACATTTTAGAAGACCTGAATCATAGTTTTTACTAGGTTCTACCCAGGGGCGGATTATCCAATAAGCAAGGTAAGCACAGACTTACTTGTGTTTACTTACTAATCTGTAGTGAACACATTCACGTGGGTTTCACCACGTCTTTGCCTACTGTATAACCCACCCCTGCTCCCAGGACAGAAAAGATATTCTCCTTTTCTGGGAGATCTTTTCCTAAAAACTCCACCATGGATTAAGATCACTTTTTCTCCCACAAAGATAGTAGCCTGTAACCTGTTTCCTCAATCATTTGACAGAAATAACCATTCTCTCTTATTCTGGTAACAGCACTGCATTTTTCTCTAGAGAATTGATGTTCTGAATTCTTAGTTCTTGTGGTCCTGGTGAACTCATGATATGAACCAAGCCAGGCCAATGAAAGTAATGACCAGGAACTTGGCAAAGCAGTAAGACGGGACTCTTTCCACTGGGTTGCTGAGCTGGTAAGATGTAAGCCAGGAGTAGCAGGGAGCCTTCTTGCCACCACCTGGGAAAGCTCATCTGAGAGGAGAGCCAACACAGAAGAAAGAAGTGGTGCATCAGATCTAGACAATATCATATGATCTTCTGGTTAAAGCCATGCCCAAATTAGCTAGCATTAACCCTTATTTGTCAGTTACAAATGCCAACATATTCATTTTGTGTGTAAATTAACTTGAGCTGGGTTTCCGTTAGTTATAGCTGAATGTGCCCTGGCTGATATATGACTTAGGAGATGATAATAATAATAATAATAGCTAACACTTACACAGCACTTTCTCTGTATGTATATAAAACACCATATACTAGCTTGTTTAATCTTTACCACACTCTTATGCAACAGGTGTTGTTATCATCATTGTCTCCATTTTACAACTGAGGACACTGAGGGAAAAAATTGCATAAGGTCACCCAGCTATCAATTGGTAGAGCCAGGATTCAAACTCAAGCAATTTGGCTCTAGAATCCATGCTTGAATCAGGGCTACTCAGAGAGGGGTCCACAGACTGGTACCATCTACAAACCATTAACAGTCTGTAAGGAGAAGTTTAAAGTACATGTATAGAAATTTTTACAGCAATTTGAAATTGCTATGATAGTTTTTATTTATGAAAATATTGGTAGATGATAAATTGGGGGATATATACATGTATATTGTCCTTTACCACAGAGTTTAAGAACCGTTATTCATCTTATAGCATAAGCACAGTGATTTAAATAAATATAAATCAGTCTCTGTCCAAATACTCTTAAGTTTCTATGAATAATGCTGTTATCACTTGGCAATTGCAAAATACCCTACTTTTCACTCAATTCTAATATTTCAAAATAAAATCATCTGAGGTATTTTTAGTTCTCATGGCTCCAGGTTATAATGGAATCCTGAGTTCTCAGGTGAGCTTTAGAGATGCTAACATATAATGAGTTAAAGCCACATAGCCCGGAGAAGCTCATCAAAGTCTTCTTCGCAGTGAAACTCGCCCTACACAGACAGAGCAAAGGCAAAGGGAATCACAAATTCTAGCCAAGGGAGAAGTCACAGAAGACAATAACTAGGAAACAGGTGATGCCAGAGAGCTGGAAGAGGGTCCACAAATGGATGTGGACTCTATAATAAAGTATAGAAGTCAGCTGTGACCTGGCAGAGCTTTCCTTGGATGCCCTACGCTGAGAAATACTCGTCTAGCCTGTGCCCTGGCAAGGCCACAGGAACAGTGCCTAGGACATAAGCTTAGTCCATCAGGTCCTAAAAAAATAAGTCTCTCTTGAACAGACATCTCACAAAGGAAGGTTAAATGGCCAATCAGCACATGAAAAAATGCTTGACATTGTTAGTCCTAGCAGGGAAATGCAAAATAAGACCACAATGGGATGCTACTACACACCCACTACAATGGCTAAAATTAAAAAGACTGACAACAGCATGTGTTGGCCAGGATGTGGAATAACCAGAACTGTCATATATGGCTGGTAGGAATGGAAAAAGGTCTGGCAGTTTCTTATAAAGTTAAAATACACCCTTTGATCCAATAATTCTTCTCCTACATATTTACCCAAGAGAAATGAAAAAATGAACGTCATACAAAGACATATACAAGAATGTTCATAGCCTCAAACTGGAAACATTCCAAATATTAATTAATAGAAAAATGACTAAACAAATTGTGGTACACTTCTACAATGGAATACTACTCTGCAATAGAAATGAACAAATTACTGATAGACACAATAACAAGGGTAACTCTCACATAAGGGAAATAAGCTGGACACAAAAGAGTACATGCTGCATGATTTCATTTACATGAAACTCTGAAATAGACAAAGCAAATCTGAGGCAAAAATTATCAGCATTGTTGTTGTCTGTTGGGAGAGGAGGAGGTTGCCTGGGAAGGGACATGACAGAACTTTCTAGGGAGATGGAAATGTTCCATATCATAATAGAGGTATGAGTTACAAAGGTGTATGTATCCACTTGTCAAAACTGTACAGTTAAGATCTGTGCATGGCAATGCATGTAAATTTTACTTTAAAAATTGTAAAAAATAGTAACAGTTGAGTGCAAGGATGGATTAATCAGTAAGTAAGGTACACAAAGGCTTACGTGTTTTTACTTACTAATTTGTAGTGCATAATTTCACACCGGTTTCACCACATTTTTAATGGGAAGTGGACAGTGGTAGCACTACTACCCCTTCCTGGGACCTCCTACTACCAAGAAAGCAGAGCTGGAAGGAGAGCACATTCTTTGGATCTGGGGTCCCTCTACTGAGAAGCTCCTAGACCAGGGGAAGATTGATGACAAGGACCTTCCTCCAGAGTTGACAGAGAGAGAAAGTCCTCCCCTGGAGCTGGCACCCTGAATTTGGACTTGTAGCTTCCTAAACTGTGAGAGAATAAATTTTTGTTTGTTAAAGTCATCCACTTGTGGTATTTCTGTTATAGCAGCACTAGATAACTAGATAACTAAGGGAAAAAAATGAATACATTGTAGTACAGTATATTCTATAAATACATAAATGTATGGTTTGTATACATCTGTGTGGAAAGAGATGATAGAGAAGCTCAATATCATCAGTCAGAAAAAAGCCAGGGGCCGACTGCAGAACAGACCATCGATTGCTCATATGCAAGTTCAAGTTGAAGCTGCAGAAAATTAAAACTAGTCCACGAGAGTCAAAGTAAAACCTTGAGTGTATCCCACCTGAATTTAGAGACTGTCTCAAGAATAGATTTGACGCATTGAACACTAATGATCAAAGACCAGACGAGTTGTAGATAACATCAAGGACATTATACGTGAAGAAAACAAAAGGTCATTAAAAAGAAAAGACCAAAATGGATGTCGGAAGAGATGCTGAAACTTGTTCTTGAACGTGGCGTAGCTAAAGCGAACAGAAGAAATGATCTTGTAAAAAAGCTGAACAGAAGATTGCAAAGGGTGGCACCAGAAGAAAAAAAAAGTAAAGTATTATAATGAAATATGTGAAGACCTGGAGTTAGAAAACCAAAAGGGAAGAACATGCTTGGCATTTCTCAAGCTGAAAGAACTTAAGAAAAGATTCATCCCTCGAGTTACAATATTAAAGGATTCTATGGGCAAAATATTGAATGATGCAGGAAGGATCAAAAGAAGATGGAGGCAAAACATAGAATCACTGTATCAGAAAGAATTAGTCAACATTCAACCCTTTCAGGAAGTAGCATATGATCAAGAATCAATGGTATTGAAGGAAAAAGTCCAAGCTACCCTGAAGTCATTGGCAAAAAACAAGGTTCTGGGAATTGACAGAATACCAGCTGAGATGTTTCAACAAATGGATGCAATGCTGAAAGTGCTCACTCGTCTGTGCCAAGAAATTTGGAAGACAGCTACCTGGCCAATTGACTGGAAAAGATCCATATTTATGCCCATCCCAAAGAAAGGTGATCCAACAAATGCAGAAATTACTGAACAATGTCATTAATATCACATGCAAGTAAAATTTTGCTGAAGATAATTCAAAAACAGCTGGAGCAGTACATCGACAGGGAACTGCCAGAAATTCAAGCCAGATTCAGAAGATGACGTGGAATAAGGGATATTATTGCTGATGTCAGATGGATCTTGGATGAGAGCAGAAAATACCAGAAAGACGTTTACCTGTGTTTCATTGACTATGCAAAAGCATTCAACTGTGTGGATCATAACAAATTATGAATAACATTGCAAAGAATGGGGATTCCAGAACACTTAATTGTGCTAATGTAGAATCTGTACATAGTTCAAGAGGCAGTAATTAGAACAGAACAAGGGGATACTGCGTGGTTTAAAATCAGGAAAGATGTGCATCAGAGTTGTACCCTTTCACCATACTTATTCAATCTGTATTCTGAGCAAATAATCTCAGAAGTTGGACTATAGGAAGAAGAATGTGGCATCAGGATTGGAGGAAGACTCATTAACAACCTGCAATATGCAGATAACACAACCTTGCTTGTTTAAAGTGAAGAGGACTTGAAGCACTTACTGATGAAGATCAAAGACCACAGCCTTCAGTATGGACTACACCTCAACATAAAGAAAACAAAAATCCTCACAATTGGAACAATAAACAATACCGTGATAAACAGAGGAAAGATTGAAGTTGTCAAGGATTTCATTTTACTTGGATCCACAATCAACGCCCATAGAAGCAGCCATCAAGAAATCAAATGATGTATTGCATTGGGAAAATCTGCTGCAAAAGACCTCTTTAAAGCGTTAAAAAGCAAAAGATGTCACTTTAAGGACTGAGGTGCACCTGACCCAAGCCAGGGTAACTTCAATCGCCTCACATGCATGTAAAAGTTGGACAATGAATAAAAAAGACCGAAGAAGAATTGATGCCTTTGAACTATGGTGTTGGTGAAGAATGTTGAATATACTATGGACTGCCAGATGAACGAACCAATCTGTTTTGGAAGAAGTACAGCCAGGATGCTTCTTAGAAGCGAGGATGATGAGACTTCATCTTATGTACTTTGGACTTGTTATCAGGAAGACACTCTCAACAAGATGGATTGACACAATAGCTGCAACAACGGACTCAAACAGAGCAATGATTGTGAGGATAGTGCAGGACTGGGCAGTGTTTTGTTCTGTTAAACAGAGGGTCGTTTTTAGTCGGAACTGACTTGACAGCACCTAACAACAACAACAACATAATTTATAAAGAATGACTTAAAACATAGTTAAATGTTTATGGTACATCAAGTGAAAAATAACACAGATTTATTTCTAATCCCAGCTCTTAAATATATTTACATTTGCTAAGAAAAAATAAAACTCAAGAAAATAATGACTGTTACATCATGCTGATATGTAACTAGAGAGTAGGATAACGACTATTTTGTATTTTCTTATTTATACTTTTCTGAACTTTCCAATGTCCTATAAAATTACTTTTATAGTAGGAAAAAAACCAAAAAGATTACCTGTAAGTGGAGTATGCTACTTACTACAAATCAAATTCTTACCCAGTGACACAGCAACAGCAAGAAAAACAAATTTGTCATTTTATATTTTCTGGGCTTTCTGAGGAAGAACAATGGTGCCCAGAAAATTAACATTGTAAACAGATTGCCTAGTAAGGCTCCTCTTTCCCCATCTGCTTTTAACATGATTTTAAAATATCCACTTTGCTTATTTAAGTATGGAGAAAAACTAGGACAGCAAGCTAACAATCATTTTTCATTCTACTGCAAACTTTTTTTATTCCAAACCCCCTTTGCAATTTCCATCCTTCAAATGATTCCAACAAGGTGTCATCTCCCAGCCAAGGCACTGAGGCAAGCAGACTCTGGTTGACAGACCAAAATATCTGAGTTGAAGCTAAGTGGCAGGGCAGCCAAAAGAGAATGCATTTGACTTAGTTCTCCCACAAGTCTGTCTAAATATGAGGGATCTGGGTGACTGCCTGAGTATAGAAAACACTAGCTGGCCTTCCCTACTTCACTTACCAGAACCTCTGCTCTGTAAGAAACAAACACACTGCTATCATTGCTCACTGTGGCACATACTGCATAGAACAGCGCTGGTAAGAACAGTTTAATCACAAAATCTTTACTAAAACGTCTGTGGAGAATTGCCTGACTTACCATAAGCCCACACCTGGGCCTCATTATCATGAATTCAAATTTGGTGAGAATCCAGCCAGCTGTTATTATTGGTATTTTGTTTCATTGGTTTTTTTGGTTGGTTTTATTTGGGGGAGAGAGTGATAGTTGCGGTTATTATTGATACAGTAAAAAATATGTATATTTTTTTCTTATAGAAGAGCAGTTGGCCTTCTAGGCCATGCTCTAGAGCAGCTCTGTCCAATATGGAAACCACTTGCCACATATGGCTATTGAGCATTGAAACATGGCTAGGTTGAACTGAGATGTATAAGTGTAAAATTTACATGAAATTTCGAATAGTTGGTGCAAAAGAAGAAAAGATTGCAAAATATCTCAATAATCTTTACATTGATTGCATGCTGAAAAGACAGTATTTTGGATATATTGGGTTAAATAAAATATATTATTAAAATTAATTTCACCTGTTTCTATTTTTTACTGTCGTTACTAGAACATTTAAAATAACATATGGTATGTGGTATGCATTGTATTTCTATTGGACAGCAGTGACTTAAAAAATTATTAGTGTTTATTAAATAAGTAAGTACTTGTGACTATTCACCCTGGGGTATGCTTCATAGAAATACCCGTGTGAGGGACAGCTTTATCCTAAATGAACCACTGTATTTCAGCATGTCTGCTCTTGTGTCTTTCAATTGGGGTTCCTATGTGACCTTGCTGCTCATTTTCTCTGTCCTTAGAGACTCAGTAGATATGGTATGTTTCCTCCTACAGTTGTCCCATGGGCTGTTGTGGGTTAAACTGTGTTCCCCCAAAAAGATATGCTGAAGTTCTAACCCTTGGTACCTGTAAATGTGACCTTATTTGGAAATGGTCTTTACAGACGTAATCAAGTTAAGATGAGGCCATATTGGATTAGGGTGGACCCTAAGTCCAAGATGACTGATGTCCTTATAAGGAAAGGAGATTTGGAGATACAGAGACACATAGGGAAGGAGGACATGTGACAACGAAGGCAAAGACTGGAGTGATACAGCTGCAAGCCAAAGAACACCAAATATTGCTGGCAGCCACCAGAAGCCAGAAGAGAGGCATGGAACCATTCTCTCTCAGAGTCTCCATAAGGAACCAAAGCTGCCAACACCTTGATTTCAGACTTGTTGCCTCCAGAGGGCACAGCTGGGTAAAGCAAACAGTTAAGAGCTCAGCTGCTGACCAGAAGGTTGGAGGTTTGAGTCCACTCAGAGTCACCTCCAAAGAAAGGCCTGGTGATCTACTTCCGAAAAATCGGCCATTGAAAACCCTATAGAGCACAGTTCTACTCTGACACACATGGGATCGCCATGAGTCCGAATCAACACAAAGGCAACTGGTTTGGGTTTTTTGTTTGTTTAACTTCCAGAACTGTAAGAGAATAAATTTCTGTTGTTTTAAGCCACCCAGTTTGTCATCATTTGTTGTGACAGCCCTAGGACACTGTTGTGTGCTGTCGATTCCAACTCACAGTGACACCACAGGACGGAGTAGGGCTGCCCCATAGGGTTTCCAAGACTGTAATCTTTACGGGAGCAAATCACCAGGTCTTTTCTCCTGTGGAGTGGCTGGTGGGTTCGAACTGCCAACCTTTCAGTTAGCAGCTGAGCATTTAACCACTGTGCCACCAGGGCTCCTTCTAGGACACTAATACACCCCTATTCTGCTGTTCTTCCAGGAGTGAGTGCATAGGTACTTGGGGCTCCCTTAGCATATGTCAGGAACAGTCACTCCAGGGAATGAGGAGCCATAGGAGGAATTTTAGGACTTCACTGAGTACGCTAATGAAGGAGGCAAACCCTCTGGTTCCTCTAAAGTATGTTTCTCCCAAGTAGTACCCTAGTGACTCTCAGAGGTTTGTGAGAAGAGAGAAAAAAATCTTGCCCAAAAGACACAAATATAAACTGGCTAGTTCTAAGATAAGCCCCCTAGGGAATAGAGCACCTGATTCCACTGGGTGGGTAAAGCCCATAGTTAGGCCACTAAGCCTTCCCCTCTGGCTAAATGGCTAATTATTTCTGATAATAGTGGTCTCCACTAACCCCTCACCTGCCCTACAGCAGCGCAGATCTATTGAGTGAGGAGGGTATAATTACTGGTGATGCTTGCAAACACTCATTAGCTAAGCTCCCAGGGTCCTTAGGAGACGGATAGGGAATATAAGAAGATCACCTCCTGACAGTACCAAAAAAAAAAAAAAAATGCCACAGCCATTTGAAAAGAAAAATGTGGTGGCTGTTAATTTCTAAAAGTAAAATTCAAAGTGTTATTTTCTAACGTTTAACAGTTATGATGTCTTCTCATATCTGAGAAGTGTTTCTTGCCTTCCTTTCCCCTCTCATTAGTTGTTATGATTGCAGCCGAGACCTCTGCCTCCAGCGCATCTTAATGCCTCTTTGCCTATGAATCGTCCAGACTCCAAGTTCTCTGTAGACAAGGACTGGGTCATCTGCCTTATCTTATCCCCTTTAGCTCCTTGCACATTGTCAGGTGCAGAGAATGTACATGATACATACTGATAAATGGGTTCTTTTTCATTTTCAGTTATATTGATTTGCCTTCTGTCCATAGCGGAACATCCTCAAACATTTCCCTAGACCAAAGTTTAATGACCCCAACAGATCATAGTATGGTTAATACCTGAAACTTAAAGGCTACTTGTGAACATGCTATGAGTATTATATTGCATCACAATGGACACTTACCAAGACTTCTTGTTCTTAAGGAGGATTTCTGATGTTACTGAGGTTTCAACAGAATTTGTTTTAGGCTAGGGAAATATTACAGAGGAGAATGCAGAGAATGTGAATTCAACTGTGAAATCACCTTGCTGACTTTTCCAAGACTCTCAGACACGCTCTTCCTTCCCTTCTTGAGGGAAAGTTTATAGAGTTCTTTTAGACAGAATGGTGAAGTCTTTTCTTTTTGATACACAACTAGGGTTTAATTTTGGAGAGAATAAACCAGATTTCAAAAGACAGACCCTGTTGGAAAGTCACCAATTGGCCACAAACAAAAATGTCTGTGAGAGTCTGATTTTTTTCTCACTCCAGCTGGGAGTTTTGTTGTTTTTCTTTTTACATTTTCTGAATGTACTTCTCCTAAAATAAAATCCCGAATTCGACTCCCAGATAATCTGAAAAAGAGACTCCTTTGATCTTCAGAGGTGTCTTGACTTTTAAGAAGACAAAAAGACAAGAAAATTTCCAGATATTTAAATCCCATGCATATACAGTAAATCCTTTTTAAAACATTCCAAGGAACAGCAGCTAACAAAAAATATCTTACCAGATAAAATGTATTAGGAGTAAAATTTTAGAATATGCATATATTAAACTCTGAATATATCACATAGAAATACTTTATAATAGGGGCATCTTAAGAGAGCTTCACTTTCAATATGAGTACGGAATTCACTCAATCACTGGGCACATTACTGATTTCATGCCATTGTCCTTTTTTCCCTTAACTCACAATCAGTCCAAAAACGTTTCATTTGTCAAAACTTTAAGCATATATTTATCTTTTGAAATAAAGCCCACACAGGCATGCATACACAAAAATACAAAGTTCTGTACATTGTCAAAAAACCAGTGGCATCTTTATTGCCACTGATATGTAATAACTTCCATCCCATCTATATCCTCAGATCCACATGCATTACAAAAATTCCAAGAAACCTCATCATAAAGACTCTATTACTGTATTGTTTCCACTATAGAACAGAACAGCACTTTGTAGTATTATACCACTTTCCATGAAAGAATAGGAAAACTCTTATAGGATTCTGTTGTTTTCCTCCAGATACCCATGGAGGAAGGTCAATTTTATTGAAATTCTGATCCAGGAAAACATAAAACCAGGAGAAGAAAGTGAAACTGTGAGCTCCTTGAGGTTAGCCTCTACTTCTTGGGTTATTAAAACTTTTTAAAAATGTTGATTGATTGAAAATGTGATGTTCTGACTCCCTCTATCTTGACATTACTGTCAGTGAAATATTTCTTATACCCTTCACCACTATCCCATCTCCACACTGAGAGTCTAAACTATGGAAATCTGGATGTTCCTCATGTAGGACTATGGTAACCTCAGCTTACCCAAAGCATGAGTACTTTGTTGTTGGTGTTATTGTTAGTTGCTGTCAAGTCCATTCTGGCTCATGGACACCCCAGGTGTGCAGAGTAGAACTGCTCCACAGGGTTTTCAAGGCTGTGACTTTTCAGGGAAGCAGATCACTAAAACTTGAGTGCAACTTAACAGGCAACAGGCAGCCTAACTGCCTGGGGCACAAATGGACCCCCAAATGGGTTGTTACTTCAACCAAATACTGTGATGTTTGTCTTTAATGCATGGAGCATTCTTGAAAAGAAAAACAGAGAGGAGAGAAGAGGGGACAGGAGAGAAAAGGAAGAAGAAAGGAAAAGAAAAAAAGACAAAGGTGTAAGGGGAACACTTCCTCAAATATTAACATTTTTTGGCAACCATTCAGCGGATAGGAGAACACTTTTGTCATGGCTGATTCTTAAAAATATCAAGCTCACCCCACTGTGCCTTAGAGCAAAGTGTGCCCTAGGAACTAATCTTTTTTCACTTTACCTTAAAGAGAAATAATTCTATAGTCTACCAAGAATAGATCAAAATGGAAATGAAGAAGGAAATAAATAATATGT
>NW_004443946.1:10701511-10707187 GCF_000243295.1 Trichechus manatus latirostris | reverse complement strand
TTATACTTCTTTTTTTTCTTTCTGGGTGAAATTTATAATCAGCTGGTATTCCTGAGGACACACCATTTTATGTTTGCAATATAAATATTCATTGATCCAGCTAGGTAGTTTTGGTGATCACATTAATATAATACAAAAAAAAAAAAAAAAAATTCTTGGGTTACATTTTTGGTTGTTATTTGTTTGTTTTCAGAAAACAAGCCTGTATATCTCCACATGATTTTTATTGCCATTTTCTTCTATTTCCTGCAAGACGGGTCAGGGGAGGGCACTCAGCCCACTCTCAAACAGGATGTGTAAACAGGCCGGTGACAAACCAGAGGAAGAAGATTTGAGCCCAGGGACTTACTGGGCATCACGGGGCACTCATTGTATTTCTGTGGCCTCAATGTCTTCCTCTAAAAAATGATGTCTATCAAGCCCTACATGATTTCCTGGATTCAAAGCCAGAGTAAGTTAAACTTTATAAATTGTAGGGAGAAATTGGTGGGGGAGCAGATAAAATGAGAGAGAAAAGCAGCAGTGTGGGACACAGACCACATTTTGAGAAACACTGTCAACAGTGACTATGTTTTTGGCTTATTCAATCTCTTCGTATTTACTTTTATCATTGCTTCCTTAAGAACAAAAGTTTTGTAAATAAAGATATTCCACACATTAGAAAAGGAAGAAAATTTCCTAAAACCCCTTCTGAAAACTTCAAACAAACATTCCTAATGTTCTCTACAGTGCCATTATTTCAGCTTTGAATCCAGTGATGTGCCGGGCACTGGGTTAGGCAATGGGGACATAAAGGTTTAAAGATAGACACTGCTCCTGTTGTCCAGGGGCCTACAGTCTAAAGCGAGGGAGATAAATAAGTAAACAGGTAATTATAACACAATGGGATAAATATAATGTATTTAATTAGAGTTACATTTATTTTCCACATACTGCCTGCTTAGGGAAGTCAAAAATAGAGCTGAGCAAGGGCTCTGTCCGTTTTGCAGTGGTAGAAAATCAAGAAAATACTGCTATCCCTACCAAGCCCATGCATGACTCCTTCTTTTGTGTGTGGAAGCCAAGAAAATATTAGTCCACCTAGGCCCTGATTTCTCAGCTTAGGAAGTTCAAGCCAAAATCCATGAGACAGAGTAATTGCAATGGGGCCAAGTAAAAGTCTAAAAGAATATCGGAGTGTCTGCTGCTCTAGATCCCAAAGGTAAAGGGATCCTCTTCTCTGTCCAGTTACTTTTCCCACACCTATTCTTGAAGCCTATTACCTACCAAGGATAAGGATTTCTGTAAGGTAACTCAAAGTTGAGTAGGAGACAGGCACTCTTTTAATATAATAACAAGGGGAAGTGATAGCAGAAAACTAATATTTGCAATCTATTATTTAAATCCCTTACCCTAAGGTTGGGGGCAGTGGAGGTTCAGTGATATAATTCTCACCTTCCATGCAGGAGACCTGGGTTCAATTTCCAGCTAAGGTACCTCATGCACAGCCACTACCCATCTATCAGTAGAGGCTTGTGTGTTGCTATGATGCTGCACAGGTTTCAGCAGAGCTTTCAGAATAAGCTGGACTAGGAAGAAAGGCCTGGTTGTCTACTTACAAAAATAAGCCAGTGAACACCTTATGGATCACAACAGTCTAATTCCCAACCAATCATGGGGATGGTGCAGGACCATTGTGCACGGGGTCACCATGAGTTAGGGGCCAACTCAACAGCAGCTACCAATAACAGAAACCCCTAAGGTTATCTTTAGAGAGAACTTGTCCCATCCCTCCTCTGCATTCAGGACCTAAAGCCTCCATCTCACTTTAGGTCCCATTCCCAGCCAGAGCACATCTGAGGTTAGACACAAAATTAGACAGGAAGGGGAAAAGAGAAATGAAAGAATAAAGGAGCAGAGCACTGAGGAGCTGTAAGGCAAAGAGAGAGAAAGAGAAACTTTTTGGTTTAACTGTACTTTAGATGAAGGTTTACAGAACAAACTAGCTTCTCATTAAATGAATAGTACACATATTGTTTTGTGACATTGGTTGCCAATTCCACAGCATGTCAACACTCTCCCCTTCTCAACCTTGGGTTCTCTATTACCAGCTTTCCTGTTCCTTCCTGTCTTCTCGTCCTTGCCTCTGGGCTGGTGTGCCCATTTATCCTTTTGTTTTAGGGGCCTTCTAATCTTTGGCTGAAGGGTGAACCTCAGGAGTGACTTCAGTCACTAAAAGGGTATCTGGGGGCGATAGTCTTGGGGTTTCTCCAGAGAGACAGAGAAACTAAAGGAGGTGTTCTAAAAGAGAGAGTCTCTGTTATCCATGAGACTGATCATATGATGTGTCCCATGTACTTAAGACTAAGACCCAAGAGCCTAGGCAGAGTTCAGGGACAAGTTGAACAGGCCAATGTACCTCATGTACAGCCACCACCCGTCAGTCAGTGGAAGCTTGTGTGTTGCTATGACGCTGAACAGGTCACAACAAGAAGCCACCCCCCAATTTCACCACCCTGAAGATTTTGAAGAACAGTATGTAGCATTTGAATCTGAAATAATGGACTAAAAGTATTTCTAGATTCTATGTGTGTGTTTAATTGCTAACAGTGGGATCTTTGTTTTTGATTAAGTACCTCTCCCTTTCAGAATAAGGAGTACTTATTGGATACTTTAGCACTGAGATCTAACAGTCTTTGGCCTCCTCTTCAATCCAAAGGAATTGTGAAATAACATATTTTCTCTGCATATACTTTTGCAGCATCTACCATATGATCTGTTGAGGATACATCCAAGCTCATAATTCTCAAAAAAGGAAATTCTGAGCCTATTCCAAGAAGTATCAAGACTTTATCAAACAGGCGGGGCCAAGACGGTGGAGTAGTCAGACGCTTCCTGTGGTCCCTCTTACAACAAAGACCTGAAAAAACAAATGAATTGATTATATATGACAATCTAATAGTCCAGAACATCAAAGACAAAATTGAGTCAGACTGAGTGGCAGGGTGAAGGAGAGATAGTTCAGAAGCAGTGAGGATTTGCCAGACCTAAGCTGGCTAGCACCCTGCAGGCTGGACCAGCCAGTATGCACCAGCTGAGGCAAGCAGTAGCACTCGGGATACGTTTTCCACACCAGGAGAAACCGAGCAGCAGTCTGCACAAGCCTGCGGAACCAAGGGAAAGCGGCGCTAGATCTGTGAAAGTTAAGTTCAAGCATCTAACCTACAACATGGGATCAAAAAAACCCATCCCCTTCCAGGGAGTACCTCTCTCCCATTCATCTGCCCCCTTCCCACTCTGCTCCAGTCCCGGGCCTGCTTCAGTGATTGCCAGGCCCCCAGCCAGCAGTGAGACCTATCGTGCACCCCGAGTCATTCTCCCAGCTTTGGAGAGGGAACAAATTAACAAATAACAAACAGGAAAAAATAATCTGGTAGCTCTCCTAAGCTGAGATCTCAGAGCAGGCACAGCCCCTTTGCCTAGGCATAGGCACAAAGGGTCCATGGACTTTGAATGCCTTTCATCCCTGCCTAGACCTGTGTGGGCCCACTTCAGCAGTGTAGGCCCTCATTAGCATAGTACAACAGGGTATATACCTGAAGCCTATTTTCAACTGCAACAGCTAAGGGGGAGTGGAAAATTCGTGACATTTGACACCACCCTGCCAATTCAGCAGGGTCCTCACCTACCCACATCAGGGTCCTGAGGACTGGTGGCTCCACCCATTCCACCTAGCCACCCACAACAGGGGTCCGAGAATAAGTGGTGCCTCCCAGTCCTTACAGCCAACAGCGCTGAGTGCCCAAAGTCCAGCTACAAAACCCACCCACCTATGAGCTCTAGGGAACAGGCACACACCTTCCACCCAGGCACTCAGGGGCAGCTGTCAGCCCCCTACCTTGCTCAGCACATAACCCCCTACTGCATCCAGATACCTGTGCCTGCTCCAATCACCCTTATGTAGCCTTGCCCATTTGGGACTGTAGGTGAGACCCTGCACCACACACTCAGTGACTGATGACTTGGACACCTGAGCTGAATCCACCCAAGAAAAGTAAATGGACTCCTGGGCTCACATATCTAATAGCAGCTCTAACCACCTGGTGACAGGACATGAGGCCTTCAAAGATGCCAATAATCAAAGTAGCTCACACGACCAGACTTTTTGGGTACATCAAAACAAAACAAGAAGCTAGGACACAGTAAGAAAACATAAAATAAATAAATACAATAACTTACTGATGGCTTAGAGACAACAGTCAATATCAAATCACGTAAAGAGGCAGACCATGATGGCTTCAGCAAGCAATCAAAACAAAGAACCAAGATACCTCCCGGAGGAAGAAAAGTTCTTGGAATTACCAGAGGTAGAATTCTAAAGATTAATATACAGAGCACTTCAAGAGATCAGGCAAAACACTGAACAAGCCAAGGAGAACACAGACAAAGCAATAGACGAACTTAAGAAGGTTATACAAGAACATAATGACAAATTTAACAGGTGCAAGAATCCATAGACAGAGAGTAAACAGAAATCCAAAAGATTAACAATAAAATTTCAGAATTAGACAACTCAACAGAGAGTCATGGGAGCAGAATTGAGGCAATGGAAGTCAAAATTTAGTGAGACGAAGATAAAACATGTGACACCATTTTATTTGAGGAAAAATCAGATAAAATAATTTAAAAAAATGAAGAAACCGTAAGAATTATGTGGGACTCTATCAAGAGGAATAACCTTCAAGTGACTGGAGTACAAGAAAGGGGTGTTGGGGGTGTAACAGAAAATACAGAGAGAATTGTTGAGGATTTGTTGGCAGAAAACTTCCCTAATATCATGAAAGATGAGAAGACATCTATCCAAGAAGCTCATCAAACCTCACACAGGGTAGATCCCAAAAGAAAATCACCAAGACATTATATTCAAAGTTGCCAAAACCAAAGATAATGAGAATTTTAAGAGCAGCTAGGGATAAACAAAAAGTCATCTACAAAGGAGAGTCAATAAGACTAAGCTCAGACTACTCAGCAGAAACCATGTAGGTAAGAAGGTATGGCACATATAAAGCCTTGAAGGAAAAAAATTGCCAGCCAAGAATTATATATCCAGCAAAACTGTCTCTCAAATATGATGGTGAAATTAGGGCATTTCCAGATAAACAGAAGTTTAAGGAATTTGTAGAAACCAAATAAAAATTACAAGAAATAACTAAAGGGAATCCTCTGGTTAGAGAATCAATAACATCATATAACAACCCAAGACTAGTACACAGGACAGAACAATCAGATATCAACCCAGATAAGGAAGTCACAAAAATAAATCAAAGCTAAAACACTCAAAATAGGGAAACAGAGACATCAATATGTAAAAGATGACAACATTAAAATGAAAAAGAGGGACTAAAGATTTTTCATACGGAGAGAAAGTCAAGGCAATATCAAGAAATAAAATATTGGTTTAAACTTAGAAAAAATAGAGACAAATACTGAGGTAACCACAAAGGAAATTAACCATGTTACACACCAAAATAAAAAAGAAGAAAAACATAAAGACTCAGCAAATACAAAATCAACAACAATGAAAAAGATGAAAAGAAAATACATAAAGAAAAATGACTCAGCACAGAAAATTAAGTGGAACAAAGAAACTGTGAACAACACACACAAAAAAGACATCAAAATGACAGCACTAAACTC